>NC_084485.1:11432732-11738886 GCF_030035675.1 Rhineura floridana | reverse complement strand
AAGCTGCTCTTAAAATACTTGGAAGTAACAAATCACCAGGAACAGATGGCATACCAATAGAGTTGCTACAGGTTACCGAGACTGAATCTGTCCAAATTTCGACAAAAATGGAAAACTAAACAATGGCCCACAAACTGGAAGAGTTCAATATATATCCCAGTTCCAAGGATCCCAAGGAATGCAGTAATTATCGAACTATTGCCTTAATATCCCATGCAAGTAAAGTAATGCTCAAGATTCTACAACAAAGGCTCTTACCATATATGGAGCAAGAAATGCCAGATGTCCAAGCTGGATTTAGAAAAGGAAAAGGTACCAGAAAGGGTGTGAGACAGGGCTGTATTTTATTACCCTTTTTGTTTAATCTATATGCAGAATGTATCACACAGAAAACGGGATTGGACTAAGATGAAAGTGATGCAAAGATGTATCACTGAACAATAAAGTCAGAATCATTCAGACCATGGTATTCCTAATCCCTATGTATGAATGTGAAAATCTGACAGTGAAAAATTGGATAAGAGAAAAATCAACTCATTTGAAATGTAGTGTTGGAGGAGAGCTTTGGAGATACCATGGACTGCAAAAAAGACAAATAATTGAGTGTTAGAACAAATTAAACCACAACTATCAGTAGAAGCTAAAATGATGAAATTGAGGTTATCATGCTTTGGACTCATCAGAGAAGACATGATTCACTAGAAAAGACAATAATGCTGGGAAAAACAGAAGGGAGTAGAAAAAGAGGAAGGCCAAACAAGAGATGGATTGATTCCATAAAGGAAGCCACAGACCTGAATTTACAAGATCTGAACAGGGTGTTTTATAACAGATGCTATTGGAGGTCACTGATTCATACTGTCGCCGTAAGTCGTAATCAACCTGAAGGCACATAACAACAACAAACAGGTTGAGCATAGATGGCAGTTTACAGCTTAACACTGCCATGGCCATGGCCTCTAGGTCAGCATCGGAGGTGAAGGAGCCCAACCAAGACTCCAACAGCTATGGAGAGCTGAACCAGGATACTGACACTGGCAATCCAGAGCTCGCAACTAAACCAGTTTATTTATAAAATCTAAATGTATGTCAGTCTGAATGTTTGTTCTTCTTTAAGAAAAGAATTTGGTGCTGTACTGGACAGACCCAAATAATAAAAAGTGGGGAACCTTTCTGTTCAGTCGGGGGCAATATTCCCTCAAGACTAATCTGTTAGGGGTCACATGCTGGCAGTGAACAGGGCTAGAGGCAATGATGAATGTAAAGGTAAAGGTGTCCCCGCACTTGTAGTGCGAGTCGTTTCCGACTCTTGGGGTGACGTCTTGCGACGTTTACTAGGCAGACCGTATATATGGGGTGGGATTGCCAGTTCCTTCCCTGGCCTTTCTTTACCCCCCACCATATGCTGGGTACTCATTTTACCGACCACAGATAAATGAGGCACCCCCTTTTCGCTCTCTCTTTCTATCTCCTTTAGCCCCATTTTTCTCCCCTTTCCACCCACAAGTGCCCACCCCATGCCCTACAATGAAAGAGAATTAGCCTTTCTTTTAAGCCTGTCTACCCTCCTTACCCTGCCAGCCAGCTCCTTCTGCCCCCAGGATGATTCTCCATTGCCCTAACCAGATCTCCCTTGCTGGATCCTACAGAGCTCATGGCACAAAACAACTGAACCAAGTCAGAAAACAGTGTTATCTCAGGATTATCAGTCATATAAACAGCCCCATTCTGCTGCAATATGCATTTCACCAGGCCCCTGCTGCTGGCCAATATCTATGGTCAAAAATACATTCAGATTGTCTGCTTGGATATGTCACACATCAGGAATTAGACTGAATGCAGCTCAGTTTTGATTTCTAGCAGACATCTCTCACTCTGGCCAATAGCATCCCAGCTGTCATTCAAGCACACAAAATCCAATCTATTTCTGATGGCTTTTCAGTATGGCATTCACTGCAAACACTCTTGAGATGTACAAATATATGAAGCATGACTACCCATAGAGATTTTGTGTATCTGGAGATGAAGTTGCTGAGGATCTCCACACTTTTTGCTCTGCTGTCCTACGTGCTAATCTGTTAGAACAAAGTACTCAACCCAGATTTTGAATCCACACCTCTGCCGCTGAAAATAGGTATATTTACATACTGGTGTTAATAGAGGTGTAATGTTCAAAGAGTCTATTTTTTATACTGCTGCAGCAACTAAATTGCATCAGAAATTTTTCGATGTTAATATGACAGATTGTGAACACGATCAAGACTGAAATGGGTTGTTTATGCTTATGTACCTACTCAGATTTTGAAATCTTCAGAAGCCCTTGTGCAAGAGCCCCGCCCCTGAGTGAGGTCCAATGGGCGACTGCCTACAAGACTGCTTCTCAGTGGTGGCACGCAAACTATGGAATGCCCTCTACAGAAAGGCTCACCTGGCAACTACTTTGATATCTTTTCAGTGTCAGGTGAAGACATCTTTTTTCTCAGGTGTTTAAGATGCACAGTCTTATATACTGTAAGTCTACTCAGAAGTAAGTCCCACTGAGTTTAATGACATTTACTCTCAAGTCAGTAATAATAATAATAATAATAATAATAATAATAATAAATAATAATTTAATTTATGTGTCGCCTATCTGGCCAGTGGCCACTCTAGGCGACGTACAACTCAGTTACAATAAAATACATCATAATAATACAATACAAACGATAAAAATTATAAAACAATGACAGTTCAGAGTAATAGGCAATTAGTCATAGAGATTAACCCTCCCCGGAAGTCCCGAAGGCCTGTCTGAAAAGCCAGGTCTTCAAGGCCTGGCGGAATACATTCAGGGAAGGGGCATGCCGGAGATCATACGGGAGGGAGTTCCAGAGAGTGGGGGCCGCCACTGAGAATGCCCTCTCTCTAGTAAGTAAATCAAGGATGGGGAACCTGTGGTCCTCAAGATGGTGCTGGGGTACAGCTCCCATCATCCCTGTCCATTGGCCATGCTGGCTGGGATTGATGGGAGCCGCAGTCCAACAACATCTAGAGGACCACAGGATCTCCAACCCTGGAGTATAGGATTGCAGTTTTAGAAACTAATCCTAACCCCTAGATCAGCCAGCAGGAAGGGGCTAAGATGGGATGGAAGTGTCTTCCTGGTATCAGAGAGGAGCTCCTGCAGCAGGGGGGATATGTCTGACCCAGATGTCACAGATACACCCACAGAAAGTTCTGTGGGGGGTTTCCAGGGTACATCAGAAGCAGGTCCAAATTCGCTGGATCCAAAGGCCCTTCGTTTTTCTGAGAAGCCCTAGGATCAAACCCTTCAACTTCACCAGCATAGTTAATTTCCCCTTCAGGGAAAACAATGGAGTGAACTTTTCCTAAAAACAAAAATTAAAGCACTGCCAGGATAAAAAAGAAAAACACATGCATACACACACACTCCACACACCTCCTGACTTGGCCGGAGGGACCCAGCAGGGCTTTGGAAGTGGCGAATCCTCCGCCACTTTACTCCCTCAGTTACGATTGCTTTGTTAATCTGTTTTAGCTTTAAGCTGTCTTCACTCTTTGTGACTTGTGTATCTACACTGTATTATACTTTTACTGATGTTTCTAGTGTAATTGAATTTTAATTTATTTCTTGCTCAGAGCTACCTGATAAGGTTGTTATAGGGCAGCTTAGAAATACTGTTAATAATAAATAAATTTACTGGTGGTTTTTGTTGTTGTTTCAGTCATTCCTCTGAATTACTAAACAATTGTCTGAATAAAAACATAAAGATCCACAGAAAAATGGCAAAAATTGGGGGAGGGGAATGTGAGGAGAAGCCATTCTCCTCCACCACCACCCAGGACTTTTCCCCCCAGTTTTTCTAAAAGATAAAACTGAAATTTTTGAGGGAGAAAAAACTCCTATGAAACATTTCTTCATTTGAAAAATGGGAAATAATTAATATTCAGCTTATTACAGTAAGTGGCCCCCGAACTATGGAATGGTCTCCCCGAGGAGGTGCGCCTGGCGCCGACACTATCATCTTTTCGGCGCCAGGTTAAAACCTTTCTCTTCTCTGAGGCATTTTAATTCCTGTTAATTGTAAATTATTATATTTTGATTTTAGACTGTACAGTTTTGTGTACAGTTTTGTGTTATTTTTATTGTATTTTTAATGTTCACCGCCCAGAGAGCTGTTGCTAGTCGGGCGGTATATAAGCTTAATTAAATAAAATAAATAAAATAAACCCGGCAAATGTTCTATACGCTTGAATGATATTGTGGTATTTGTCATTCCGGAACACTGTAACAAAAATGACCATCTGTCCATAAACTTATCCAGGTATTTGGCACTGCCTCTTTTACAAATATATTAATCATTATTTCTGTAGTCCATACTTTCTGCCAAACCTGGAGCGTTCTTTTTTACCAGCCCCTGACAATCCAAATTCTTGCAGCTGTCAATAAATTTGCTGTTATTCTTAGATCTACATCAAGTACTATCTGTTTGAGACCGCACAGAAGTAATTTTTTCAGTTCTAAAGGTAAAATATAACCTGTCATTTCTGCAACAGCGAGTTGCATCCAGTGCTAATCCTACTTATAGTAGAGCTATTGAAATTAATGGATGTGATTTAGTTCCATTAATTTCAATGAGGCTACTCTGTTATCCAGAAAAAGTTTTTTTTAAAAAAAAACCTAACACAATCTTCCACATTACTGGCTGCCCCTTACCTACCAGGCCAAGTATAAGGTTCTGGTTCTCATGTACAAAGCCCTATGCAGCTTGGGACCAGGATACCTGAAAGATAGTCTTACCCTTTATATACCCAGTTGATCACTGCGCTCTGCAGGTGAGGGCCTCCTGCAGAGACCATCTTATCAGGAGGTCCGTTCCGCACAACATAGGAAACGGACCTTTAGTGTGGTGCACCTATTGCTTTGGAATTCCCTCCCCTTAAATATTAGCAGATGCCATCTCTGTTATCTTTTCGGCACCTACTGAAGACCTTCTTTCTTCTTCCTTCTCCACACGGTTGCCCCCGAGCGCCCTCTCCGGCATTGTGGAGCCCGGCTTGCACCTTGGTACACCAGTGAGCTAAGGGCAATGAAACAGGCTGAACAAAGGCTAGAGCGCAAGTGGCAAAAGATGTGCTGTGAGGCTGATCGGGCAGGAGTAAAACATCATAACCGTGCCTACTGTGTGGCAGCGAGGGCGGCGAAGAAGGCCCACTTCTCTGCCTCCATCGCATCCTCAAGTAGCCGTCCAGTGGAGCTTTTCCATATTGTCAGGGGTCTGTTGACATCAACTCCAGGAAATGCAGTTTTAGACCCTTCGGAGGCCCACTGTGAATTGTTTGCAAGGCACTTTGAGGGTAAAGTTGTTCGCCTCCGTAACAGTTGTGATGCCCCATCCACATCTACTGTAGTCCCCAATGAGGTGTCCAGTGCAACATCTACCACAACGTCTTGGGAACAGTTTCAGTTGATGCGGCCTGATGACGTAGACAAGGTGCTTGCGATGATGCGACCAGCAATGTGTCCTCTCAACCCTTGCCCTTCTTGGCTTATTAAAGCTTGCCGAGGGGGTTTGACCGAGTGCATCCAGGATGTGGTCAACGCATCATTGCGGGAGGGAGTGGTTCCAGCCGCCTTGAAAGAGGCGGTGATCCGACCACTCCTGAAAAAGCCCACCCTGGACCCATTGGTTTGTGACAACTACCGACCGGTTGCAAATACCCCCTTTTTAGGGAAGGTGATTGAGAGGGTTGTGGTGCAGCAGTTGCAAGTACTCTTGGATGAAACCGATTATCTTGACCCATCCCAGTCTGGGTTCAGGCCTGGTTATGGGACTGAATCAGCCTTGGTCACCCTGATGGATGACCTTTATCCAGAGAAGATTCTTATTTGATCTCTCAGAGGCTTTTGATACCATTGACGATGGTATCCTTCTGGGCCGACTTGGTGAGATGGGTACTGGAGGCACTGTTTTACAGTGGTTCCAATCTTATCTCCAGGGTTGCTCTCAGAGAATAGCTTTGGGTGACTGTCTTTCAGCCCCCTGGCAGTTGTGCTATGGGGTGCCGCAGGGTAATATCTTGTCCCCCATGCAATTTAACATCTATATGAAGCCCCTGAAGCAGTCATCAGTAGCTTTGGGGTGAGGTGTCAGCAATATGCTGATGATACCCAGCTCTATTTCTCCATAACATCTGTATCGGGAGAGGCCGTGCAAGCCCTTGACTGCTGCCTGGACTCGGTGGTGAGCTGGATGAGGGCCAATAAACTGAGTCTGAATCCTAGCAAGACAGAGGCACTGTGGGTTGGTGGTTCCCGAGTTCAGATAATTGGTCAGTTGCCTGCTTTAGATGGGGTCGTACTCCCTCTGAAAGAGCAGTTCTGTAGTCTCGGGGTGCTCCTGGATCCATCTCTGTCACTAGAAGCCCAAGTGACCTCAGTGGCTATGAGTGCCTTTTACCAGCTTTGGCAGGTAAGACAGCTGCGGCTGTTTCTGGACAGGGATAGCCTGACCACTGTTGTCCATGCACTGGTAACCTCCAGGCTGGATTACTGTAATGTGCTCTGCCCTTGAGGTTGGTCCGGAAGCTGCAGCTGGTGCAAAATGCGGCAGAGAGACTGCTCACTGGGGCAGGGTATTGCCAACATGTCACCTCGCTGCTGAAAGAATTGCACAGGCTGCCTATTTGCTACTGGGCCAAGTTCAAGGTTCTGGTTTTGATTTACAAAGCCCTATACAGCTCGGGACCAGGATACCTGAAAGATAGTCTTACCCCTTATATACCCAGTCGATCACTGCGCTCTGCAGGTGAGGGCCTCCTGCAGATACCATCTTATCAGGAGGTCCATTCTGCACAACATATATATATATAATAATGTACTGCCTTCAAGTCAATTCTGACTTATGGCGACCCTATGGATAGAGTTTTCATGGTAAGCGGTATTCAGAGGTGGTTTACCATTGCCTTCCTCTGAGGCTGAGAGGCAGTGATTGGCCCAAGGTCACCCAGTGAGCTTTATGGCTGTGTGGGGATTTGAACCCTGGTCTCCCAGGTCGTAGTCCAATACCTTAACCACTACACCACACTGGCTCTAGGAAACAGACATTTAGTGTGGCGGCACCTACCCTGTGGAATTCCTTCCCCTTAAATATTAGGCAGGCGCCATCTCTTATCTTTTCGACACCTTTTGAAGACTTTCCTCTTTCAACAAGCCTTTTAAGTTGAGACCTATCCCAGTCTGCATCTGTGTTGGAATTGTTTTTAATATGTTTTTTTAAAAAACATTTTAAAGATGTTTTTAAAGTTTTTTAAAAATGTTTTTAAAGTTGTTTTGTTTTAATGTATTTTAAGGTCTGTTTTTATGATGTTTTAAAGTGTTTTTAGCGCTTTTTTTTTGCCACCCTGGACTCCTGCTGGGAGGAAGGGCGGGATATAAATCAATCAATCAATCAATTAATTAACAAGCCTTTTAAGTTGAGACCTTATCCCAGTCTGCATCTGTGTTGGAATTGCTTTTTAAGATGTTTTTTAAATTGTTTGTTTTACAAAAAAAATTAAGATATTTTGTTTTAATAATTTTTTAAGTCTTTTGTTTTTAAGATGTTTTAAAGTGCTTTTAGTGTTTACCGTCCTGGGCTCCTACTAGGAGGAAGGGTGGGATATAAACTTAATAATAAATAAATTACAGGAAGACGCCCCTCCTAATGCTGATTATCCTAGGTCTGACCCTAAAATTGTTTTTATAAGATCTGTTTTAAATTGTATTTGTTTTAATGTTTTTAGTTACTGTAAACCACCCAGAGAGCTTCGGCTATGGGGCGGTATACGTATAATAAAATAAAGCCTGGTCGGTCCAGTTGCTCAGGAACCCATGGAACATTCTAAAATCTCCTGTGATACTTTTGCTAAACACTTTGCCAATAAAATCGAACGTCTGAAGAGCACGCTTCCGCTCGCTGTGGAGACAGGAAGTGGGCCAGAGTCGGCCAGTTGCATTCCGGTCTGTTGGGATCGGTTTCAGCCTCTTCTCTCTGAGGAAGTGGACAAGGTGCTCTGTACTGTGAAGCCGACCACCTGTCTGGTTGATCCTTGCCCATCCTTGCTCATCATGAGCTGTAAAGAGAGACTGGGCGAAGGGATCAAGGCGGTGGTGAATGCATCCTTGCAAGAGGGTGCAATGCAATCAGCCCTCAAGGAAGCGGTAATAAAGCCCATCTTAAAAAAACCGTCCTTGGATCCCCAAGAGTTAAACAACTTTCGCCCAGTCTCTAATTTACCATTCTTGGGCAAGGTGATTGAGAGGGTGGTGGCTGCGCAATTACAGACACACTTGGAGGAAACGGATTATTTAGATCCATACCAATCGGGTTTTAGGACTGGTCATGGTGCGGAAACAGCCTTGGTCGCTCTGGTAGATGATATGCGGAGGGCATTGGATAGGGGTGAATACACCTTCCTTGTCCTCCTGGACCACTCAGCGGCTTTCGATACCGTTGACCACGGTATCCTTTTAAACCGCCTAGAGGGATTAGGAATAGGAGGCACTGTCTTGCAGTGGTTCCGTTCCTATCTCTCAGATAGGCAGCAACGGGTGGCATTGGGAGATGAGGTTTCAGACCCTTGGCCTCTTCATTGTGGAGTGCCACAGGGTTCTATCCTCTCTCCCATGCTATTCAACATCTATGTGAAACCGCTGGGAGCAATCATCAGGAGTTTTGGGTTGCAGTGCCATCAGTACGCAGATGACACTCAGCTCTATCTCTCCTTTAAGTCCTCACCGGAGTTGGCTGTGAATACCATGTCCAAGTGCCTAGAATCCGTAAGTGGATGGATGGGAGAGAATAGGCTGAAGCTGAACCCCGACAAGACTGAGGTATTACTTGTGGGAGATAAAAGGAAGTTAGGTATTACTGACCTGATGCTTGATGGGGTAAGTTTACCCCTGAAGGACCAGGTCTGCAGTCTTGGGGTCATACTTGACTCCCAGCTGTCCATGGAGGCTCAGATTACAGCATTGAGCCGGGCAGCTTGGTATCAATTACATCTGATACGGAGAAAGCATCCCTATCTTCCTGTTCACCTGCTCCCTCAGGTGATACATGCCCTGGTCTCCTCTCGATTAGACTACTGCAATGCGCTCTACGTGGGGTTACCCTTGAAAACGGTCCGGAAATTACAGCTGGTACAGAACGCGGCAGCACGCTTGATTACGCATAGCCGTCGCTGGGATCATACCACCCCAGTGTTATTAGATCTTCACTGGCTACCAGTTGTCTACCGGGCCCAATTCAAGGTGTTGGTGTTGACCTTTAAAACCCTATACGGTTTTGGCCCAGTATATCTGAAGGAACGCCTCCAGAATCACCGATTGTGCCGCCTGACAAGATCAGCCTCGCAAGACCTTCTCTCGGTCCCACCGGTGAGAACAGCTAGGCTGGTACGGACCAGAGAGAGGGCATTCTCTGTTGTGGCCCCCACCCTCTGGAACTCTCTCCCTTTCGATCTCAGACATGCTCCCTCCCTGTCCAGCTATCGCCGAGCCTTGAAGACCTGGCTGTTCAGGGAGGCCTACAAGATTGGGACAGATTAACTTATGTTACAATTGAATTAATGAATGGTTTTTTAGCTTAAAATTTGATTATGTTGATTTATACGTATTGTTTTTATTCTTGTTGTTCGTCACCTAGAGTGTCCCTAACCCGGACAGATAGGCGGCTGAAAAATAATATTTATTATTATTTATTATTATTAAATAAATAAATAATAAATCTCTCCTGCAGCCATTGCTGGTCACTCATCCAGACCATAAACTCACTAGGTAGTCTTAGAAATCCATTCTTTCGTGGCCTAAGTGCCCCCCCCCCAATCTGCAATATGGAAGTCATATGGAAGTAATGAACTTCACTGCTTTCAGCCAGTGGCCATTGCAACTTTCCAAAGAATAAATTTCAGAAATGCAAACTCACCAAAATTCAATAACCAGTATTAATAAACAAACAAAACTGAAAATTAAAACTTCAAAACACAATGAACAATGCAATAGCAAAATAGGTCACTGGGTTCGTCAGATTAAAGCATCACCACAGCTGCTAACTACCAAGCCTAAAATCATTTTTGCTCAGATTCTCAACACTGCCAAGGCGTAAAAGGAAGATCTATGGGTCACAACAGCATCTATATCAGACAGCAGGTAGCTTATCTTTTCTGAAATACAATTGTATTTGGGATAAAGTAGCACCAAGAAATTCTGAGCATGGTTCAGAGTACGGTAAACAGGATTGCAGATAGTAATTCTTACAAGAGCCTTCCACGCTAAGATAGAGGTTGAATTTTGATGTAGCACCATGGTAGGTCGATACAAAAACAAACAGCAGTGAGTCTTGGATTTCCATATTTCCTTCTTCCCTTCCTTTGCATGCATCTGGAGCTGCAGGGCTAGAATCTTTCGCTCTGTGCCACTTCCCCATGCAGGAGCTATTGGAATTGCAGCACGGTGCATGTTCCTGGTGGTAAAAAAAGGCTCTGAACTGGCCCTTCCCAAAACAGCTGTTCTCTGAGCCCTCCTGAGCAGCAATGGCCTTCCTGGCTCTGCTATACACATGAGGATGGCTCAATCCCAACAGCAGCCATGTGAGGGGAAGAGATTAAATGCCTCCATTTCAAGTTTGCAACAAACCATAGTTTTTCGGTGTGTCCAAATGCAGCAAACTATGGTTTACACAAACCATAGCTTGCCTTCAAACCAGATTCCCACACTGCAGATAATGAAGCACTGTGAACACTCTCCAAAAGTGCTGTGGTATTGTCACACAACAGTCTCTAAATGGCCTGCATCTAAGTCATGGGCAATTTTCGCCCTACAGCCAGGCAAACCACACAGACATCTCCTGAGTTTCAAATGTCTACCCTGAGCCACCACCCACTACCAGCCACTTCAACTACATGTTTCTGCAGCCAACTAGCTCCCTACATACCAAGCCACATCCCCTATCCTATACTTAGCTTTCCAGATGGAAATCTCTTAACAGCAGAATCTGAGTTCAGCTGTCTGGGGATCCCCCATGCTTTCTGCTCTTAACCTCTTGCATGTTGGAAGGCAAAGAAACTACAATCACTAGAGGCAATTCCAGGTTGTTAACAAAGGCAGATGTACCACAAAATCCCCTGCAAAAATGCTAAATATTATAGGAGTCTACGGAGAAGAGGGTGTTTCTTTGGGGGGGGGGTTTACCTTTCGAGAGAGTCCTTTAGGAGGTCTTCAGGCATTGTCATGGGAGCTGTCACAAAATAACACCGACAAGGAGTGCAGAAAAATAAAGATGAAAAGTAACATAAGACGTGACACACAGACACACAGACACAAGAAAAGAAATTAATATAACGAACATAAAAACAATGGGAAAATAAATCTACAACAACTGAAAGGAAAATTAAACTGGCAGAAACAACACAGAAGCTCTTGGAGAGCATTTAAAGAAATAGTGAAAACAGAATGACTTGCTTTAATGTAACAAAAACAACTGTGCTGCATAGAACCATGTATTCACATAAAAGGAACAAAGGTATAAAGGGATTACCAACCTGTACATGGGGACAGTGACTGTCCGTTCATAGTAATCCCAAGTGGAATGCAAATCTGTTCGAGTGAGGTTTGTGGCATAGAACCTCCAAGCAGCCTGTGAAGGGAAGAATGAGATGTAGATACAATTTAAATTTATTGAAAGGGGAAAAAAGCAGGAAGAGATATTTTATTACTGAAATCTGTGGCCCTCCAGATGTTTTTGGACTACAGCTGCTGTCAGCCCCAGCCAGCACGGCCAAAGGTCAGGGATAACACGGGCTGAGCAGCATCTGGAGGGGCACATGTTCTCCTGCACCATTCTTCAACCTTGGGTCCCCAGATGTTGTTGGACTACAACTCCCATCATCCCCATACAGCATGGTCAATGGTCAGGAATGATGGGAGTTGTAGTCCATCAACATCTGGAGACCCAAGCATGAAGAACACTGCCCTACACAACCAAAGCTGAACAGAACAGAAAAACCAATGTAGGTTAGAGGACATGATTCTTCATAGTATCAGTTACCTTCAGAGGGGGGAGTCCCTTAATATTCAGGAGGATGGCTTTGAGTCATACAAGGAAGCAAACAGAGATTACATTTTTGATTTTCTGACATATGTGAAAAAGGAATATGCACTTCCTTTCCACGCAGCTCCGTGACAAAGCACATGTTTTGCATGCAAAAGGTCACAGGTTCAGGCCTTATACAAGTAGGGCTAGAAAAGATCTCAAACTCTGGAAAGCCACTTCCAGTCAGTGTATAGTCAGGGATAGGTAACATTTTTTAGCCTGAGGGCCACATTCAAGATTAGCCACCCCTTCAAGAGCCACAGAGCACACACGCAAACACCACACATGCACACTCATCACACGTACAGCAACCAAATCCATTTATGCTGGCCATGCACAAGCACACAGCACTCAGTTGTACGTATATGTGCTTCCTGATCCAATTTATGTGCTGACCATGGTCTGGAAACTATTAACTTGCAAGTTAATTCCACAGCACGACCCCCAGTGGGGAGGCAGCTGCCTTCTCCAAGAAGATCAACACGGCCGCCAAGCAGGGGGCTGCCGCCGCCACCATTTACAACTACGGCGACGGGATGGGGAACGACATCCAGGCCATGACTCACCCTGCTTCTGTGGGACCGGCTGGTGCTGGGGAAAGCTTACTCGTATTTTGCCATCAGAGAAGCTGATTAGAAGTTCAGTTGAAGGTGTCAGACTTGCAAGTATAGAAGGAAAGAGAGAGAACCAACCCACAGCTTTGTTGAAGGTAGCCTGAGATGTTTCTGCCACTCCAGGCACCTGCACCACACTGTATTTTCATTGGAAGTTGTAATCGCTGTTTTTTAATAATGTTATTTGTTATTTAATTTTGCAAACTGTATTGTTTTATTGATGTATTCCTATATTTGTGTTTTTCTTGTAAGCCGCCTTGCGGGCCTTTTGGCCATAAGGTGGGGTATAACTATAATAATAATAATAATAATAATAATATACTATTATTTTTTAATTTATAAACCGCTTACATGCCCAAAGGGCTTCTCAGTGGTTTACAAATATAAGATGAACTACAAAATCCATACATAATTAAAATACACAATAAAACAAGCCAGTTTTATTTATTTAATTAAACAGATTTCTTGCCCACTCTTTACTGTAAGCTCCCAAGGTGGGTTAAACAGTTTTAAAAACTATTATTATTTATTAATTTATATATTAATAAACAAGGTGTGCATGTGTGCAAGATATATTATAACTAGATAGGGGTAACCTGCCTAGTAACTAGGCAGAGATTACCACCCTTGAAAATCCAGATGCCCCTCTGGCTCTCCAGATGTTGGACTTCATCTCACATCAGCCCCAGCCAGCATGGCCAACAGTACAGGGGTGGTGGGAATTACAGATCAAGAGCATCTGGAAGGCCACACATTCCCAAACCCTGCAGTAAAATAAGTAGGTAGGCCAGACCCCTGCACCCCTGCTCTCCCTCCCCACTTCCTCATAACGATAAAGCTGCCCTCTTAAGCCAGCAGAACAGCAGAAGTAGCTGGAGTTCAGAAACACGTGCCTTGCTTCTGATCTGAAATAACACCTAGGAGGGAGTGGGCAAAGCTTCCTATCTGTGAGCTAGTTTAAACCCAGTTTGCCATTTTTTAGTATGATTCGGGGGTGAATAGACTTTACCCCCATCCATCTCTGTTCAGGACTGCCCCTATCATTAGGCAGAGTGAGGTGGCCACCTCAGGTAGCAAACCCTGACAGGTAGAGAGTGGACAGAGATGTAGGCCACACAGGTGCCCACCTAAAGTAGCCTCCTGCCCACAAGTGCATAGCGGGTGCTGTCCCATCACCAATGTTGAAGTAAGATTTGAGTCTGGTAAGCCTTTGTACGTGGAACAGAGGAGGTGGCATCTTGTCCTTTGCCTCAGGTGGCAAAATGTATTTGGCAGGCCCTGTCCCTATGGAAAATCACAGATGCTTCCGGGCAGCCAGGTAAGTTTACTCATCCTTTGCTTTGTTTTGTTCTGCTCAAATGCAGCCATTAAAGGTGGAGGACCTGAATGTATGAGCAACAGCACAGAGTGGAGGGGATGCTTAATCCTTTCCCTTCGGCCCATTCATCTGCTAGAAAATGCCTCCCTCCACCAAGCTGTTTTTCTGCCCACTGTGGAAATATGAGCCTAGCATCTTTTCCCCTCGGCTCCTGGGGGTGGGGAAGGATTTTGATTTTAAAACAGCCTTTGGTGAATTAGTGAAGCAATCCCTCTACACATACACACACACACACACTACCGCTTCAATCAAATGTGAAGCCTCTCACAGTTTCATGTGTGCAGTTTGCACCTCATTTAGTTTGGTCTCATATGCCCCACACAGATCCATATTCTTCATCTCTTGCACTCTGAAGAGCCCTGCTGTGGAAAAGAGGGACACGCCTCGGTCAGTGCTGCTGGGTGATTTATACAGCAATTTCCAGTGTCTTTCCCTCCCTGCCAAGAAGTTAGCACTCCTCATGAAGGGGTGGGGATGTGATATTAAATTGAATTTAAAAAAAACAGATGAAAATGTAGTCAGGCTCCATGCACACAAGAATCTATTCTTGCAACAACAAAAAAACTGCATCTCCATTTTCAGCACCATAGCAGGCAGAAATTCATGGCACCAACAACATGAGCCTGCCTCTGTAATTAATTTCTAGACCTCTTTGCTGAGTAAAACCCATAACCGGAAGAAGTAGGAGGCACATGCAGTGCAAGGATGGATACTTCTCTAACCCAACGGCTGTTAACCTGGGGCTCCCGCAGAACACTGACACTCATTTCCCTTAACGCTTACCTGAGCATATGAACCTGAACACTCCACAACACGCCAAACTGAACAACTGAAAAAAGGGGGGCACAAGGGCGGAGGAAGGGAGGGGAGTTGGGAGGGGTGAGTGTAGAGGCGTGAAGGCCCAGAAAAAAATAGAAAAATTCAGGGGGGGAAACTGGGTTTTTTACATTTTTTTCTGAAACCTTTTTTGTTTTTTTCCCCAAATATTGGAAAAATTGAAAAAAAATTAAAAAGGGTTATGGAATGTTTTATGTTAGAATGATGAATAAATGTTTCATTGAATCTTGGTCCCCCCTTTCTTCTCAGTTCTTTTTATGGGAATGGATGCTTTATGTCTGCTTGACACTGTGGACGACTAGCGGAGACATAAGTAATTTTCTTTGTTATTAATATTGATGGTTTCGTCTGTTTTTTTTTTAATTGCTTTTTGCCTGCTCCTCATAAATGGGCAAAACGAAAGAGGTCCCTTACAGTTCAGGATCTTGTAGATCCATTTGTTACAAAAAAAAGCAAAAATTTACAAAAGTAAATTTAATTTGTAATAATTGTTTGAATAAGATGTACTTTTAATATACCCAGTGTGATATTTTTATGCCAAACCAACTTGTATATAATGACATTTGATGTTCCTGAAGTAACAAAGTGATCTGTAAAGTGCTAATATTGCATTTTTTCAATTTTTCTGAAAATTTCCATTTTTTTCCTTAAAAAACCAGTTTTTTTCCATGGCTTCAAAATTTCTGGAAGTTTTACATCTCCAGGTAGGTGGGAAGGGAACAAGGGATGGTACAGTTTTATTGTAATGTGAAAGCCCTAATAAACTACATATTTAAAAAATCCAACCTTTCTTCCTCTTCTTTTTTCAGTCCCCACTGTTGCCCAGCTTAAGACTAGCTGGCCAGGCTAGCTTTCATCCTGGGGGAGACCATGCTCAAAAGATGCTCTAGTAACCTGATGCTAATTGGCATCTTTTGGCAGAGCGCAGTCTTCCAAATGGCCCACATTGGCTTGATTACTAGTTCTTCCAGCCATATTATTCATCCCATGCTCCTTAAGAACATAAGAAGCTGCCATTTACTGAGTCAGACAATTGATCCACCTAGCTCCCCACTGTCTACACTGACTAGCAGTGCCTCCCCAGGCAGGGGTCTCTCCCAGCCCAACCTGGAGATGCTGGGGATTGAACCTGGGACCTTCTGCATGCAAGCAGATGCTCTACCACTAAGCCATGGCCTTTCTCAACACCGCTTACAACTGTTTCCCCTGCCTAAATATTGCTCCTTGCACCCATTCCCCCAAATACTTTGGGCTTGCAGAAATCAAATACTTTCCCAGCAAAAGAGTCACATTGTTCAAGTTTTTAAAAGTAGTCAAATCATTGTGAGAAAGAGGCAGATTGGTTCCATGGCTGGAGTTTTGGAGCTTAGCTCCTCTTGAATCCCCCTCCCCAATCCTGCAGCCTGTTCTACCTCACGGAACTGTGTGATGATCCAATGGAGCAACCCCAGAAATGTCACACGGACCTTGAGAGAAAGAACAGAATCAACACGTAGTAATGAATTCGAGCACTGAGAGATGTGTAATTCTGTTTGACTGCAGATTCAGCATTTTCCTGGCAATGCTTTCGATATTTTGTCACAGCAGAGTATCAATAGAATTTGGATTTATTTATTTTTAAACCCTGGAGTCCTGCACACAGCCAGCTAGCCCTTTCAATCAGGGGAAATTATTAGCTGGCTTGCTGTTCCTAAGAAAAGCAGATGGAACTCTGGGTTCTGGCTCAGAGTCTGGTGGGAATTAGTCCACTATGGAGAGGTGCCTTTGGGGGGGGGGGAGGAGAAAGAGAGAGAGAGAGAGAGAGAGAGAGAGAGAGAGAGAGAGAGAGAGAGAGAGAGAGAGAGAGAATGAATATCACCCAACACTATATTTTTAGTCTCAAGGGGAGGACCAAGTAAACTAGTATTACACTTGTCTTCCTTGCACTTAACTAACCATTTGGCAATGCTTGAAGTCCCCTCATTAGCAGGAAATAATCAAGGCAACGTAACATGAGCAAATACATCCAATTCTCTTTGCTTTGTTACATCAGAGCATTTTGAGCCAATTGGTATTTTGCAAGACCCAAACACCCCAGAACTATCTACAATGTTTTGAAATTCTGTTCTATTGTATCTAATTTTTATTTTGTACATCACTTTCAGGTTATTTTGTATATAAAACAATTTCACATTTTTCCTAATAATAATGATAATCTTTCCCCAGCAGCCCCACAGAGAGTTGCCCTTGAGCAGTCGCTTGGCTCAGGAAGACTGCCAAGGCACTTTTATGGGTCTATATTTATTTGCAGATTTATATCCCACCATTCTGGTGCTTACGTACCAGTCAGGGCAGCTACCAATTGAAACAAACCATATTTTTTTATTTTTAATATAATAAAAACAGACATGCAGCAAGTGAAATTAGAGGCACTGGATAAAAACCTTATTATCCAGTAAAACAAATTCTTGCCTAAACAGGAAAGTTTTTGCCATATGGCAAACATCTTAAGAAAGGGGCCCAACCAAGCCTCCCCAAAGCAAAGAACACCGCACTTTCTCCTATCAGACCCAGGCACCATCTAAAATTATTTCTTTAGCAAGAGGAATAAGAACATACGAAGATAAGAACGTAAGAAGAGCCTGCTGGATCAGGCCAGTGGCCCATCTAGTCCAGCATCCTCTTCTCACAGTGGCCAACCAGGTGCCTGGGGGAAGCCCGCAAGCAGGACCCGAGTGCAAGAACACTCTCCCCTCCTGAGGCCTCCGGCAACTGGTTTTCAGAAGCATGCTGCCTCTGACTAGGGTGGCAGAGAACAGCCATCACGGCTAGTAGCCATTGATAGCCCTGTCCTTCATGAATTTGTCTAATCTTCTTTTAAAGCTGTCCAAGCTGGTGGCCATTACTGCATCTTGTGGGAGCAAATTCCATAGTTTAACTATGCGCTGAGTAAAGAAGTACTTCCTTTTGTCTGTCCTGAATCTTCCAACATTCAGCTTCTTTGAATGTCCATGAGTTCTAGTATTATGAGAGAGGGAGAAGAACTTTTCTCTATCCACTTTCTCAATGCCATGCATATTTTATACACTTCTATCATGTCTCCTCTGACCCGCCTTTTCTCTAAACTAAAAACATACGAAGATCCCTGTTGGATCAGACCTAAGGTCCACCTAGACCAGCATTGTGTTGCCAATGAGATGCGTCCAGGAAAACCACCTGCAAAGCATGAAAGAAACAGTTCTTCCTTGCAGTTGGCCTGCAGTAACTGGCATTCAGTGGCATATCGTCACAGACTATCCAGGGTTCATATAACCAGGGAACTTTTTTGTAATAGTTCTCACTGGTACAGAGTACTGGCACTTTTTTTCCCCTACCCATTTTGTGCTGGCACCTACAGCACTTTTATCACGATATGAGGACCAGCACCTTATTTTTTTTTACAAGAAAAAAAAAACACTGCATAGAATACAGCAAATGGCTGTTCATAAACATTTCTTTCAAGGTCCTGGTTCCAGAGTCTCTAGAGCTCAAGGCTTAAGAACCCAGAAAAACAGCCAGGGATACCAGCCAGCCAGAAAATCAAGGTAGTTGCCAACTGTTGCCCTGGCAAAGCCTGGCCTGGAGGCTTTTATAGCCCTGCCAAGTCATGGGATACCAATTAGTTGCCTAGGTGGGTAGAGCTGGCCTGCAGCCTGGAAGGACATCACAACACTATCAAAGAGTCACAAAATCATGGAATTTTAGACCTGGAAGGTACCTTAGAGGTCATCTAATCTCACCTTCCCTGCTCCATGCAGAGATCTTGCAACAGCATCCCTGACAGACTGTCCAGCTTCTGCTTAAATACCCCCAGCACCTCCTGAGGCAGACTGTTCCACAGCTGAACACCTCTTACTGTTAGGGAGTTTCTCCAAATGTTCACCCAAAATCTCCTTCCTTGCAATTGCCACCAGCTGGTTCTAGTCCTGCCCCCTGGAGCAACAGGCAACAAAGTCTGCTCCATCTTCTCCATGTCAAGACGATGCCATGTTGCCCCTTAATCTTCTCTTTTCCAGGCTAAACATACCCCAGCTCTTTCAACCATTCCTCAAAGGAACTATTTGATCTGCCACCTTGAACACCCAAAAAGCAGTCACAAGAAGTACAAAAGAGAACAATGACAGAGAATTTATTAAAACAGTTTAATTGCCCAATGCAATTCAACAATTCTTTTCATCAGGGCAAACAACGGTGCATTCCCCTATATAAAAAAGGTGTTTCCTAGAAGTTTTCGATCATACAGGATATGTATCTTTTGACAGAGGAGAATGTTAAATGACTGACTAAGCTCACAAGATGACTGTCAATTATACACTAGTATACATTCCTGTACTTGATTTTATTTGGTATATTGTTCTGAGATTTATTTATTTCAGATTTTGTTTGGTATATTTGCACTGTGTTTGATCTCCCCTTTTGTATAGGCTTTTGAGATTATATTGTATCTGATTTTTATATTGTATATTGATTTGAGGGTTTTTTGCTTTCTTTTTCTGGGAACCGATTTGTATTTTTGTATATGTTTTTATTGTCCTTTTGCATGGTACTGCACCTTTACTTTGCACAATTATTTTGAAAGTCAAATACATAATTTCATTTGAGATTTCTTGAATATAAAGCAATTAAGAGATTTAATATAATAATAACAATAATAATATTTAGCTCTTGTCTCTGCTGAAACCTCTCGCACTCTCTTTTACTTTGTGCATCACATGGGACACAGACCACAGGTCCAAAGTTTCCTGCTCTAGCCCCTCCCAAGTACCCAAAGGTCCTGCATACTTACCTGAATCAGACCAGCTGCAGGGTTCCTCCTCTTCTCAAAGTGCTTTTGACGGTGCTGCTCTTGAACCTTCAGTGCAAATCCAGAACCTAGAATACCCTGGAAATAAAGAATGATATTCTTTCCAGTCAACATGGTCAACTGACTTTCTCTTCTATTCCCTACTCTAGGGGAAAAGGGGGGGTGCACCTTTATGAATCATGAGTAGAAGGCTCATGTATCTGTAAGTGTCTAGAGCAGCCTTTCCCAACCTTTCGGTCCCCAGATGTTGTTGGACTACAACTCCCATCAGCCACAGCCAGCATGGCCGATGGTCAGAAATGATGGGAGTTGTAGTCCAGCAACATCTGGGGACCTAAAGGCTGGGAAAGGCTGGTCTAGAGCACTGGACAGCTCCTTGAAAGTTCAGACTACAACCCAGAACAGATTCCACTGTCCCACTGACATGGAGCTACCATGTTAAGAACCCCTGGTCTAGAGTTGGTGGGACAACAGCATTCACCTGACATCCCAATAGCTGGATCGTTCTTGCTTACAAGAAAGGAAATGATGTCAGGGATTCCCCTGGGTCCCTCAGCCCCACTTCACATAGAAACAGGCTTCCTTAACTCTTCACTGCCATCATTTCACATGGAATACTTTTTTAAATCCTGTTATTAGTGCATATGGAAGGCTTTAGGCATGAGAGAGAGTACAAATCTTAAACTATGTTACAGGTAGGGATGGGAGCCATTGGCCGCTGCTGATTCAAAAGCATTTCATCGACCTAAAAGGCTGGCATCGAGTTTGTTCTCTATTCGCTAGCTGATGCTTTTACCAATCCGTGTTTTTTCGCTCAGAAAAAATATCCATATTTTGAAGAAAATATTGATATTTTAAAAGAAAATATTGATAAATTATCATTCTTACAATCAATGTTTTAGAGGTGGATTAAAAAAAAGTTTTCAAAAATAGCCACAGAAAGTCGCTACATAAAAATCCGATCCTGTTATTGAGAATAAACAAATTAATGGACAATTTGATACCAAATCCAAACTGGGTGGAATTCTAGCACATCCATATTGTAGGTTTATTAAAGGGGTATTATTTACAAAAGAAAATACTGTTACTTATTTTGGGACTTTACAGGTGCTTGCTGACGGGTCCTAAAGACTCCAGAGATACCTCTGCAGGACCTTTAAGTGGCTCTCCCTTCAGGCCAATCTCCCTAAACCTCCACCTCAGCCAATTACTCCCACAACCCAGTCCAGCTACTGAGCCCACTCTGCCTGTGCACCCCAAAACTCCTCTGGTTGCGCTCCTGGCTGTGGGACTGTTCAACCTGTGTTATACCCTCACTTGTGTCACTTCCCTCTGGCAAGACCTTTCTTCAGGGCAGCCCCTCAGACTCACTCAGTCACTGGCCCCCTTCTAATCTTCACTAGACAGCTATTCATGACACCCCACTCTCCCTCTCCCTCTCCCTGTGTGTGTGAGTGTGTGTGCGTGCGTGCACACAGACACACATACAGTTCTTCCTTCAGTTATTCTCACCAACTAACTCTTCACTCTAAGGCCACATTCACGCCATACATTTATTCCACTATTATTCCACTTTAAACAGTTTAAACAGGGAAGCTTGTGAAGAGCGCTGAGAGATGTTAGGACACCTCTGTTCCCCTCACAGAGTTACTACTACTTGAGTGGTTTAACAGTCAGTACTCTTCCCAGGGATCTCTGGAATTGTAGCTCTATGAGAGGAACAGAGGTCACCTAACAACTCTCAGCACCCTTCACAAACGATACTTCCCAGGATTCTGTGGGGGAAGCCATGACTGTTTAAAGTGGAATAATAGCAGAATAAATGTATGATGTGATTGTGGCCTAACTCAACTCCAACTCTGCTCTCTCTAACTGCTAACTGCCAGTTAACTCCCGAAGGCCTGGAACCTCCAGTCAATCAGAAAGAATTTTGCCTTTTCAGGCCCCGGCTACTAGAATCGTAAAGTGATCGTGCCTCTCTCTCCTCTCAGAACCCATCACCAGGCAACCACTGCCAAGCAGGTTTGCAGCAATGTACCAAAACAAGGACTTATGGCAGTCACAGAGTTCTTTAGCCACAAACAAACCTACATATAGCATTTCTCCATAGAGTGAAAGGGAGAAAGCGGTGGCAAAGTAGGTGCAGTGCAAATGCACAAGCAGAAGCACTGGATTGGTTCTGCCAGTGTGTTTGTACCATGTTGACCTCCCCCTCCCAGTAAGCAGTAGTGACTCAGCTGTCAGTGTTGGCATGAGGCCTAGTAGTTTTCCATCAAGTCTGCAAAACTGTAACTAGGGGGAGTTATGTCTTAGCCCAGTCTGGGAAAGGGCTGTCAAGGCCGTTGCTATGGTAACCATCTGATAGACTGGGAAAGTTCTAACAGAGTCTGTAAGTTGTGTCTTCTGATTTATGCCTCTGAACTGAGAGGTTGTCTTTTGCTTTTGGAGAGAGATGTGCTGTAGAGCTGGGGGGGGGGACTGCTGAAAAGCCTTAATGTCTTAATAAAGACTCTTACATGATTTAAATGCTCTGAAGAAGTTTCTTGCTCAACTTAACTCCAACGTAATGTATGCTGTTTCACGCAACAACGCACACACGCCAACAGTCAGGAGGTCAGATGAGCGCCATCGCCCACCATCCCATCTGCTACTGATCTAGAATCAAATTCCTTTTACACTGGGATAAGCATGCCTGTCAAGGTGGGTTGAACACAGGAGTAACTACCACATGCATAACCAGGGCCTACAAATGGAGCCCACACACAAGCCCAGCCACCAGTGTCTATATGGGGTTGGTCCAGAGAAGGGGCATGGCTTAATGGCAGTCTATATATTTTGTGCGCAAAAGATCCCAGGTTCAATTCTTGGCTTCTCCAGGTACAACTGGTAGAGATCCCTGCCTGAAACCCTGGACAGGTACAGCCCAGGAATGTCAACAATACTGAGCTACACAGACCAAAGGCCTAACTTGCTCTATGTGCCTAATGAGGTTTATTCGCCAGCTGAAATCCAAGAATCAACCATGAAATTGTGGCCTATGTATGTAGGACTGTAGATGAGCAGGACCTTTCATGTGAAGGCTCTCATATGGATGGACATTTGAGGGACAGGAGGGGTGGGGCTATGCACTAGCTCCATGTGTAGGATCAGACTTCAAGAATATCCACTGAACTGGACCCAACTGCCAGTGATTCAGGACTGCACCTCTAAATTAACAGTCTCTGAAGCAACCTCAGGTATGTCTGCCCATGTAAAACAATGAATCACACAGTGATAAAGGGGTAAAATATATATATATTTTCCACAATTTTTATTTATTTATTATTTGATTTATACCCCGCCCTTCCTCCCAGCAGGAGCCCAAGGAGGCAAACAAAAGCAACAAAAACACTTTAAAACATCATAGAAATCAACTTTAAAATACATTAAAACAAAACAACTTTAAAAAACTTTTTTTAAAAAAGCTTTGGAGACATCTTTAAAAAAAGGTTAGAAAACATTGGTTTTTTTAAAAAAAGGTCCAAAAACATATTAAAAAGCAATTCCAACACAGAAACAGACAATATCATAATGAAGACAAGCATTCATATTCTGCTTTCATCACTGAGCTTATTTTTGTTTTTAATATGGCTTGCAAAGTGCCTACTTACAGCTGGAAGAGCAAAAAAGGAAACACCAATCAGGGTGAACGTTGCTGCAAGGAGGCGTCCATTCCAGGTTTGTGGATATTTGTCCCCATAGCCAATGGTGGTCAGTGTAATCTGAGGAAAGATAGATATCATCAAATGCGGCTCCAAGGATAACATTGGCTCAGTGTTTAGAAGTCTGCGTGCTTTTAAATTTTTTAAAACATTCAATATAAGAGCATGTGAAGAATGGCCCGTTTAATCCAGCATCCTGTTTTCACAATAGCCAAACAGTTGCCCATGGGAAACCCGCAAACAGGACCTGAACACAAGGGCACTCTGCCCTCCTGAGGTCAAGCAACTGGTATTTGAAAGCACACTGCGTCTGCCTATTTCAATACGAAACTTCATTCCTAAATATATTTTTGAGGCAAATTCATCTTAAATCTTGCTTATTTTTTTTTGATAGAACATAATGTTAAATATTTTCTTGTCCAATTTGTGCAGATACCATGGACTGCAAAAAAGACAAATAATTGGGTCTTGGAACAAATTAAACCAGAACTATCATTAGAAGCTAAAATGATGAAACTAAGGATATCATACTTTGGACACATAATGAGAAGACATGATTCCCTAGAAAAGACAATAATGCTGGGGAAAACAGAAGGGAGTAGAAAAAGAAGAAGACCAAACAAGAGATGGATTGATTCCATACAGGAAGCCACAGACCTGAACTTACAACATCCGAATAGGGTGGTTTGTAAGAGATGCTATTGGAGGTCACTGATTCATAGGGTCACCCTAAGTCGTAACTTGAAGGCACATAACAACAACAACACCTTCTACATTCATAGGCATTCATTCATAAATATGAATGCTATTAAAAAAAATCTTGGAGAACATAGTCCTTGATTTTTTGCAAGGTAATTTGAATTGGGAAAAATTGTGTCCCCCAATTCCTTTCATTGTATTCATCATCGGGTTGGTTGGGGGGAATGAAGCAATCGGCTAATCAGTTGCAAACACAACACATCAGGTCTGAAGTGGAATTCTTCTCCCTGACACATTAGTTTGTAGGCATTGTTGCTTATCTACAGAAATATTCCAACAAGTCAGTGTTCGCCACCCACCCTTGCAATGTGAAATGGTACCGCCCAGGAAAACCTCCACTGTATCCCTGATCCAATTATGTGTTTCAGCTCTAAAAATGAGGTTTTAGGTCATTTTTCTTTTTCTTTCTTTTTTTAAGCTTTTGGCTTTTTGCTAAAATCTCCAGGCTGTTAGTATTCCAGCAATTCCAAGCAAACTGAGTATCTCTCTCACACACACACACACACTAAACTGAAAAGGCCACCCTTCTGCTATCTGGAGAAGAAGCTGACCTGGTTTACACCTGGGGTAAATGAGAAGGAAGATTTGAAGAGGCAGTGGGGGAAAGCTACTTCAAAACTAAAACAAAACCCCCAGCCTTATGGCCAATCTCCTAATACTCGCCTAAAAATTCAACGGGAGTCCTTTCATCCAACCGAATGTCATTAAAGAGTTACTCAGCCCAAGGCTATTCACTGCGGAATCTGTCCAGCAGCTCCTGTTGACTGGTTTCCCTTTTCATTTTAAACAGCTTGTTAACCACAGGAACAAATTAATGGCTGCTTCACACCCCTTCAATTAAAGCTCTGATTTGCTCCCTTCCCAGTATTATAGTCCTAAAATAGGAGTTGGAAAAACTGGGGAGAGTATTCAGGGACATGGCAAGCAAAGTTGGGGGCTTACTGCAGGGCAGAAATAGCCAAAGGGCCCACCGTTATCATATGACATCAAGGACAGGGAACCTTTGCTCAGCCCAGGGGCCGCATTCCCTTATGGGAACCTTGCAAGGGCCACATGCCAGCGGCAGAGCTACAGATGTGACTCTTCATTTTACACAACAGGCTTCACTCCAGCCACACAGAACTCAAACCCATCAGCATATCCATCTAGACAAACATGAGGCATTGTGACAGTCCAGGGACATATTCCACCTAGGCAGAAGCACTTCACAAGGAAACAGAGCAGGGCTGGCGAGGACTGTACCCTGGAGAGGCGTATGGTCTAGGAAGAGTCCCAAGGGCCATAGAGAGAGGCCTGGAAGGCCACACTCCCCTCCCCAGGCCGGAGGTTCCCCACTCCTGCATCACATAGAACCCTTCCTAAGGTAGATGAAAGCAATGGCGGCTGGCTCCATGTCACTGGGGCAGTGGGATCCACTCTGGGTTTTAGTCCTGTAGGTTTCAGCACTTTGGACAGCTCCTTGAGAGCTCAGAATAAAACCCAGCATGGATTCCACTGCCCCACTGACCTATAGGTTTCAGCACCGTGGACAGCTCCTTGAGAGTTCGGACTAAAACCCCAGAGTGGATTCCACTGCCCCACTGACGCGGAGCCACCAGCTCCCATTGGCTGGAAGCATTGTGAGAGAATTCTTATTTTGCATCCCTTACCATTTGCAGATTTGGGGCGGGGGAATGGCTTAAGTTCCATGTCCCAAAACTCCACAAATTCTGGCACCAGGACTGTCTGGCAACTTATACTCGGTTCCTCTTCAGGAAAGAGGCTGGGATCTGGACTCTATCACCAACTGACAGGGCAAGAAGACCCTGCAGCTAAACACCAAGCGCTGAATCTGTGGGTTGGTCTCTTTGCCACCAGCCTTCCCCCAGGCCCCCCTGCAGTTCATACCAGTTGCCAGAAACCTCAGGAAGGTAGAGTGCTCTTGCACTCAGGTCCTGCTTGGTTGGCCACGGTGACAACAGGCTGCTGGGCTAGATATGCCTCCTTTGGCCTGATCCAGCAGGGCCCCTCTTACTCTCTTCCCTCTTTTGAGACTGGAACTTGGAGCAAGTCAGGGGCTACTTTGGAAGCCAATCTTGGCCAGGAAACAGAGTATGCATCCATATATGAATGTATTTTTAAGTCTGTTATAGGTTCAAGGCAAAGGCATTTATTCATTCATTTATTATTTGATTTATATCCTGCCATTCCTCCCAGCAGGAGTCCACGGCAGCAAACAAAAGCACTAAAAACACTTTAAAACATCATAAAAACAGACTTTAAAATATATTAAAACAAACCATCTTCAAAAACATTTTTAAAGGTTTCAAGACATCTTTTTAAAAAAGCTTAAAAACATACTGTTTTTTAAAAAAGATTTAAAAATATATTAAAAAGCAATTCCAACACATATGCAGACTGAGATAAGGTCTCAACTTAAAAGGCCTGTTGAGAGCAAAAATGCATTTGAGAGACCAACAGGGACTAACACTGGGCGGCGAGCTCTTCCTTTGAGAGGGAAACTCCCTATTTTAAAGCAGTTCTCCATCACTCCAGTTAAGATATTCCATTCCCTAGATGGGGGTACTCATCATGCTACCCTGAAGCTATTGTTGGGCGACAGCTTCCATCAGCCCTAATTCTTGGCTCTGCTGAACGGGGCTGATGAGAGTTGGAGCCTAACAACTGTTGGAGGGTCATGGGCTGCCCACCCCTGCCATAAGGGAAAAAGTTAGAAACTGACCAAATAAGCACACACCACAGAGTTTGCATGTAGAACTCATTGCCACAAGAAGTTCTGTTATTGTCACTGGATATGTGTATGTTAAATTATTGGGTAAACAAATTGTGTAAAATTGTTACAAACATAAACGTTATGCCAAGAGTCCTATAGATCAGGGTAGCCACCGTGGTTTCATTTCAGTCCCAGTCGAAGACATCTTTATCTTCCTCAGGCCTTCAACTGTGCAGTCCTAGGCATGTCTACTCAAAAGGAACTCCCGCTGAGTTAAACGGATTTACTCTCAGGTCAATAGGTAGCAAGGGTGGAGAACCTGTGGCCCTCCAGATGTTGCTGGACAACAACTCCCACCATCCTTTACCCTTGCCATACTAGCTGAGGCTGATGGGAGTTTCGAGTCCAGCAACATCTGGAAAACATCATTTCACTAAGCAGCTTAAGCCCTTTGCAAAGAACTTAGCATTTTGCAACACGGATCAGCTCCATTTCAAAACTCACAATGGAGCCAAGCTTGGTGGCACACTGCTTTGCTTTTCCAGGCAACCACTGGTCAAAAAATGCGCATGTACCTGTTATGGAGAGTCCATGCATCAGTAGCCACCAGCAGGGTAGAAAGGTGCTGCTTGCCTGGCTTCCCAACGCATAAAGGGAAGGACAAGGCAGCAGGGAAGTAGAGGTGGTGCAGGCACAGTGGCAGGAAATCCGCCACTGTGTCTGCATCACACCAACCTCCCTACCGCCTCCCCCCTGCCCTTCTCAGTTACTAGTGGCAGCCTCCCTGTTGGGAAGCCAGATAAATAATCTCCTGCCACTCTGCTCCTCCCCGCCCCCACCAACCACTACTGCCAAGCATCTAACATCAGGGAAATGCTTCTCGTGAAACACTATCACATTTCCCCACTACTTAAAATGCAGTGTTGTCCAATTTTTCTTTTTCCCCCTAGGTCACACTTCAATTGCACAAATTCATACTGCATAGAATATAGCTACATAATTGGCGCCTGCTGGAGAGTGTCCATCACATCCCTGGTGATGACTAACCGAAATCTCCTCCTACAATATATATGCCATTTGTTTAATTTTTACTTTCTCTTTAACTTATTTGAGCAGTCTCCACACTGTGTTATTATAATACAAAAGGCCTTTTTTTCCCTGAAAGTTGCAGGTAGCAGCATGGCTTCCCCTCAGCAATGTGCCATCACTGCACAGTTTTTATTAAGTTCTGCAGAGTCCAATCCTCCCCTCCCCTTGATGAATTCCACTTGCAAATCTTTGAGAACAGGCTGGTTTCCCCACACTGTACAGCTGACTATTGGTATAACAGACCTACTGATTCATTTTCCTTCCAAACTTTAGAGCTGTTCAGATTTGATTTGCCACTCCATCTGTGGTTTCTACACATTTTGTAATCTAGGCCCAAACTCCTTTTCCTGAAGGAGCAGGAAAAGAAAAGATGAAAAAAGCACAACTACATTGGCCAGAGAACCTCGTTAATTGTTGCTTCGTTGCTCTTCTAATCCAATAATCCACACACAGGAAGCTAAACAAAAGAGCCATCTCTCCTTGCCTGTGTACAAAGGTTTGCCAGAACCCATGCTCTTCTATTACCAAGAGTTCATTAATTTTACAAAGTACACTCACTGTGCATTAAGCAACACATTAAGAAGTGGTATTATAAATAATTAATCCACAAACACATGTTCCAAGCAAGCAAGCAATCAAAGAAGAACGGTCAAAGGCCACTTCTCATGGGCCCACTTCCACAACACAAGCTCTGGTAGGAGACAACATTCGGACGGGACACATTCCCCAAATGGAGGAATGCACAGCTCTTCCCCTGTAGGATCCCAATAAAACTTAACTGCATTGTGTCTCACTCCCCAAGAGCCTCTGGCCCCACAGACCTGCTATCGGAAAGCATCTTAAAGAAGCAAATGTGTTGCTCTTGCAAAATACCTGCACAGAAAAATCCAAAATTGTAGCATCCGGAAAGACCTGCACATTGCAATTTTGAAACATGCAAACTGCATCCTTCATATGATAGAATTCCACTCCACGCAGGCAGCAAACAGAAAACAATCAGCTTGGTGATTTGAATAACCTGACTGAAACTCAGGGCAAAACTAGATGTGATGTTATTCCTTTGCATGCCTGTTTTTTTAAAATAAATAAAGGCCCAAAATAGCAGGCAAGGGGGAGAAGCCCAGTTCAAATTGGACCATAGCAGGGTTAAGGACACACAAACACTCATGACCATCCCAATTTAGTTGGAGGGGGACTGGTCCTACCATGCATTTTAAGAATAAACAGCCGTAATACAGGGGCTAAGACATAAATAACATCACGCATAGTTTGGCCTTCAAACGAGCAAGAAAGTATAAGCTCAGATCACAAGAGCATGAAGAACAAGAC
Source organism: Rhineura floridana (assembly GCF_030035675.1). NCBI lineage: Eukaryota > Metazoa > Chordata > Lepidosauria > Squamata > Rhineuridae > Rhineura > Rhineura floridana. The sequence continues at coordinate 11,709,510 of NC_084485.1, read as the reverse complement.
CAGAGATATATGTGTAAGGTAGCGCATGAGAAAGGAATAGGACTCACAACAGCTACTTCACTACGATAGCAAAGAAAGTGGCCTAGAATGGATACTCACCAAGCCCCACCAGAGTGCATCTGCATAGGTATCAAAGTGATCATTTTCTCCCTTCTCAGCCAAGTATACCAGGAAGGAGGCTAAAATGAGGCAAAGGAAACCAATATACCAGGCAGTGATCAGCTCCTGCAACACAGTTAAACAGAAAGAGTGGAAAAGCACATTTTGGTATGGCTTATCTTGATGCAGAGACTTTTCCATAAAAGACAGGCAGAACAAGCACTGAAGAGTAATTAAAGAGTCCTTTGCCAAACTGATGCCCTCCAGATCTTTTGCACTACAACTCCCACCAGCCCTAGTCAGCACAGACAGTGCCCTACTGAGACCAGAGTCTCCCCTGCTGTGTCAAATACTGTGAAGGCGACCAGGCTCTTTTAACTGAAGAAGCACCTCCTAGTGAATGCAGGGTTAGCAACTGGATGCAGCTGTTGCAACTGTACAGGGTTAAGGCTCAGTTTGTTTGCTGATGGAACAACATTAGAGCTGTGCTCTCTGGTTGTAGAACAAAGATTCTTGTCCAAGGCCTTGACTCAAGGCAGGACAGGGCGGATATCAACAGACTTGGGTAAGCCTCAAGGTTTAAGAACATAAGAACATAAGAACATAAGAAGAGCCTGCTGGATCAGGCCAGTGGCCCATCTAGTCCAGCATCCTGTTCTCACAGTGGCCAACCAGGTGCCTGGGAGAAGCCCGCAAGCAGGACCCGAGTGCAAGAACACTCTCCCCTCCTGAGGCTTCCGGCAACTGGTTTTCAGAAGCATGCTGCCTCTGACTAGGGTGGCACAGCACAGCCATCATGGCTAGTAGCCATTGATAGCCCTGTCCTCCATGAATTTGTCTAATCTTCTTTTAAAGCCGTCCAAGCTGGTGGCCATTACTGCATCTTGTGGGAGCAAATTCCATAGTTTAACTATGCGCTGAGTAAAGAAGTACTTCCTTTTGTCTGTCCTGAATCTTCCAACATTCAGCTTCGTTGAATGTCCACGAGTTCTAGTATTATGAGAGAGGGAGAAGAACTTTTCTCTATCCACTTTCTCAATGCCATGCATAATTTTATACACTTCTATCATGTCTCCTCTGACCCACCTTTTCTCTAAACTAAAAAGCCCCAAATGCTGCAACCTTTCCTCGTAAGGGAGTCGCTCCATCCCCTTGATCATTCTGGTTGCCCTCTTCTGAACCTTTTCCAACTCGATAATATCCTTTTTGAGATGAGGCGACCAGAACTGTACACAGTATTCCAAATGCGGCCGCACCATAGATTTATACAATAGCATTATGATATCGGCTGTTTTATTTTCAATACCTTTCCTAATTATCGCTAGCATGGAATTTGCCTTTTTCACAGCTGCCGCACACTGGGTCGACATTTTCATTGTGCTGTCCACTACAACCCCGAGGTCTCTCTCCTGGTCGGTCACCGCCAGTTCAGACCCCATGAGCGTATATGTGAAATTAAGATTTTTTGCTCCAATATGCATAATTTTACACTTGTTTATATTGAATTGCATTTGCCATTTTTCCGCCCATTCACTCAGTTTGGAGAGGTCTTTTTGGAGCTCTTCGCAATCCCTTTTTGTTTTAACAACCCTGAACAATTTAGTGTCATCAGCAAACTTGGCCACTTCACTGCTCACTCCTAATTCTAGGTCATTAATGAACAAGTTGAAAAGTACAGGTCCCAATACCTATCCTTGAGGGACTCCACTTTCTACAGCCCTCCATTGGGAGAACTGTCCGTTTATTCCTACTCTCTGCTTTCTGCTTCTTAACCAATTTCTTATCCACAAGAGGACCTCTCCTCTTATTCCATGACTGCTAAGCTTCCTCAGAAGTCTTTGGTGAGGTACCTTGTCAAACGCTTTTTGAAAGTCTAAGTACACTATGTCCACTGGATCACCTCTATCTATATGCTTGTTGATACTCTCAAAGAATTCTAATAGGTTACTGAGACAGGACTTTCCCTTGCAGAAGCCATGCTGGCTCTGCTTCAGCAAGGCTTGTTCTTCTATGTGCTTAGTTAATCTAGCTTTAATAATACTTTCTACCAGTTTTCCAGGGACAGAAGTTAAGCTAACTGGCCTGTAATTTCCGGGATCCCCTCTGCATCCCTTTTTGAAGATTGGCGTTACATTGGCCACTTTCCAGTCCTCAGGCACGGAGGAGGACCCAAGGGACAAGTTACATATTTTAGTTAGCAGATCAGCAATTTCACCTTTGAGTTCTTTGAGAACTCTTGGGTGGATGCCATCCGGGCCCGGTGATTTGTCAGTTTTTATATTGTCCATTAAGCTTAGAACTTCCTCTCGCGTTACCACTATTTGTCTCAGTTCCTCAGAATCCCTTCCTGCAAATGTTAGTTCAGGTTCAGGGATCTGCCCTATATCTTCCACTGTGAAGACAGATGCAAAGAATTCATTTAGCTTCTCTGCAATCTCCTTATCGTTCTTTAGGACACCTTTGACTCCCTTATCATCCAAGGGTCCAATTGTCTCCCTAGATGGTCTCCTGCTTTGAATGTATTTATAGAATTTTTTGTTGTTGGTTTTTATGTTCTTAGCAATGTGCTCCTCAAATTCTTTTTTAGCATCCCTTATTGTCTTCTTGCATTTCTTTTGCCAGAGTTTGTGTTCTTTTTTATTTTCTTCATTCGGACAAGACTTCCATTTTCTGAAGGAAGACTTTTTGCCTCTAAGAGCTTCCTTGACTTTGCTCGTTAATCATGCTGGCATCTTCTTGGCCCTGGCGGTACCTTTTCTGATCTGCGGTATGCACTCCAGTTGAGCTTCTAATATAGTGTTTTTAAACAACTTCCAAGCATTTTCGAGTGATGTGACCCTCTGGACTTTGTTTTTCAGCTTTGTTTTTACCAATCCCCTCATTTTTGTGAAGTTTCCTCTTCTGAAGTCAAATGTGACCGTGTTGGATTGGATTTGCAGAAGCAGAAACAAATCTTAATACTGAGAACAACCCAAAGATGTTTAAACATGCCTAGTGGCCATGGAATGCTGACTTTTTGTGGGGGAGGGGGACAGAATATCTGGAACAGGGCATGGCTAGAACCTTGCCCAGATGCACTCCACGCTGCAACATTTTGTTGCAAGTCCTATTGTAAATCTGCAACTTTTCTCCTCTAACATTTTTTTTTTGCAATCCACCCTTCCCAATACATACTCCATCCAAAGAGGTCAACCAAATTATTCAAGGAAAGCTCTGGTCTCTTACAGACTGGTCCTCACAGCAACATGCAGACTATCAGGGGCTGCTTACCCAGATCTCTGCTGCTCACCTTGCTATGGGCATACACCACTGATCCCAGAAGCTTCCATGTGCCTCCTCTGCGGTCCATTCGTATCATGCGCAGAATCTGCAGAAACCGTAAACTTCTGAGTGCAGAGGTGGCAAAGACATTCCCCTGGGATCCAGCAGCCAACACAGCGATGGAGGCAATTAACACCATGATGTCTGCGTATATAAGAGATAAGCAGGGTTGGAACGAGAAGATTTTTTTTTCTGCCTTCTGTCACTTCTACCTTCTCTTTGTGCAGTACAACATTCTCATTTAATCCCAACTTCTTTTACATTTCCAAGTCCTTGAAGTTTTAAATTGAAGATTATTCCTGTATCTGTATGTCATGGGCCAAACAACATGTTATGTTAAATGCTTATTCAACTTATGTACGTGTGTAGCCTCATCTGGATGTATCACTAGATCACAGTTTCATCTTACATACTTGTGAGGCCCCCCTTCCTCTCCTTGTGGGAATAATCCATGTTGTTATGTGCATTGCGTAACCAAAAGGATATGACCATTTCCACCCCTACTGCATCCACCCCCATGAAGGGAAAGGAATTTGTTTGTATCTGGCAGTCCAGTGCATGCTGGAATCCAATTTTCTTAGAGCAAATTAGATATTTACAGCTTGTCATGCACAAATGTTGCAATGTCCATCGTAAGAAGAGCCTAATCTCACTGAAAATTCAATAATAGGCAACAGTAAAAATCTACTTGTGATTTAAAAACGTACCTATTTGTTGTTATTATGTGCCTTCAAGTCAATTACGACTTATGGCAACCCTATGAATCAGTGACCTCCAAGAGCATCTGTCATGAACCACCCTGTTCAGGTCTTGTAAGTTTAGGTCTGTGGCTTCCTTTATGGAATCAATCCATCTCTTGCTTGGCCTTCCCCTTTTTCTATTCCCTTCTGTTTTTCTCAGCATTATTGTCTTTTCTAATGAATCATGTCTTCCCATGATGTGTCCAAAGTATGATAACCTCAGTTTCATCATTTTAGCTTCTAGTGACAGTTCGGGTTTAATTTGTTCTAACACCCAATTATTTGTCTTTTTCACAGTCCATGGTATGCGCAAAGCTCTCCTCCAACACCACATTTCAAATGGGTTGATTTTTCTCTTATCCACTGAATGTGCCTGTAGCCAACAGATATTTCTATCAAACTTTAAAAAGCAGGGAAACTGGGCACCTATAGTGAATGCACCAGGGGAGCAGAAGACCTGACCTCCTCTCTGAGATATTTAACTGCCCTACACATTTGTAAAAACACAAACACAATTTGGGTTGGTCTCTCACAGTCTAATCCACTTGCTGTGTAGCTTAGAAGAATTTGGTAACATGTGCCCCTGAGCATATGGTGAGTGGTGGTAACACCTGCAATCAGCTCAAATAGCATAAACAAGACATGTACTGTGCTGATCTTGTTTTAGCAGGCAGGAAGTAACAATATTAAGACAGGTGATGTAGATCAGTTATTCACTTTAAATATGTTTGCAATTTTAGTGAAGTTTCCTATGGTCAATTATTTCCTTCTGTTTCTGTGAATATGTAAAGTACAGTAACACTTTGCATAATATACACTAAAAAAATCTCCAAAAACAATTGTAGAATAATGGTACTGACTATTGTGCAGAATACTCTCCAGGGAACATGAGCAGTGTCTCAGTTCACATGAGATAAAACACTGGGAGGTGAAATATACCCTAGGAAATTTCTATGTGTGCTCTATCTTTTTAATTGACCATGTTCACCCTTACATATGTGGAGTGGTTTAAGCATATCAGGCTGAAAACATGCACCTTGGGCGGGCCAAGTTTGTTTTTTCCAATAGCTAGACTCATTGTTTAAACAGCAACGTAATCAGTCTGATTTTACATCAAACTGCAGTTTTAGATTCAACTGTTAATACACCCAAAGCAGAAGTAAAATATAACCTCCAGTTTGAAACACAAAAGGCTGTCTTCACCATCATATGACATTGGCCAATAAAAAAATAATAAAAGAATTGACACAGATTTCTAAAATGAATAATGAGTGAAATATCATTTTTTAGGTTAGATTCTCTCAGGGTCAGCCCCCAGACATGCTGGGGCCCTTGGGCACAAACCTGCCCTGGGTCCTGGCGCTCCCCTTCCGCGATCCGTGGCAGTATCACTGCCACAGATCGCATGGTGAGAGCTTTGGACCCCCCGCCATTCCCTTGCTTCAACCTACCTTTCTCGGTTGTTGTGCAATTGCGCACACAGTGCTGCCCTTAACCAAGATGGTGGCCGAGGTTTCCCTAAGGGGCTGAAGCCTCTGCTGCCATCTTGGCTCATGGCAGGGATGCACACGCATGAGCTTATGAGAAGCAGCAGAATGTCATGGGGATATTTTCAATTTAACATGTGAACGTTCATGCTGGCTATACTATACAGACACTCTTGTTGCTGTATCATTAAAGACAACTTCTTAAACTGTGCCAGATCTGCAGGAAGCTGATTCAAACCCTGGAACACTAGTTGAAAACAAGATATGGACCATCAAAGATTGCACCATCTGCAACCTCCGAAGAGTCTTCAAGGGCAGCCTGGGGTACTATGCATTAATCCGTGCAGCATGCATTAGAGTAGGTGACTCTTGAGGTTTTGAAGCCAATTAACATAATTATGAGACTTCTTTGCTCTTCTCCACCCTCCACACAGTTGTTCTAAAAATATTCTGTTCCTCAGGAAATGCAGCAGATTGCTAACAGTTTTTAAGACTGCAAGAAAACATCAGAAATTAATTATCTAGACAGTAACGCTCAACCTTTTCAGACCTGGAATCCACCTTTAGCCCAAACATACACTTGGAACCCACTTCTTAATAGTTTGCTATTTATGTAGTGGCAGTGCTACTGTCACAATTCACCACAGGTCAGGTTGCAACACAATAGTGTAGTAATAGGGAATCTCCAGTCCATGGGCTAATTAGGCCCAGAAGGCCTCCCTGTTTGCCCTACGAGGCCATTTTTGCTAAGCCACACCCACCAGCCCTACATCTGCCATCATATACTGTATGTTGTCTGATGTGGACAGGTAAAGATGTAGCAAAGTGGGTTTTGCAGATATGGCAAGCTCTTTTGAAGGTGCGTTGTCAGGTAAAAATTTTACAAGCACTGACGATCAGCTGATTGTCAGCTCTTGCAAAGCTGTTGCCTGACAGCATGCCTACAAAGTCCATGTGCAGGCAGCGTGAATTCAAACTGCACCTGCAAAGAGACCATTTTTCCTGTTAGTTTGCAGGTGCAGTTTGGATTCAAACCATGCCTGCAAACAGACTTTAAAGGAGCCCTTTGAAAGTGCACTATCAGTGCTAATCAGCTGATTAGCCTCCAAAGAATTTGCTCTCAAGACCCTTTGAAACTGTCACCTGACATCATAATCACATCAAGTGACTGACAAGTATGCAGCCCCACCCACCTGACAAATTGGCCCATAGGAATAAGGGAGGAACGGGTCTGGCCCACTGGCTGGATTCAATTCCAGCCCCTGCAAGAGTTGATCCTGACACACCAGCCGAAGACCAATAACCAAAAAAATTAATAATAACGACCTCTGCAGTGCTTAGTTTCCAAGATGGCAAGTACCAAGGCTCTGCAATTATTACTACCATCTGTCATTTTTAAAACCTTAAAATTGGCTCAGCACTTTACACTGTTGAGAAGCATTCTGCTGTGGGCACTGGCAGAAAGGATTCACTAGGCTACCATGCTTTGTTACTCTTTAAATGCTCTTCTGCAGGCAGCCAATGCACAATCCTTTGCAACCAGAAGTAGCCAACTCAGCAACAAGGCAGTTCTTACCAATGACGCAAAAGGGTTTGCGGGCAAATTTTAACCTCCCTCTCCAACCGCGATATCGACAGCAGCAGCCGGCAGCCCAGATTCTTACAAAGTACTCCACACCGAAGACCACAATGGTAACTATTTCCTGCAGCAGAGATGGCACAATAAATCCAGCATGATAACACAAGGAAGACAATACTACAGGGTCTATAAGTTATCACAAATGGGCTGTAGGCGACAGGTTGATGTTATTATTTAACTCATCGGAAAGGGTAAGTCCTTTTGAATGGGAGGAAAATACGAGATGGCATTTTGATGCCAACAGTTTTCTGTGGCTACATGCTTCCCCCCCCCCAGAGGTCAGTCCTGGAAAGCAGTAGATATTTTTGGACTGATCCACAGCAATGGTGCTTCCAGAATAGCCCCTGTGCTTTAAAAATCCAATTTGGAGAATATGTTAGATCTGTTTATTTTTAAGTGAATGCAATGCTTTCATTCTTTCTTTTATAAAATTCTGAGAATAGTTCTTTTCTTTTAGTGGATGGCATTGTGCTTCCTAGGCATCCTTTGGGGGTGTCATTAGAGTAAGTGGTCATATCCTTCCTGGTTCCCCAAGATCTCAGGAGCTCACCACAATACATTGCTATCTTTTGGTGGTGAATAGATGTGACTCCCTGGCATTCAACAGGAGGTCCTATTTCCAAAGCTGACTATTGCTGTCACCCAAATCTTACCATTCCCTTTTCCCTGTGGCCACAAAGCTGAGTTTTGTCAGACTTAACTGCCTTTCTTCTTCACATCCTCTCTCTGCTGAGCATCATAATTCCTCTAGTGAAGACTTTCCTAAGCATGTTATTGGAGGGGAGGATCAGGAACCACAAAGCATTCTGGGAGGCCTGCAAAGTGTCTGCGTCAGCAGGAATCCTCCTAGCTATCATTCAGCCCGTTACCAAGAGCCAAGGAGCCAAGTCAGTGGGGAGGAAAGTCAAGCTAGTCAGCTATGCATCAGAACAAATGAGCACCGATCCCACAGAGATGAGCATCATGGAAGAAGTGAACTTTGGTTTGCAATGGTTGTTTGGGGCTGCAATGTGGCAAAAACTGACAGTTAAGGGCCAGGCTTAATTAATAGGTTCATTCTACTAAACACCCAAATGAGCAATTGTGCAGTTGTTCCAGTCCCTCTGCACAATGATGAAAGCTGAAGATTTTGGAACTGTAAGAAGCCAACAGCTGCTGCACTGGAAATTCAGATATTTGTGACTTTAGTTAAGACAGCCATTTTTGAGATTTCTGGAAACCCAAAAAGATTAACGAGGTTATCTCACTTCTTAAAGGATATAGCAAATGTATAATTCAGCTTAAATAGTTTGATATAGGAGGCAGACTTTTTTCTTGCTATGGTTCTCATATCTTCCAACAAGGCTGAGCCACATGTTCTCTTGTGAACATTTTTCACGCTCACAAAAAAAGGGGGGACAGCTTTCTGGAGACCCAAAATATCCTCTCCCCAAGCTTACATTTTTCGTGCAGCCTTTCTCATTCCCATGACACTCAGAATGTTTATGAGCATTCCAAGGCCCCACACCAACCCAGCCAGTAGAAGCCAAAGGCATCACTGACATTGCGGGGGGGGAATCCTTACTACAATATAAATAATTAAGGCCTTATTGAAAACATCAAGCCACTACATGAGTATTTGAAATCCCAGCCCTAACCTCTGTACTTTGCACTTACCAGAATGTAGAGGGCACCTTCCGAGCTGTCCTCATATTCCTCAATGGTCGAAAAAACTGAAAGTACCAAGCAGGAGAAAACTAGCAGAAAACTGAATGGCATTTGGGCAGGGAGAAGAGAGAGAGAGAGAAAACAGGAAAAAAATAATATTAATGCTGCAGTTGAATGCCAAAAAAATATATATTTCCTCCCCCTCTTTAATCACTGTTGTCTAACTTTCCTTTTAAAAAGTACTGGCCTCCCAGGCAGGGCAAAATTATTAGTAGTACTATTGTTGTTGTTAATAATAATAATCTACTATTATGACTTAGATTTATTATTCGCTTGTTATGCGAAGGTCTCCAAGTGACTTACAACATGTTAACAACAAAAACAAATATATCATACTATAAAAACAAAACCATAAAGTGACAACACCCCCATGCAGCCGCAGGAAGCTTTGGCAGCCTTGGGGAAAAGGTATGTCTTTACCTGGCGCCAACAAAATGTCAATGAAGGCGCCAGGCAGACCTCACTGGGGAACGTATTCCACAGAAGGGGAGCCAAAAATAGTGTTGCTGCAGGCCAAGAACCTATACAGCCCCCCCAAAGCTCCTTATTATAAACCTCCCCAAATAGGAGAGGTGGGATAAAAAAGTTGGAAAATAACTCAGTGTTGGTTAACTATGAAGCTTTTGAAGGCGCAGGAGCCCATTCAGGCAGAAAGGTGGCAACCTTAGCCCAGGATGCACTTTGTCTTTCTCCTGTCTTCACCTCTAAGCCTTCAGCATGGAAGAGAGGGCTACTGAGCTCAGGTCCTGCTTGTGGGCTGTGCAGCTGTTTAAAAGAGTGGCTCCCTGCAACGGTGTCTGCTGCCCCTGAATTTTTCCAATCATGGCTAATAGGCATTGATAAGGCAAAAATGAAAATGAACTGCCTTCAAGTCGATTCCGACTTATGGCGACCCTATGAATAGGGTTTTCATGGTAAGCATTGATAAGGCAACCTACTCTATATTACTATGTCTAATTCAGTGGTTCGCAAACTTTTTTTCCCACGGACCCCTTGAAACTTGCTGAGGGTCTTGACGGACCACAATGATTTTTCTGCCTGTTGTAGCAACTGCAATGTGCTGCACTAGACGTTGCAGGGTTTTTAATTGCATTTTTATTGCTTCTTTCATTTCTTACATAATGTATTTTATTGTGTTACACTTTGAATTCCACAGAGAAGAAAATCCCCACTCTTTGATTTCTTTGTCCTCTTCAGACACCCCACAAGTTCACTGAATGTATAGAAGGGGAGGCAGGATCTCACCCCCTGGCCATGGCCCACTACCACTAAATACATTAGTAAGGCACATGCCCAGCAGGTGTGCAGAGGGGTGTTGCTCCACTTCCATCTCGCACATTCACAGAACACGTGGGAAGGGGCAGAAGGGGGCTCTTTTCTTCTCTGTCTTTTCTTCTTGTAATATTCTCAAGTGAGCACCTTCCTGCTAACTATGCACCACATCAGAATGGTTGCTTTATTAAACAGTGATAGACAGGACTACCTCCAGGGTTCTTACACAGATCTGCCTTGGTAGAGGGCCAAAGCACACACAACATAAATCCCATGCACTGAGTCTTAGGAGGAGCAATGGTTGCAATCAAGCTCCTTTACACCCCAAATCCCAATTTTATCCACCTACTCTTCTCTCTGTCTTTGGGCCATCTTGCCTCTGTGCTGCCAGACCCTTTTTTTTCTTCATATCCTTGCATCCTGGGATGTCTTCTCACTAGGGTTGCCAGGTTCCTGGCCTGAGACTGATCCTGTATCTTTAGGAGAAGAGAAAGTCAGCCAAGTGCAGGTGTTCTTGCAACACTGTAATGGGACAAACCACAAGGTGGAATACTCCCTTCCCCCTGTACAACTTTTAAAGATACAGAAGACCTCTTGGAGGCTGGGGCTGGCAACCAAGAGGTCTTCTGTATCTTTAAAAGTTGTACAGGGGGAAGGGAGAATTCCACCTTGTGGTTTTTCCCATTACAGAGTGGCAAGAACACCTGCATTTGGCTGACTTTCTCTTCTCCTAAAGATACAGGATCAGTCTCAGGCCAGGAACCTGGCAACCCTACTTCTCACCCAGGCTGCCTGCCTTTGCCACCACACTTCCTCTTGTCCCCTGGACCCAATGTGACTTCTGAGATTTTTCATTCTGACTAATGTGAACTCTGGCTTCCACCACAGGAGACTTTGTGGGAAGGTTTCATGCAGCCTGACTCATTCCCATGGCACTCAGAATGTTTATGAACATTCCAAGACACCACACCAACCCAGCCAGTAGAAGCCAAAGCCATCACTGACATTGTGGCAAAAAAAAATCCTTACTACAATATAAGGCCTTATTGAAAACATTCAAGCCACTACATTAGTATTTGAAATCTCAGCTTTGTGCTCATGGCCATACAACTTTTTTTCCTTTCCTCTGAATTTTACTCAAAACCAACCTATTTTACCATTTTTACTCTCGAGCCAATCTAGACACAACAGCAACAGGGCCCCCCCTTTTGATTAACTATGAGCAGCCCATTTCCACAATTACAGGTTATGACATCAAGAATTTCATGTCTGAATTTGCTTTTTCCCCTCTTTCTTCCCCATCACCTTTTCCTTTTATGTTATGACTTTTTACATTGTAAGCCTGAAGGCAGGGACTGCGCTATTTATATTGATTCATAAGCTGCTGTGGAGGCTTTTCTGGCTGAAAGAGCAGAGTATAAATACTTTCAATGAATGAATATATAATATCTTCTGACACAATGAATTTCCAACAATTTGCCTGTTCTGATGAGAAGAAATCCGCCCCTGGTTTGACTCAAACTGACCCAAACCAGCAGGTCAAAAAATCAGCAGACTGCAAGGACAGCATGTCAAATAAGCAAGCCAATCCAAATTAATTTACTAATGATGGCAGGGCAGCCCCAAGAAAGAGCCTGCTCAGGAACAAACTAAAAAACTCACATTTTGTAACAAGCATTAAATAATTCATCCCTCTGGCTTCAACCTTACATTGCTGCAATTTCAATTTTGAATATTTATAAGGCTCTGTATGTCTGGCTGGTAGTGTGACATTTTCTACAAAAAAATTGTTTGGGTTTTTCCAACTAAAAAAAATAAATTGGCTGATGAGTGATGACAGCTGCCTTTCGCTACAAAAAAGACCATCAGCACAATGACAGGTAGCCATCAGAGCAAACACAGAGACTTAGTTTAACTCTGATATGCCTTGAAAAGTTTTCAACCTCCTGGAAGTGTGGAAATGGGGGGGGCAGGGGTGAATAACTGATTTTCTGCCATGTGGCTGCAAAAAAAAGGCAAATGCTATATTAGGCTGCATTAACAGAAGTATAGTTTCCAAATAATGTGAAGTATTGGTTCCCCACTATTTGGCACTGGTTAGGCCTCATATTGAGTACTGTGTCCAGTCTTGGACACCGTACTTTAAGAAGGATGCAGACAAATTGGAACAGGTTCAGAGGAGGGCAACGAGGATGATCAGGGGATTGGAAACAAAGCCCTATGAGGAGAGACTGAAAGAACTGGGCACGTTTAGCCTTGAGAAGAGAAGACTGAGAGGAGATATGATAGCACTCTTCAAGTACTTGAAAGGTTGCCACCCAGAGGAGGGCCAGGATCTCTTCTCGATCATCCCAGAGTGCAGGACATGGAATAATGGGCTCAGGAAGCCAGATTTCAGCTTAACATCAGGAAAAACTTGCTAAATGTTAGAGCAGTGCAATGGAATCAATGACCTAGGGAGGTGATGAGCTCTCCAGCACTGGAGGCCTTCAAGACGCAGCTGGACAGCCACCTGTTGGATATGCTTTAAGTTAGACTCTTGCATTGAGCAGGGGGCTGGACTTGATGGCCTTATAGGCCCCTTCCAACTCTACTATTCTTTTCCTACTAAAGACCCAAAGCCTCTCAAATTATTTAACCCTCCTGTATTCTGGATAGCTCAAAGGACAAAAAGGACCATTAACAGAGCAATCCAAACCCAATTTACTCCCGGTTACATATTAAATAGAGGTATCCCTCCATCCAGTTCTCCTGATGACTGCCAAGTATGCAGCTGGGCGGGACATTGCTGGCAGTATCCCTACCAGTAGGGACTAGTAGAGAGCCTCAAAATCAGGTGTTGGAGGGGCAGGAGGGCTGAACTGAGCTGGTACAGGATCCACTAGATTCCAAGCCGGTCTCACAGCAGTTGCATCATGCTATCAGGCCCAACCACTTGTCAGTCAGCAGCTGACACAGAGATTGGGTCATTATCAGATCATCTTGTCCCCCTCCAAAAAAAATGTTCCAACAAGGCCGCTGCATTTAGGATTGCTTCTCAAAATGGGGAGAAGGAGTGGATCAAAATCAGAGTTTTGGAACCTTTGGCTCTTCAGATGTTTATTTATTATTTGATTTATATCCTGCCCTTCCTCCCAGCAGGAGCCCAGGGCAGCAATCAGCTGTTGCTGATCAACAGCTTCCATCATCCCTCCTCCCCTCAGCAGCATGGCTAATGGTCAAGGATGATAGGAGTTGTAGTCCAGCAACATCTGGAGGGCCACCAGTTCCCCATACCTGAATCAAACATATTATTATTGTTGTTGTTGTTGTTATTGTTATTGTTATTATTATTAAATTTTAATTATACCCTGCCTTTCGGCCAAAGGCCCTCAAGGCGGCTTACAAAGAAAAATAAACACAGGTATAAAATACAATAAAAACAATATAATTTACAAAAATTAAATTAAATAAATAATATTATCATAATATTGTTAATTAAAAGCAGGGAGAGCCCAGGGTTATAATCTGAAGAAGTTATTAGTTAAATTGAAAGTAAAATACCCACTGGCCTGGTACGCACAAGGATCTGTTCCTATCTGTTCCCTCTCATTCTTGGGAATGGCCACTTAACAGACAACACCATCCCCTGCAACAGAACGTATATCCTCTTTGACACCACAGTGTCCAGGGAGAAGCCCGGGCAGAGACACAGCTAAATTACTTGCCCTCCTAGGTGGCTGGTATCTTGAGTCCCGGCACCAGTGATGTGGATTTTCCAGAAAATGTGATGCCGTAATATTTTCCACCCCGCCTCACATAGTTTAGGCTTTAAGACAAAACATTTTCTTGACTTGAAGAAAAAACTATTTTCTCTTATCTCACACAACACGAATGTAAAAATATGAGATGAAGCTATAAAGCATGATCCTATCATGAAAGACTCGAGGCAGGCAACAGCCTTGAAATGACTCTGGGAGTGGTGTCCTGCTGGACCTGCTTTGGTTTACACAGGCCACCCCAAGGAACTCTGGAGAAGGGAGCAGCACCAGGCACTGACGAAAGGAAGAGAAATGAATCTGTGCCACAGAGTCCTGCCTAACCTATATATACTTGCAATGAAATCGTTGGGACTGAGAAATCCACTCAATAGCATAAGGAAGGACAGAACGATGATCAGGAAAGATGGAGCGCGCTCACAAAAACACACAAGATGGAAAAGCGGAGGGAAGTAAAAGAAAAATGAATGAACAGCTACAGCATTGACAGTGTTATCATTTGTGCCCCTTACAGCCTCTTCCCTTCCCCCAAGGAGCTCAGAACGGCTTACATAAAAGTTCCCAAGAAGTTCCTCATTCAAGCAGCATACCATGTCGCCCTCCAGATAATTTATTTATTTATTATTTTTCTTAAGTAAGTCATCTCTATACAGCTTTATATTTTTAGGGGGTAAAAATCTCAAAGCGGTTTACAACCTAGATTAAATCATGATGTTGCTGGACTCCAACTCCCATCGTCACTGACCACTGGACATGCTGGCTGGGGTTGATGGGAGTTGGAGTCCAACAACATCTGGAGGGCCACAGGTTCCTGCTTTAGACCATTCCCTGAATATGTAATTGAGATTGCAGAGGGCATGCACCATTCTATTGGGTCACCCACCCTCAGAGTTGCTGTTTCCAAGGATCTCCCTTTCAACAGCTGAAGAGATTCCATTGCTCCCCGGCTGTTCATTCAGCTTTTTTTTACAACTGCATCGATTTTCTGCCTGCCGCTTTTCGGTTTTTGTATCATGTGCTCTCCTTTCATGCTATTGCATCCAGGTTTTATCTTCGAGGGCGGTAATTGTATTCATGCTTACCTTGAAGGAAGCCCCACTAAATGCAGCAGGACGTGCTTCTGCATAAAAATGTACAGGGTTGCACTGGAATTGTATTTTTATTGATTTTATATGCATCACCTTGAGCACTTTTTTGTTGCAGAGGCAGCTGGCAGGGTTTGCCACATAAACACATATAATAAATAGATAAAATGCCATAAATAAAATAAAAATAGAGAGGGTTTTAAAATATATATATATAGAACAAATCCTTTCTCTCCCTCCCCCCCTTTGTGTTAGGCTGTGAATGCAGAGCCAGCAGCCATCTCAACAATTGCAGCAGCTGGGGGGAAAAGAAGCTCTAGCCCAGGGGTTCCCAAACTGTGGACCAGCAGGGGTCTGCGAGCTTCACTCAGGTGGTCCATAGCATACCCACAGAGCGTGGAAAAGTTACCTTTTTGAACTACAACTCCCATCAGCCCCAGCCAGCGCTATGCTGGCTGGGGCTGATGGGAGTTGTAGTTCAAAAAAAGTAACTTTTCCAAGCTCTGCATTCACTGAGCAGGGGGATGGACTTGATGGCCTTATAGGCTCCTTCCAATTCTACTGTTCTATGATTCTATGAAATATTCACATTCATTTTGTGCTTCTATTGTTTCCTGTATTGTATTTTATTGTATTACAACTTGAATTCTATAGAATGCAAAGGGTAATACAATAAAATATAAGAAATACCAGGAGCAATAGAAATGCAACTAAGAAGCACGCAGCATCTAGCACAGTTCATTGCAATTACTACAACAGGCAGAAAAATCACACAGCGGTCGGCCAAAGCCGTCAGCCATTTTCAAGTGGTCCGCTGGAAAAAAACATTGCAGAACCACTGCTCTAGATATTAAGAACGCTGCAGGAAAGACTACTGTTATAGTGATGCTGCCTGCAGCAGACATGTAATGTTTAGATGCCATAGACGTTATGGAAATATGCAGAGATACTCAGCTTCTGAGCTGCGTGTGTGCCAGTGTGTGTATTTACCTAAGTAGCAGGCTTTTACTCTACGTTTAGATCACTGAGACTTAAGACTTGGTAAAATAAGAAGCTACTTTATTTGTAGAAATACATAGTGGATGGGAAAGGCATACCTAGTTCTATCTAGCTTAAGTTAGAGGCGCAATGCCCAGACGTGGGTATTGCCCTCATGGCTCAGGAGAGAGAGCAAAGAGAAAGATGTCTCTTCTCTCCTCAGACAGTCAAAGAAGAAGACAAAGGAAGGAGGGTCAGGTCAGTTTCCCTGAGCGTATCAGTTTACAAAGGAATTAAGTTAGGTAGAGAAGAGCACACGTAAAAGTAGGCAAGCCTAGCTGGAGGACCCTAACTCTATCTCCCTTCTGGAATACAAACAAAAGAACCCAAACAGGAGTTGCTCTTGCCCCACTTCCAACAATAGACAGACATCTTTAAGCCACTTTAGAATGTGCGTCTGGGGTTTCCCTATCAAATATCGCAAGGTAGTGACTTCTCCTGCACTTTAGGATGCCATTCCCACTGCCGTAAGAACATTCCTGCTGGATCAGGCCAGAGGCCCATCTATTCCGGCATCCTGTTCTCACAGTAGCCAAGGGGGGGGGAGCAGGGGAGCCAAGTGGAGGGGGGGGAGAACAACAGAATCCTTCCTACTTGTGATTCCCAGCAACTAGCATTAGAAGTATGCTGGCTCGGATAGTGGAGGTAAAGCACATAGCCATCGTGGCTAGTGACCATTAATAACCTTAGGCCGCAATCCTCTTTTAAAACCATCCCAGCTGGTGGTCACCACTGCCTCTTGTGGCAGCAAATCCCATAGTTCAGCTATGGGCTGCTATGTGAAGTACTTCCTTTGGTCTGTCCTGAATCTTCCAACATTCAGCTTCATTGGATGTCAACAAGTTAAAGTGTTATGAGAGAGGGAGAAAAGCTTTTCTCTGACCGCTTTCTAATTTTATACATTTTATAAAAAGCTTCAAATGTGCAACGTTTCCTCATAAGGGAGTTGCTCCATCCCCTTAATCATTTTCAATGCCCTTTTCTGAACATGAAGCAGCAACCATCAGCTGTTTCACACTCCTAGGAAAGACATACTGTATCTTTTTGCCCAGCCTTTCTCTGACCCATAAGATTGGACCCTGTTGCTGAATTCCTGTTTTTATCTGTTCTACTGGTTTTGATGTTGCTTTTATGATACTGCTTTATTACTTTTATGTTGTATTTTTGTATACCGCTCAGAGATTTTCAGAGGTTTTAGATATTAAGAGGTTTTAGAAGAGCTTTTAAAGTAAATAAATATTCACATGTGTGCACCCACACGAATAGCATTCACACACTGTGTGACTGCTGCAGTAAATACCAGCTGTAGTCATGTACAGAGTGGCCCAAAGTATAGCTCCATTCACAGACAGTATTTCTTGAAGACATTTGCTATCACCCCTTCATAGAAATAGCCACCCAATTCCTGCATGTAAAGCTCAGTTCATGTTCAGACCTAGCGCCAGCACCTAGCACCCTTGGGCAGTAGCCAGTGCCCCAAAAGGGCCCACCACCATGCTAAGCTTTTGCCATATGCTAAAATCGTGCCCCTTTACCTTGGCTTTTGACAGTTAAGGGTATTTTGTTTTGTGAGACCCACCTCTTTTGCTGAATTTATATTGTTCTGTTCCATTTGGAACAGCTTTACTTGTTCTATAGCCATAATTATTTTACCTGTTTTCATTATTCTATCATTGTAACCCATCCCAGGACCTTATGGTGAAAAGTGGGTAAGAAATCTTATTAATAAATAAAAAAGCAAGCAAGCATTTTCATTTCTCACAATGCCTCCAATATGGTATCACTCTGGGACATTGTGGGAAAATAAAATGGAGGATCTCAAGCCAAGCACTGCTGCCACCACCAAGTAAACCCATCAGGGCCCACCACAGGAACATATAAAGCTGCCACATACCAAGTCAGACCATTGGTCCACCTAGTTCAGTATTGTCAACACTGACTGGCAGCATCTCTCCAGGCCTTCAGACAGGAAACTCCCAGCCATAGCTGGAGATGTCGGAGATTGAACCTGGGACCTTCTGCATGGAAAGCAGATATTCTGCCACTAAACTACTGTTCTCCTCCAGCGTAAGAGGGATCTCACCAGAGAGAACTTTGCCCAGGGTCCTCTCTAGAGTTGCCCCTGTTCATGCTAACCTGGCCTCATGATGTTGTACCCTCATCTGTATGATTGCTTGGAAAAACCTGAGAGTTGATAAGAGACACCCTATTCCCCTCACAGAGCTACAATCCCCAGGAGAGAGACTGACTGTTAAACCACTCTGACCGCTGAAGCTCTGTCAGGGGAATAAGAGTCTCCTATCAGTTCTCAGAACCCTTCACAAACTACACTTCCCAGAATTCTTTGGGGGAAGCCATGACTGTCAAAAATGAAATAAAGGTCTGGCATGGGTGTGGCCCCCTGATTAGCCAAGCCAAACATCTGTGAGTCTGGCTTTTAGAACACTGATAGCTGGTTCTTACTGAGTATGCCCGAAGTTATAATAGACTTCAATGTTTTTTTAAGAGGTTTTGTTTTTAAGAGGTTTGGTATTTAATATGTTTTGCTTTTAAGTTTTTTTAGTGCTCTTTCATCTGTTTGCCATTCTGGGCAGCCTTTGGGAGGAAGGGTGGGAAATAATGTTTAATAATAACAACAATAATATTAATTTCCTGCATTGAGCAGGGGGTTGGACTCGATGGCCTTGTAGGCCCCTTCCAACTCTATTCTATGATTCTATGATAATGAAGCCCTTACTACTAGATTGCTAATACCATTAACTGCCTTGAAAAAAAATCCCTCCAAACTTGCTAGCCTGCCATTTTATTTTATTTTTACTAACCTGCAGGGGCTGGCAGAGGAGAGACAGAAAGCTCCATTTCCATGCAGGGCATAGAGGAAGTGGCTGCCCTCCTCCATCAGTTCACTTGGTTTCTACACAAAGCACAGAGGAGAAATGGAGTGTTCTACCTTTCCTTTACTAACCTACGCTCTCTCACCTGTGTGCAATTCCTGGCCACCTATCCCTACAAAGGCTACTGCTCAAATACAAGACTGTGCTTTGTACCCCAGGTTCCCAAAGCAGCTTTTTATCAGGCACCTGCCCACTTCTGGAGGCATTGGTTTGAGTGAGAAAATGCACTGTCCACTATCTGAAGAAAATACTCATCTCTCAGAGCAAGCAGTTGGCCAACTCTGCCTAGGATAGGAAGAAATAGGAAAGCTCAATTTCATATGAATGGGGGTTGGGGTTGGGGAAGAGAGAGAGATTAGGAACTAGGGTTGCCAGGTTCAGGGCGTGAGACTGATCCTGTATCTTTAGGAGAAAAGAAAGTCAGCCCAGTGCAGGTGTTCTTACAACCCCGTAATGGGAAAAACCACAAGGTGGAATTCTCCCTTCCCCCTGCACAACTTTGAAAGATACAGAAGACCTTGTGGTTGCCAGCCCCAGCCTCCAAAAGGTCTTCTGTATCTTTAAAAGTTGTGCAGGGGGAAGGGAGAATTCCACCTTGTGGTTTTTCCCATTACAGGGTTGCAAGAACACCTGCACTTGGCTGACTTTCTCTTCTCCTAAAGATACAGGATCAGTCTCAGGCCCTGAACCTGGCAACCCTATGCGCTGCTGATAAGTCAACACAGTACAAAAGTTAAAGCATAAATCTTCGGCTGAGAGAATGCTGTTTAGTGCAAACAATAAAGCAAGTGTGGCTGAAATGTACAGCGCACTTGCAAAACTCCTGCTTAATTCTCCCACAGCCCCATTATCAGCATTTTAGATGTTTATAGGCAGACAAGAATAATCAATAATTTATTAAAAATGGTTTGCATTGATGAAAACCCCAGGCATCGGGTGCATTTTTAATATATTTACTTATATTGGGTATACACCCAGCAGTCAAACTGGAACTCTGCCCTGCATTTCACAGGGCCACAATGCTGCAGAGATGAAAAGGGACTTGAGAGTGTCCTAACTTCCAAATGGCTTGGCATACTGAAGAGATTGCTGCCTCTCCTATTTCCCATCATGGGCTTTAGGACACATTGTGCCGGGGAGGCCAAACCAGCACATGCAGGAACTGGGCAGGAAGGGCAAACCGTCTCTCGTGCACTGTGGATTTTTGAGGGGACATTTACTGAGACCATTTGCTGGCACCATAGGGGGTACTGGCGGGCACACTGGCACCTGTGTAGGCTGCATTGCTGAACCCTGATATATAAAGACAAGGAAACCAGACACCAATTTCAAATATTTAAAAGAGGCACATTCTGCGTCCCCATTGTCATCTTTAATATCTTGGAACCTGAAACGTGGATTTTTTTAATTATCATTAGAAATGATTATTCTACCCATCAACCTGATGCAAAGCATGCTCCAAATTGGACCAGCATGAAGAAGCTGAGAACCAGAAGCCTGCAGAAAAGCAACAGCATCTGGTTTCAGCTTCAACCTCCAGGCTCCGATGTTGCAGAGGGCTTCAGAATGAGCACAAACAGTTCCAGAGCACTCATGGGGGAAGATGAGGGGCGGAAGGAAGCAAACACAGGCTTATGGTGCGTATTAACCAAGGGTCAGGTCAACTGCTCAGAGAGAGGAGAGAGACACAAAGCAGCAAATCTCTGGGGGAAATAAAAAGCTGTACCACCAGCCCACACCACCAGATGGACATACATGGTCATATTATCATCACCCAATTTGTCACAATGCTGTTATACAAATCTATGGTGCAACCACATTTCGAATACTGTGTGCAGTTCTGGGTCGCCTCACCTGAAAAAAGATATTGTGGAGTTGGAAAAGATTATAAAAGGGCAACCAAAATGATCAAGGGGATGGAGCGACTCCCCTCTGAGGAAAGGTTGCAGCATTTGGGGCTTTTAGTTTAGAGAAAAGGCGGGTCAGAGGAGACATGGCAGAAGTGTATAAAATTATGCATGGCATGGAGAAAGTGGACAGAGAAAGGTTTTTCTCCCTCTCACATGACACTAGAACTCATAGACATTCAACAAAGCTCAACGCTGTAAGATTCAGGATAGGTGCTTCTGGATCCAACTCTGTTGCTAGAGGCCCAGGTCAGGGCCGGCTCCAGGAATGCGGGGGCCCTTGGGCATTAGCCTGCCCTGGGCCCCTCTGCTTCCCTTCCACGATCCCATGGATCGCAAGACGAGCTTCCGAACTGCCCGCCATCCCCCGCCATCCCCAGCGCTTCACCTACCTTTCCCTGCTGTTCGCGCAGGGTTGCCATCAATAAAGATGCGCGCGCACATTGCTACCATCAACCAAGATGGCGGCAGAGGCTTCAGTCCCTTACGGAAACCTCAGCCGCCATCTTTATTGATGACAACCCTGCGCGAACAGCAGAGAAAGGTAGGTGAAGCGCGGGGGATGGCGGGCAGCTCGGAAGCTCGTCTTGCGATCCACAGGATTGTGGAAGGGGAGTGGAGGGCCCCTCAGGGCCCCCCAGAGGCTCCTAGAGCTGTGGGGCCCTCGGGCCAGTGCCCAACCTGGCCATCCGTTGGAACCGGCCCTGCATCTGATACTAAGTTCTTTTAAGAATGAGTCCCTCATTCCCAGCTGACCAAGTAGGCATCAGAGTGGGAGGAAAACTACAGCCAAATGAACACGTAACCCCCCCTTTTGTGGACCAAAACCTTCTTCACGATTAGATCATCCCAACAGCTTTAACATGAACAATATTTATCAAAGTTGCATGTGGAATTCAGTAATGTGCAGAATTTAGCGTTCTCAAGACCAATTGTTATATATTGCAGAATAAAGTGGTAAAACTTTTCCAGGGCTGAACTACTTCAGGCTGCAAGTGAGGGGGTGGAGATATGCATGTGCAAATGTCCTCCAAAAATAAAAAAAAACAGTCCTCCACGTACAGGACTTTGTCCAGATCTTGGTGCCACACTAAGAAGGAGACGAAGAAGAATGGATTCAGAGGACAACAAACAGTAAGGCTGGTCCATCAGAGCTGGTGGCTCCATGTCAGTGGGACAGTGGAATCCACTCTGGATTTCAGTCTGAACTTTCATGGAGCTGTCCGAAAGCACCTTGTGTGGGCTTTCTCTCACTGGAGACCTTCAAGCAGAGGTTGGACAGCCTTCTGCTGAGGATGCTCCAGCTCTGGGTTTGCTGAACCAAGAAGGGGGTTGGACTAGATCATTCTCAAGACTCTCCCACTCTACAAGCAGGCCAAAGCCTAGGCTGGACCATCCTTCCTATTAGGTTTCTGTGTGAAAGGATTGTATTTTTAAAAGGAGCAGAATTTAAACATTTAGGGATGAACAAATCTGGCCATTTCAGTTCCCTACTTTTCCAGTCTTCAGTTCTTCATATTTCCGCAGCAATTTGTGGCTTTTTAACAGAGCTTGGAAGATTACTTTTAAAAAGTAATAAATTACAGTTACAGTTACATGGCCCAAAACAGTAGTAATTACTGTTACAATTGCTCTGAAAGTAACTGATTACTTTACTTTTCCTCCAAAGTAATCACTACAATTACATTTCAGTTACTTTAAAAAAACCCGCCTACAAGGTGCTGGCCTTGGCTGCTGCACATCTAAGTAGCCTAAAACAACATTAAAAATAAACACATACAGAGATAGCAGAATAATTATTTTTATCCATAAGATAGCAATGGTGGTCTCTCCGCTGGTAAGGGTGGTGGGGAGGGAGGCTGAGGCCACTACTCAGATCTTTGCACGTCAAACCAAGTGCAAACCCCCCCCCCCACTCAGCCAGCTAGCATAATCTCTCTCAATTAACCACCTCCCGGACCCTGACCTGCCACCAACTAAAGGACACTCACTCAAGCAAACATTTTTCCCTGAGATGCAAAAAAGTTAAAATACTGCAAATGCAGCACAGTAGCCAGAGAGGGTGGTGGAGACCACTTTGTGTGCCAAGTGCAAACACAGTATTCTCTCTCTCTCTCTCTCTCTCTCTCTCACACACACACACACACACACACACACAAGTTGTCATCTTTCACCTCCACAGTTCTTTATCTCCATTCTGCTGCTGTCTCCTTCTCCTCCTTTATCTATGTTCTTGACCTCTGGATCCTTTCCCCCTCCACTCCATTCTTCACCACCACTCTCCACCCCATCTCACTCTCCACCTCCTCCCTTGTCGCCTCCTCCCCATCCACAGAGCATGTGGAAAGTGAGACACTGCACAGAAGCCCAGGTTGAGGCACATGATTTTCATCCACAAATCAGAGGAGCAGAAGACTTCCCCTGCTCCCCCCCCCAAGTAATGCCCAAAACTAATTCTGGAAACGTTACAATTACTCCACAAAAGTAGTAAAATTACTCCTAGTTCTATTACAATCAAAATGTAAAGGAATTACCCACTCATTACTCAAAAAAGTAATGAATTACAAGTAATTTGTTGCTTGTAACTAGTTACTTCCAAGCTCTGCTTTTTAATAAAAAAAAATCCTCATGAAAATTTGCCAGCATTGTAGTGCGTGTTTCTCCACATAAACACATTTTTGCATGCAGCTTTGACTAATATACACATTTTGCAAGCAATTTTCTCTAATATAATGCATTTCTGTATGATACTAATATATGCATTTTTATGCATACTTTCCCCTAATATAATGCAATTTTGTGTCTATGGTTTGGTTGGAGAACTGCATCGCAAGATTCAGTGAAAGACAACTTCCGACGGATACCTGTGTTTCAGTTCGTATACTGGTTTGAGAAGTATGGATTAGGTATCAAATGGAAACAAAATCAAATTCCTCCTCCATTCCTACATGTGATAGTCTATGAAAGGCTTTACCACTTCATCTGGCAGAATGTATAAACTGGCTGAATCCTTTTTTCAGGAGGCATAAGAAAGTGGAAGGACTAGTTTGTCAAAACTCCTCATAAGGACTTTTTGAATTCTGAGTCAATTCCTTAATGCTGAAATGTCACCTTAACGTGAGCTTCATCATCCTAGATTTTTTGGGGGGGGGAAGGAGAGAGAGAGAGAGCACTCCTCCTTTTGCCTCAATAATGTCAGAAACTAATGAAATGGTGTCATTGATTACTCAAAGGCTAATAAACTACAAAGCAAAAAAGCTTTAGCAGCAGGAGGAGAGAGAAAAAAACAGTAAAAGGCTAAACTCGTTGAAAGCCACAATTAATCTCATTTGCTTATCAGCCAATTTATTTAATTCACTGAGCACAAGAGAAAGTAAAATATATTTTTCCCAGACTTCTAAAGCACTCCAGATTCAGTAACTCCTGCATCTGTTTAATTGTATTTCCTCCCATCTCACTTAGTCTGTCAGTAAAGTAACCTCAGCGCCAACAGCACCACCATCGATTAATAATACATTTGTTACACACACACCCATCAGAAAACAGAGTCTACTTCAGGAAGAAGACCCACAGAGTATACAAAGAACAATGGGCTGCAGCAGAATGAACAAGCCTGTGTCGCCTCAGGGATCTGGAAAAAAAATTGGACTTCGGACATCTCCAGGAATGAGAACAGGACAAACCTTCTAAGTCCACTCTGGAAATCACTGGCAGACTGAGGTTTTGTTTTGTTTTATATCCAGAGCTTGGAAAAGTTACTTTTTTGAACGACAACTCCCATCAGCCCAATCCAGTGGCCATGCTGGCTGGGGCTGATGGGAGCTGTCGTTCAAAAAAGTAACTTTTCCAAGCTCTGTTTATATCAAAATGTATGCCAGATGTCCATGCTTCAACCCCTCCAGAATCCATTTGGGAGTCTGCTGGTCCTTGTTCTGAAATCAGTTTGATCAGAATCTAGAAGGTTCTGGCAGGAGGCCTGTACAAACACGTAGCGAGACCCACTGTACCACAGAAGCCTCTGGAACCACAATGGATTCCTCCAAGTTACATAAAATAAATTTGACACAGATTTCTGGGATGACTAATGAGAGAAATATAATTTTCTAGGTTAGATTCTCTGTAGAAATAGTAGTAACACAGAAAAGAAGCAAAGTAAGAACCAACATACAAAAATGCAATTCTCCATCTTTGGAGATGGCAGGTGTTACCACCACTCACCATATGCTCAGAGGCACATGTTACCAAATTCTTCCAAGCTACACAGCAAGTGGATTGGACTGTGAAAGACCAACCCAAATGGTGTTTGCATTTTGACAAATTTCTAGGGCAGTACAATATCTCAGAGAGGAGGTCAGGTCTCCTGCTCCCCTGGTGCATTCACTATAGCTGCCCAATTTCCCTGTTTTTTAAAGTTTGATAGAAATATCTGTGGGCTATATGTACGTTCTTAAACCGCAAGGTTTTTTGCCTATTAGTGAATTTCTCTGTTTTTTAATCCGAGAGGTAAGAAATTGGATCCTGTGCAAGTTTGCTGAGAATGACTGATGAGTTGCATGCTTATTGAGTTCAGTGGGATTTACTCCCATGCAATCATGCTTAGGATTGGTAAAACTGACCATGGGGAGGGAGGCCTGGAGTGGGCAGGGGAAAAGGAAGAAGGGAGATGAGAGGGGAAGAAGGAGAAAGGCAGGTCTGATTATTTGCACGCTTATTGAGTTCAGTGGGATTTACTCCCGTGCAATCATGGCTAGGATAGGTAAAACTGACCATGGGGGCGGGGGGAAGGGAGAGTAGAGGGAAGGGGGGAAGAGGAAGGAGGGGATTGGAAGGGGAGGGGGAAGGAGGGGATTGGGAGGGGGAGATGTGAAAAAAGGGGGTGGAAGGGGCAAAAGGGAGGTGATGGGAGGGAGGAGGAGGGGATGGCAGGTTTGATCATGGGGAGGGGGAGGAGGGGGATGGGAGATGGGAAGGGAGGGGGAGGGCAGGGGCAAGGGGATGGGGAGGGCAGGGGCAAGGGGATGGGGAGGGCAGGGGCAAGAGGGAGGGGGAGGCAGGTTTGATCATTTTCATGCTTTTTGAGTAGTGGGATTTACTCCTGTGCAATCATGCTTGAAATGGACTGCCTTCATCCATTCCGACTTATGGCAACCCTATGAATAGGGTTTTCATGGTAAGCGGTATTCAGATATGGTTTTAGCATTGACTTCCTTTGAGGCTGAGAGGCGGTGACTGGCCAAAGGTCACCCAGTGCACTTCATGGTTGTGCTAGGATTTGAACCCTGGTCTCCCAGGTCATAGTCCAACACTCTAACCACTACACCGCACTGGCTCTCTGCACTCATGCTTAGGATAGGTGAAACTGACCTGGGGGAGAGGTGGGGGGGAGGAATTTGGATGGGTGGGCACTGGGCAGAGGGGAAGCCCCTTTCCTTTCCAAAAGGAAAACATTGTGAACACTAACATTATTTTTCAGGGTTTTCCACCACCTTTTTATTCTACAGCAGGCACATGTAGCCTCCCACCCAAATTTAAACCAAAGTTGTCCCTGGCCACATCCACACCAGACCTTTATTCCACTTTAGACAGTCATGGCTTCTCCCAAAGAATCCTGGGAAGTGTAGTTAGTGAAGGGTGCTGAGAGTAGCTAGGAAACACCCTCTTCCCCTCTCAGAGCTTCAGTCAGAGCGGCTGACTGTTAAACCAGTCTGGCCACTGGAGCTCTCTCAGGGGAATAAGAGTCTCCTCTCAGCACCCTTCACAAACTACACTTCCCAGGATTCTTTGGGGGAAGCCAGGACTGTCTCAAGTGAAATCAAAGTCTGGCGTGGGTGTGGCCCCATGATTAGGCAAGCCCAGCAGCTGCGATTCTGGCTTTTAGAACACTGATAGCAGGTTCTTACTGAGCATGCCCGACGTTACCATTGAGTTCAATGCAAAAATACTTAAATTTATTAAAAATCAGCCAGACATTTTTTTAACTTTTAAACTGCAGAAGATGAAGGTCAGAGTATGGGGCAAGGTCAGTAATAGGATTACAAGTACTCTGTGAACATGGCTGATTTTTAATTAATTTCAACAGATTGTGAGAACTCTGACAGAACAAAGTCCAAAAGCGGTCTGTTTTTTCCCCTCTCTCTTTTTACACTTTGAATTCTCAATTCTCTCTGACTCTCATGGCTGTATAATACATCAAATCAGCTCCCCCATAAAGTCTCTGTGGCAGAATTTGGCATGCTTCTTGAAAGAAGAGCAGCCTAGGGACTGGATTGGATGATAACATCTCAGCCGACCTTTTGTGGGAGGAGCAAACAAACAAACCAGGCCCTCGTGGCAGTTAACCAATCTCCGCCAACAGTGATTCAGCAGGCGCCTTCTGTGTTAACTTTTAAATGCCTGCTGAAAACCTTTCTGTTCCACCAGGCTTATGCAGGCAATTAAGATTTCTTTTTGTCTCTTTGCAGTAGTTGACCTTTATTTCATTATAATTTTTAATGTTTTTACTGTACAGGTTTTTTTAACTTGTAAACCGTTGATGTTTTTAATGAAATAGTGGTATACACATATATTTATAAGTAAATAAATTAGAGTTTCCCATTTCAACGAGGAAACTATGGTTAACGGCTTCGAAACAAACCAGGATATTGAGCCAACTTTAAACCATTCCTTCACTCCTCCTTTGTTCTGAAGCCATTAACCTTAGCTTCCCAGTTCAAATTAAACTTTCTCAGCCTCAGTTCTTCTTCTGAAAAAAAAGGGGGAGGAATTGGGGAGAAAAGTACTCAAGTGACTGTATTGGCCCCTAGCGCCTCTATGATTACTGGGGAGGGGGAGGGAGTTGCTACCTGTTAATCACAAAGCAGAAAGGCCATGACATCCAATTCTATCATCCTTACATTACCCTCTTTTCCAAACCAGCCGTTTGGCCAGTAAAATAAAGTTAACAAATAAAATAAAAACCTCTTTGGAACTGTCAAGCATTCAAAAGGAGTGCTATCTGTCATTTATTATGTGATGCAATAGAAGGAGTCCTTCAATCCAGCCCACCTCAGAGGGCGGTTGTGACAATAAATGTGGTATTTTACAGCTCATCCTTGCGACAGGGAAAGATATGTAAATAAAATACTTGCTCCACAAATTAAAAATTGTTTATAAGCTGCTGGTTCAATTTGAAAGGCAATGTAGTATTGGGAGAAAAAAACTGAACAAGTAATTATTATGATTTATCTTCTTTTGTATTTTTTTGTAGATGTTTGTCATATCTTCCTTCCTCAGTTCATGAACCTCCTTCCTGAACTCATGCCTAAAGGGAAGTTGGCACTCTACCAAAACTCTACCGATAGTGAAACTGAAATTTGTTTCATGTGTGGGATGTTTAATGACAGCTTTGAAAAGTGGTTTAGTTGGTGGTAGTGATTAATTCCTTACCTTCTTTTTTCCTTTTATTTCCAGAAGGAAGAAATAGACTATACAAAAGCACAAGGAATAAACAAGAATCATCTAAATGCATTATAGAAATACCACAGAGCAGTAAACAAAATACATTTAAAACCTGAGACAAAGCCATAGTATCATGCTATTGTGAAGCATCTAAAAGTATTTATTATTAATTTTATTCCTCCCAAAAGGAGCCCAGGTGGCAAACAGGTGATAAAACACTAAAGACATCTTTAAAAGCTTCTTAAAAAAACAATTCCAACACAGATGCAGACTGAGATAAGGTTTCCACTTAAAAGGCTTGATGAAAGAGGAAAGTCTTAACTTGACTCCAAAAAGACAATAGAGATGGCGCCTGACTAATATTTAAAGGGAGGGAATTCCAAACAGCAGGTGCCACCACACTAAAGGTCCGCTTCCTATGTTGTGCAGAATGGACCTCTTGATAAGATGGCATCTGGCAACCACAAGGTCTTCTGTATCTTTAAAAGTTGTGCAGGGGGAAGGAAGAATTCCACCTTGTGGTTTTTCCCATTACAGTGTTGCAAGAACACCTGCACTTGGCTGACTTTCTCTTCTCCTAAAGATACAGGATCAGACTCAGGCCCTGAACCTGGCAACCCTACCCTCTGATAGCCATTACCCATGGGCCTCCAGAAACCTGGAGCCGACCCTGACCAGTTCTCCCCTGCAGACCTCAGCCTGGAACAGCTAAGCACTAAATGGATCAATTTATTTGTTGTAGCTCTAAACATGAAGGTGGCCACATCAGCCACCTTGGAGGAGAACAGGGCTCCCTCAAGGATGTGGCTTGGCTGCATGGCAGGCTTGAGCCTCAGTCCTTCTTCTCAATGGACTGTGTGCCAATTCCAGCTCCTCCTTCTCCACCAGCAACAATTGACTAACCAGGCACTATTCAGCAAAGCCACACTCTTCACAGTCTTTATTGCCAGCAACAACAAGAAAGGCCAGCATTTCCATCCAAAGCTGCACCTGTGCCCAATGAAGAGAGCCAACCATACAATTGTGCTGCAGAAACCTCTACTGCCAAGTACTGTAAATTAATCCCCAGAGTCAGCGGGAGATTAATCACTTGCATTATCTCTAACTCTTTTACTGGCATAATTTAAACACAGCAAAAACAGAGGGAGGGAAGAAACAGCCTACATCAGACATCATCTGAGGCTGGCTGAGGGCGATGTCTGAGTCGTGATTTTTTCCCAAAAGCAGGGATGACTCCCTGCAAAAAAAAGAAAGAAATCTCATCACTGAAGATGCCTCCAAGCATGCTTCAAGAGATGGATCATGGCACAAACCTTCTGCCAGGGCTCGAAGCCCACAGATGACTCAGTAGAACTTGCCTTTGAACCCTCTGCTTCCCACCTGTGGCAGGAAAAGAGAGAGCTGGTGATGGGCACTCTGGAATCCCAGACCACCCTTTTCTCCTGAAGATGAAACTCGGAATGCAAGTCCCATCATCCTCAGTGGGGAAATGGTGCTATTTGTGTTGATTTCCATCAGGAAGTGGGGAAAGTCGGGGGTAGACAGAGTAGTGGCTTGAGGAGGGGCAAACTGGGCACCGCCCTTGGCCCCACACTTTAGGCCCCCCCCCCAAATCTTGTACAAAATCCTGCCTGCTTCCTTTATAGCCAGTCAGTCTCAGTCTGCTTTCTTTCACTCAGTAGGGTTGCAGCCCAGGAAGTCCCTTCCTACAAAAACATCAGGCAAAGGGCTCTTTCTCCTTAAGCCAGGCCTATCCACACCAGTTGTCCACTAGTTTCTTGGCTGGGAGCTGTCCTTGGGCTTTTTTCCCCCTGCATATGCCCAGTTCACTTAAGACATCAAGAGGAAGCAGAAGCCATTTTGTTTTAGTGAGATGGGACAGGAGAAGATAACTGCAATCTCATGGATCTTGTTTTACAATGAAAGCTCAGCAGCACAGAGAAAATACTGTGGGGTTCTTGGCTGTTTCTGCTTACCCAAGAGCATCCCATATGCTTTAATTTGGATTCCTGCATTGAGCAGGGGGTTGGACTCGATGGCCTCATAGGCCCCATCCAACTCTACAATTCAATGATTCCATATGGAGATAATGCCTTGTTTTTTTTTTGTTTATGACTTGTATTCAATTATTCACAGCGTAGTGTTGATATGTTGTTATGTGCCTTCAAGTCGATTATGACTTATGGCGACCCTATGAACCAGTGACCTCCAAGAGCATGCAAAGTAAAATTCTCCATTCCAATTGTAATAAACATTGACCCCAATAAATGTATTATGATACATTTATCCAGGCTTTCATTGTACTGTCATGTATAGAATTAAGTGAAATGTTATGCCTGACTTGCTTTCATACCTTGAAGGGGTCCCAAATCACTCTCTTGCCCAGAATCCCCAACACCATAGGGCTACCACTGGTAGGTGCTAGATGTTTGAGTCAAATTGGCTGAAACCTACTTACAAGGAATCAATTTCTTTTCAATTTTGATATCCTGCAACATATTTTTTTTTAACAAAATTTATATAGCCTGAATATAAAGACCTCTGAGCGGTGTACAAACTCACAACAAATTATCTAAAAATAAATTCCTTCCCCACCACCATCATCACAACCACCCCAATTTCTCCTTAGATACAACCAGAAGTAGGCCTTTGGATCTTGCCAAATCATGCCAAAATCTCTCATGCTAACACCTTTTACTCCACTTCTTAAATTAGATTATAAACCCACAGCACCTGATAAGGCCAGCTCTGGGAGACAATGGGTGGTATTCAACATTGGTCATACACACACATGCACACACAGAGAGTAAAATCATGTAAAAAATAAATCAGAAATCACTGACTAACTATTGAAGAAAGGAGTCTTCCTAATTGCTTGCACAAGCATGGCAGGACAGAAAAGTTTTCAGCAGGCATTTAAAAGTTAATAGACATGACTCACTTAGAGTTCATTAATTTCAATGGGTCTACTCTGAGCAGGACTTAGTTGATGCTGTAGAAAGCTCAGACTAAAAGCTACCTACTCTACCATGGTCTGTATAGAATGGAGACCAGATTCTGAGGTAACGTAGGACATTTTCCAAACAGTATCCTGTTCCACTCAATCCCAACCCCCATTTAATTGTATACCCAACTCTGCCTCAGACAAACTGCTCTGGTCTACTCAATGGTCAGACAGGCCCTGATTAGATTCATCATTGCTGCTTTGTGATGAATTAAGCTAACTCCCATTAACAAAAACAACGCTTGGATACCTAGCTATTTTCCTGTATGTCTCCAGTGACAGGAGGGTCTCGGTAAATCAGGCATCTGAGGATTTACATCACCAAATACTCCTACAGCCTAATTATGATAACAAATTCTAATCCACAATGTTTCACATAGCCTGGTTGTCAAGGAGATCTTCTTTCTGAAGCTGCAGGTCTTCTGCTTCCTTTTAATAGAAGTAAAGAGACTGAGGAAGATCCTAGATTCTGCCTGGATACTGGAGAGACCAAAGGCATTTGGTGCCTTTATCCTTAGTCCAGTACGAAATGCCTGAGGTTGTAATTTAATCTGATCTGTGGGCATTTATGTGTATTAGAAGTAGAGATGGGGGAGAAATTTGATTCATATTGCATTTAAAGCCAAATTATCCAATTTGCATTTTCTAAAGTAATATGATGGTTGAAACAGCCATCCTTCAAAATGTGCAATTGTCTGGATTTTCCAATGCAGTTCTCCAACCAAACAATGTTTACATATATAAATTATATTACATATATTACATATATAAATGTGGAGAACTGATTTTTTTCATTGGAAAAAAGAGAAACGGAAAAGCAAAATGGACAGATCCTGCCATCCCTCATTAGGAGTCAAAAATGAATTCTAAGATATCATCAATGATACACTAGTGTCATTACAGGGATTTTAAAAAGCTGGCTATAAATACTTCAGATAGGCTGGCAGGCTGAAAGACCCATATACTTTCATCTTAGAACAGATCTTTTTCTTCCAGTGATTCGTTTTTAAAAAAAGAAAACACCAGAAGATAGGAGTTTTGTCGTTCTCCCTTGTCTCTAGCAGATTGAACCCACTTCACACAATCCCAAAAGAGCATTGAAGGAGGGATGGAGGGAACGGGAGATTCAGTACAAGCAGCAGCAAATTCTTAATTTGTAGATTTATTATGCATTTATTTAGAAACGTTTCTGGCTCAGTCTTCATTGCACAGCAAGTCCAGAGCGGGTTACAACTAAAACAGTCACAAATTCACAAGACAATGACTAAAAATCAGGCAGGTGAGTCACAACCAGCCCACTAAAAGTATTAGTACTGGCATCAGATTCCACTAAAAGCTTGGGCAAATAAGAAAATAAGAAGAGACCTGCTGGATCAGGCCAAAGGGCCATTTGGACTAGCATCTTCTTCTCACAGTGGCCAGCCAGATGCTCCAATGTGATGCCCACAAGCAGAACCTGAGTGCAAGGGCACTCTCCCTCTCTGCAATCCCCAGCAATTGGTATTCAGAGCATACTTCCTCCAAAAACAGAGGTAGAACACACCATTGTGGGTCGTAACCAGGTCTTCCCATGACGTCTAAAACGTGTGTACCAGCTATTATCACAGAGGGGAGTTCCAAAACTGGGGTGCCACCACAAAGAATGCTCTCCACCACACTGCCATACAGATGTACTGTATAAGCAGCCCAATTAGAAGAGGTTCAGGTGGGTAACAACTTAATAATAGTATAAAGTCTACTAACTACCTTATTTTTTAAAATGCGGGCAGAGAAGGCACTCAGAAATTGGGACTGCAAACAGCCCCCAGTTGTTCAGTCTGCATTTTTTTTGTATTGAGTAACCAATCCTAACTAAGGTTACTGCTGGCCAGTCAGACTTGAGGTTGCTAGTCTTCAGTCCATCACACTTTAAAGGCTCTGTTCACTACAGGCTGCTACGAGTGGTTAGCTACAACCGCTGGATGAATACTGTGAAGCTAAAGAATCCTGGTTCAAGTCCTACATCTTCCATTAGGACCTTTAGAGTCACCTGTTCTCACAAGTTGCATTGCAATATTTTAAGGCAGAATTTCCCAAATTTTACTCTTACACACACTGAAAGTAAACCTTTTTGGGGTGTAACAGTGAGAATCACTGATCCTCCCTGTGTTTCTGCATCTGCAGTTGGACGTGCCTCCTGAATGGAAGGAGGCAAGCCCAGAGCACTGACTCATGCAGAGATTTATCAGGCTGCCTCCTATGAGGTCTTGCTGCCATCTCTCTACTGGCATGGACTGAATACTCCACACACATCCAACACAGCAAAATAACCCGTCCACAGCAGAGGCTAACTGGAAGGAAACAGGTCCAGAGCAGCAAATCATGCAGGGGCACAACAGGCAAACTCCTCTCTGGGCAGGTACTTTTGAGATCACAAGGGCTGAGGCTGTGTGATATTGTGGTTAAAGGGCTGGACTAGGACAGGTGGCACCATGGCTACAGAAGCCTCTCCCCAGAGAGGCTCATCCGGCACCTACTTAGGGGTTATTTTGGCACCATCCTGATCTCCTTGGAAGAACTGCAGGATATAAACATAAGTGTAATGATAAATGTAATTACACAAGAGGATGCAGCTCCCCCTCCAGCTACTAACCGCCATCACTGAAGCCAAGAGGAAGCAACGGCCTATCCATTGTGCTTAGATCCAGCACGGGACCTGCTGAATTATTGTCTGCTTAATAAATAAGTGCTAGTGCCTATGTTTGCTTTTCTCCCTCCCTCCTCCCTCCCTCTGTAACCCTTTTCCTTTTGCGTCATGTCTTTTTAGCCTGAAGGCATATTTCTGATCTTTGCAAGTCTCTCTTGGAGTCTTTTTCAAGAGAAGATTAATACTTCTAATTAATTCTCTTGACACAGGAGTTTGGGAGATCCCTGACTTTCAGGACATCATGGTACCATAAAGAGATAATGGGTGTCCTTTTGCAGACCAGTAACCTTCCCTTATTTTCCAAATTCTGCTCTAACAAACCCCTCTGCTTTTCACTCCACAACTCATTTGTTCACTATCTGCAGCCACCATGCACTTCCCAACAAGGACTCTTGTGCTTTCCCTCTCATTCCCCTGAGCCGCAAATTCCATTTCTTGAGCACTAAATCAGAAGACTCATTTCCTTTATGTTGAGTTAATTTAATCCCTTTCCCCAAGAAAGAAGAGAGACAAGGACAATTCAGCTTCAATTAAAACCCTATTTAATTTGTTGCAAGGCTGTCAGACAATGAAAAATAATGGAACTGTCTTCACCAAGCTTGCCTTAGTGCATTTCTGGGCGGATGAGAGTCGTAGTCCAACAGCATCTAGAGGGCACCAGGTTGGGGAAGGCTGGATTTATTTATTTACTTATTTATTTTTAAGTGCCCTAAGGCAGTTTTTGGTTATAGAATTTCTACCCACATCATCCAATGCCAAACAGCCTAAAGGCAAATTTACAATCATAAACTGCTACACAATGAAAGACAGCATATATAATCTAGTCCAACACACACAAACACACACATTTGATTTATGCAGCAGATAAGTCTCTAGAACAATACTTTATGCGCCCTAATATTTGTCATTCCAAAACAGCACAATGTTCAACCTTATAATGTCTTTGCTTTATTTTTATATGAGCTTTATTTTTAAATTTGTGTGTGTGTGTGTGTGTGAGAGAGAGAGAGAGAGAGAGAGAGAGAGAGAGAGAGTATGTCGATCACATAAATGGATATTCTAGCAATCTTGGTACCTGGCATTGCTCGGGAATTCTGAGAAATCAAAACAATCAGTGCAGTTAAAATCACTGCAGTTTTGAAAGGTTTTACCCAACATCTTGATTCAAAATGGCATCCAACTCTATCCAAATACAGACAAAAAGCCTTCTCCTTGTTCTCAGGAACCAGCACGCAACATTTGGTTACAATATCTTAATATATAGGAGATATAAAAGCCATTAAGGGATTTCACAAACATTCATTAAATGTCCAAGAGACTGTGGGGGCTGGTGGCTCCATGTCAGTGAGGCATTGGAATCAGCTTTGGATTTTAGCCTGAAGTTTCAAGGAGCTGTCCAAGGTGCTTCAGAATCCTGGATGCTGCCTCCTGGTTTGCCTTTTGACTTATTCTTGGGTCCTGACTTTCTGACTCGATACAAGGCAGCTTCATAGTCCAAGGGTAGAATACCTCTGAACCTGCAAAAATCCACCCATAAGCCAGCATTCCTGGGCCTGCAGAAGAGACTGCATTGGTGGGCTGTAGCAAAAGTTCCCCTCCCATTGAACAACTATTTTGAGACAATCATCCTGAACATCTGCAAATATTTCACTTACTTTGTTTTCTTACATTTAGATCCCACACCTTTCTACCACCATGGAACCCAAGCAGCTTTCAAGGGGGTTCTCCCATCCAGGCACTGACCAGACCCAGACCCGTTTATCTTTGACAAATGGGGGCCTTATGTGTTTTCAAACCATATTCTGGGTCCAGAGCTTGGAAAAGTTACTTTTTTGAACTACAACTCCCATCAGCCCCAGCCAGCATGGCCACTGGATTGGGCTGATGGGAGTTGTAGTTCAGAAAAGTAACTTTTCCAAGCTCTGTCTGGGTCCTACAACTTAGCCATAATTAATTCAGTGTAATGAGGATCTTTCCACGCACCTCCCGTGTAAAATGCTTGCACCAAATCTCTCAGATTAATGCAGTTCGGTTGAATGGTATACAACCAAGGCGGAACAAACCTGGATTAATACAAAATGATGTCGCATTTGAAATACAGGGCTAGGAGGGAGACAAAAACTATTTCCAAATCCTTGGTGATGGAACCTCACTTTTAAATTTCTGCATTTACATACATAGCCGTACAATCACATTGAATAAATTAGTTTTCCAGCAATTGTGAAGCAAATTCCTCATTCTCTGAGGCTCTAGCGCTACCAGTCTGACAGCACAATAGCAATTCAGTCTGAAGACATAATGGGATTGCTTTGCTGCAAGCACATAATCAAATGCTTAATTGGCTGTGAACTCAGCTCAAGAATGAACAGTCACTGATGTTCACTGTCTGCTGGAAAAGGCATGGCTTTTGCACAGACCTGGGTACTTTGTAAACTGGGCATTTCTATGGGGGATACAGTTCTCTAATTCCCTGCAAAAAACAAATCACGTTGTTTTAGAAAATAATGTTCATTTCCACCAGTGGTGAAAGTGAGTGGTGGTAACGCAGCAGTACCACCATAAACTTTTAAAACTTCAAAAATCAGCTTTGGGACTATTTCTCTGATTTTTGAGCAGAACAGAGCAGGGTTGTCTCTCTGCTATGAACCTATAAATCTAGCGACATTATGTTGGGTTGCATCCAACGTGGTGCTAAGTTATGGTCTCTTCTCAATATACTTATTCTGCTGGCGAGGTGTTTTGCGCCAGCAGAATGTTGTCCTGTAAGAGAGTGCATGAGCAGGTTACTGGTAACTTTGTTGCACAATCTGTTGTGCAAGAGTTCCGCTAGCACAGCTGTTGCATTGGATTGCTCTATTGTTCAACATTAGAATTCACCACTGGCTAATGCTAATGGCCAGAGAACCCATTATACATAACTGCATTTTATTTACTACATTTATATATCACTTCTCTACCGATTCACCCAAAGCAGCTGGTTGTTTACAACAGCAGACTACAATTTGATGAAATACAAAAGGAGGGAGGGGAGGGATGAGGGAGAAAAGAGGAAAATAAGCAATGCAGCAACCAATTCTGACAACAACGCTTAATATTTGGATAGATCTTCAAAGGTTCAAAGCACTTCACATGGATTGTATTGTAATCTTTACAACAACCCTGTAAAACAGGGTTGGCTAACCTGTTGTGGCCCTCCAGATGTTGCTGGGCTACTACTACTACTACTACTACTACTACTACTACTACTACTACTACTACTACTACTACTACTACTACTATCATCATCATCATCAATATTTACTACCCGCCCTTCGCCCAAAGATCCCAGGACAGGTTACAACAATTTTAAAATATAGCATTAAAAACAACCTACAATCACAAAATAGGATGGGTCCTAAAAATATACGTCTCAGGTGTCAATGGCCAGGGTACATGGCTGCATCTTCAACATTCGCCTAAAGCTGTACAGTGAAGTTGCCAGACACACAGCAGTGTGGAGGGAGTTCCACAACTTAGGGGCCACCACAGAGAATGCCCTCTTCTGGGTCACCACCACCTGAGCTTCTGAGGGCAGTGGAACTACCAAAAGGGCCCTCTCTGCTGATCTCAACACCCAAAAGGATCTGTAGGGAAGGAGGCAGTCTTTCAGATATTTGGGACCTAAGTCATTTAGGACTTTAAACATGAGCATCTTCAATTGGGTCCTGAAACAAATTGGCTACCAATGCAGCTTTTTTTTAACCAAGGGTTATAGGAGTTCTAAAGGGAACCCTAGCCAGTAATTTGGCCACTGCATTTTAAACTAGCTGA
Organism: Rhineura floridana; assembly: GCF_030035675.1. Taxonomy (NCBI): domain Eukaryota; kingdom Metazoa; phylum Chordata; class Lepidosauria; order Squamata; family Rhineuridae; genus Rhineura; species Rhineura floridana. The sequence continues at coordinate 11,671,626 of NC_084485.1, read as the reverse complement.
AGTTTCTGAGTTGTCTTCAAGGGCAGCCTCATGTAGAGTACATTGCAATAATCCAATCTGGAAGTTACCAGAGCATGGAGTACTGTGGCCAAGTCATCTCTACCCAAAAGAGGTAGAAGCTGGTGAACCAACCAGAACCGGAAAAAGGCACTCCTAGCCACTGAGGCCATGTGAGCCTCCAGTGACAGTGCTGGATCCAGGAGTATACCCAAGCTGTGGACCTGCTCCTTCCCGGGGAGTGCAACCCCATCCAGAACAGGTCATCTCCCCACCTCCCAGACATGAAAACTCTGGACACATAACACCTCTGTCTTTTCAGGATTCAGCCTCCATTTACAGCTCCTGTCATCCCTGAACACTGGCCATGCATGCTGGCTCGGCTGATAGGAGCTGGAGTCCAACAGCATCTGCAGCTCCACAGGTTTGACGCCTCTACTGTAATAGTAATAATAAATAAAATAAAATAAAACATTGCAGATCAGGGTTCTATTATCATATCAAGAGTCTACACGGATTTAAAAAAAGGCTCCTCACTTCAGAAGTTATCCTTCAACATGCGAAGGGCTGGCAGATGCAGTGCAGGGCTAATTGTACAACGCCATTGTACTTGTGTTTTTGCTTCACACAAGCATTGCATGAGGAGGGCTACAGTCTCATAAAGAACATAAGAACATAAGAAGAGCCTGCTGGATCAGGCCAGTGGCCCATCTAGTCCAGCATCCTCTTCTCACAGTGGCCAACCAGGTGCCTGGGGGAAGCCCGCAAGCAGGACCCGAGTGCAAGAACACTCTCCCCTCCTGAGGCTTCCGGCAACTGGTTTTCAGAAGCATGCTGCCTCTGACTAGGGTGGCAGAGCACAGCCATCATGGCTAGTAGCCATTGATAGCCCTGTCCTCCATGAATTTGTCTAATCTTCTTTTAAAGCCATCCAAGCTGGTGGCCATTACTGCATCTTGTGGGAGCAAATTCCATCGTTTAACTATGCGCTGAGTAAAGAAGTACTTCCTTTTGTCTGTCCTGAATCTTCCAGCATTCAGCTTCTTTGAATGTCCATGAGTTCTAGTATTATGAGAGAGGGAGAACTTTTCTCTATCCACTTTCTCAATGCCATGCATAATTTTATACACTTCTATCATGTCTCCTCTGACCCGCCTTTTCTCTAAACTAAACCTTTCCTCGTAAGGAAGTCGCTCCATCCCCTTGATCATTCTGGTTGCCCTCTTCTGAACCTTTTCCAACTCTATAATATCCTTTTTGAGATGAGGCGACCAGAACTGTACACAGTATTCCAAATGCGGCCGCACCAGAGATTTTTTTTATTTTCAATACCTTTCCTAATTATCGCTAGCATGGAATTTGCCTTTTTCACAGCTGCTGCACACTGGGTCAACATTTTCATCGTGCTGTCCACTACAACCCCGAGGTCTCTCTCCTGGTCGGTCACCGCCAGTTCAGACCCCATGAGCGTATATGTGAAATGAAGATTTTTTGCTCCAATATGCATAATTTTACACTTGTTTATATTGAATTGTATTTGCCATTTTTCTGCCCATTCACTCAGTTTGGAGAGGTCTTTTTGGAGCTCTTCGCAATCCCTTTTTGTTTTAACAACCCTGAACAATTTACTGTCGTCAGCAAACTTGGCCACTTTACTGCTCACTCCTAATTCTAGGTCATTAATGAACAAGTTGGAAAGTACAGGTCCCAATACTGATCCTTGAGGGACTCCACTTTCTACAGCCCTCCATTGGGAGAACTGTCCGTTTATTCCTACTCTCTGCTTTCTGCTTCTTAACCAATTCCTTATCCACAAGAGGACCTCTTTACTCATACAGTAAAGTAGCATGTGAATCTGCTTAAAATCACCTGTCTGTCTTTTTTATCTGTGCATTTATTTTTTAAAAAGTCTATCCTGCCTTATTCTCCACAGGGATTCAAGGGGGCTAACAGATCAGTAACGGAAAACAATAAAATTGAAACCGATCCCCCAAATGCTCCCATCACACAAAGTAATGACATAAGATGCAAAACTGTCAGTAGTAAGCACAGTTCCTTGCCCTCACACTTCAAACAAGCCACACTGCATTGAAATGCATCTGTCTACTGGATCAGTCACATCCTTCTGGATTCTTCCTTATTCCCACAAGGAATTATAACCTGATTAACACTCTGAGCTGGCAAGTGGAGGGGGGGCATTTGACCCTGAACTGCCTGCAACATTATTTAACCTTGGACCAAGGAAGGAAAGGTACACTTGTTTCATACTGACTGGGCAATGAGTTCCTTATACATGAGCACACATACTCACTCATGGGAATATATCCATGGGGTCTAGATGCATGCCCAAATAAGTATTACAAAATGTCCTGCAAAAAGGGGGGGAAAGCAGCCGCAGCAACACACAATTCTACATTGCCCATTTTATTGTCTTTCCCAAAATAACAGTTCAAAATGTGCACCAGCAAAGTTCTCAGATCCAGTTCAGAAATAAAACAGAACATACACAAAACAGTACACTCTGCAGGTGAATTCCAGGCATACACATTCATCAGATTTCCACTGGATGAATGCATGACAGGCTTACTACAAGATGGTCCATCTCATACCACATTGTTCAAGGTTAAAGAGGTAGAATTTTTCATTCACCGCCAAGACGCATGCTTTTAACAAGAACACTGGTTAGCCAGATTTGTTTCTTAGCATTGAGACAGGCATGCACCTAAACAGCTTTCCGCTGGCCAGCACACTCAATAAGGTCATAAAGGATGCAAAATGGTCACTCAATCCATACAGAAAGCCAGTGAGCATCCATGGCTTGGCACACCAATTCAGCTGCCAGGAGGAGCCACTGCTACAAACACAATGCTTTTCAGTGGCCTCACCCAGTTTACATGTTCAGTGGCAAGTCATTGACTGTTGAGAAATCAGTCATATGGGAACCAGCCCTTTCTCCCATTTTCTTCTTGTAGAAACCCTTGTGTAACTGTCAAGCTTGACATCTTGCAGGAAGAGTGTGCAAGGAGGCGGGTGTTCATCAATCACATTAAGTTGCCTTGCAAGCAATGTGAAAGCTGTACAGAAACAAACTGTACTCTGCAATTCCCTGCATGAACTTGCCGGCACAGAGCACCAATTCACACTTCTTCCTTTTTTTTTTCCTTGCAAGCTGCCAGCATGCTGAGCTAAGCAGCACTTTCTATAGGTCGCACTTTACTGTAGACGTTCAGATCTCAGATGAAAGGTGCAGACATTAAGAGCCTGGCGGCACATTACATTACTCCTATGGCAAACAGGCCAGCTCCCCTTGTAAAGACAAACTGAAGACTTTCTCCAGAAGCTCCAGAAGCCAGGGAAGGATGGAGGGGACTGGAGTGCAGGGTTGTGTCCCCTGCAACCAAGCACTCTTCCTGACTGTGAGGGTCTGGATCTGCCTCTTGAGGCGACATCGCTCCCAGGGGCCCAGGGGTCGTTTTGCCTTTGCTGCAGAGAACTGACCTCTCTTTCTGCGGGGAGGGGTCCCTGCCAAGAGTCCTGGCTCCTTTTCAGCTGTTGTACTGGACTTTTTCTTAGGACTCCAGATCGTGCTTGGCCAGATCCTCCTCGGATGAGGAATCATCTCGTGATGGACATGACACTGGTCCCCAGCAGGCCAAACCACAGAAGATCTACCCAGAATCTGCACAAGACCATGTCTCAAGATTGGTCAGGTTCAATCGGACCAATGTCCATCCAGTCCAGCATCCTCTTTCCAACAGTGGCTACAGGCCCTCCAGGGAGACTCAAACATAGGACTTGATGGGGACAGTTATTCTTGTTTGCCCCCAGCATCTGGCAATCAGAGGTCTCCGATCTCTGAATATGGATGGAGACTCCATTGTTAACTATCTGGGCTAACAGCATCGAGTGGTCTTCTCCTCCATGACTTTGCCTACTCTTAAAATCATCTACGAACCTAGAAAGGGATGGGGAACCTGTAGCTCTCCAGATGTTGGACTGCAACTCCCAGCATCTATGACCATTGGCCGTTCTGGTTGGCGGATGATGGGAGGTGGAGTCCAACAGCATAGGAAGTGCCAAAGGTTAACCGTCCTTGACAAAGAACATCCATAGTTGCCTTTTACTGAGTCAGACCATGGGTCCAACTAGCTTGGTACTGTCAACACTAAATAGCAACAGCTCTCCAGGGCTTCAGACAGGAGTCTTTCTCAGGCCTACCTGGAGATGCCAGGGATTGAGCCTGGGACCTTCTGCATATTAAGCACAGAATCATCGAACAGTAGAGTTGGAAGGGGCCTATAAGGCCATCGACTCCAACCCCTTGCTCAATGCATCTAGGCTGAACCTATGGCTCTTCTCCTTCCAAAGCACCGTAGATCAACGCTAGAGCACCTGCTTTGTGTGCAAAATAGCCAGAGGTGCTATGCTTCTGAATACCAGTTGCTGGAAACCGCAGGAGGGGAGAGTACTCTTTGCTCAGGGCCTGCTGGCAGGCTTCCCACAGGAATCTGGTTGGCTGCTACATGGATACTTGATCATCCCAGAGTGCAGGCCATGGAATAATAGGCTCATGTTGCAGGAAGCCAGATTTTGGCTGAACATCTGGAAAAACTTCCTAACTGCTGGAGCTGTACAACAATGGAACCAGTGACCTAGGGAGGTGGTAGGCTCTCCAACCCTGGAGGCATTCAAAAGGCAGCTGGACAGCCATCTGTCGGGGATGCTTTAAGTTGGATTCCTGCATTGAGCAGGGGGTTGGACTTGATGGCCTTATAGGCCCCTTCCAACTCTACTATTCCATGAGTCTATTTCTGCTGGACTAAGTCACCCACTAGCTGGATCCAGTAGGCTCTTCTTATGTTATGTTCCCAACATCTCCACTTAGGGCTGGGAATGTCCCCTGGAGTGAAATGCTGGACAACCACTGTCAGTCAATATAGATGAACCAATGGACTGACTTGGTATAAGGCAGGCTTCTATGTCACTAAGTTGGCAGGCCATCAGAACATCCTGCAGTTAAATTATTGTTGTGTGCAGAACTCCTTCTGTTTGCAACCCAACCTATTCCATGAGCAACCTTTGCTTCTATTCCTGTATGTAGAGCAGCAAGGTCAAAAGCCAGGGAGCCACACTGTGGCCTTTTAAATTCTGCAATGCAGCAGAAGAAAGGCAGCTGTGACTACTCCTGCTTGTTCCTTCCCTGGCCCAGTTGTCCTCCCAAGTGGGGCAGAACTCTCCAAGAACAGCTCGAGGCAGAGGCAGGAGTTCTCAGCACATACCAGCGTTCTGTCCAAAGGTGGTCATACGGTTACAAATACATACACATCTGATCAGGAACAGGAAAGTTTGGATAAGAAAGCGTGAAAACACAAAACACTCAAAGACAGGATGCTCTCAAGGATGGGTAGATGTCAGCCAGATGGGCCCAGCAGGTGTCTCTCAGAAGTGCTGCCAGTCTCATTCTTAGAAGATGCGGTGCTTGGATGCTTTGGGGGACTCAGTCATTGTCAAGAGGAGGGATATCTAATGAGACCTGACATTTTCCTGAGAAGCACATGCATTAAAGACCATGGCAGGACAACCTAACCGTGTCCAAAGTTGCTGGCCAAGTTTACTGAAATGCAGCATCAGCACCTCTCCCAAAACGACATCTTTGAGGGGAGACAAAGTAGAGAACTGAAAGCAGGGAGATGCAATTAGAATAGATTTTTTCTCTCTCTCATGTGTGATGGACGAGACCGTCTCAATGTGATGCTGTGTGCAGAAACAGCAAAGGGAGGTGGCTCTACTTCCATGGTTTGATTATGCTATTATACTGTTGAGGAAGAAGCTCACCTCCATGGCCAAATAGCCACTGGGGGGGCTGGACAATTTTTCATCAAGGCTGCAGCACAGAAGGATTAAGCTCCCTCTCCCTTTGCATACTACAAGGAAGAGCCATACCTCAGTGGCAGAGCATCTGCGTTGCATGCAAAAGGTCTCAAGATCATTCCCCGGTATCTCCAGATAGTACTGGGAGAGACTCCCCATCAAAAACCCAGGAGAGTCACTGCCAGTCAGTGTGGAACAATACTGAGCTAGATGGACTAAAGGTCTGACTCAATACAAGGCTGCAATCCAATACATGTCTACTCAGAAGTAAGCTCCACTGGGTTAAACGGAACTTACTCCCAGGTAAGTACGTACCAGATTGCAGCCTGAGGCAACTTCCTATGTCCCTATGTCCTATATTCCAGTCCATCATCAGTTATTATTTACAGTTTTTTTAAAAAAAAAAATACACACAACATTAAACAATGGACCGTGATAACCTGGCCTCAGTTGTCCATGCTCTGGTGACTTCCCGTCTGGACTACAGCAATGCACTGTATGTGGGGCCGCTCCTTGAAGATGATCCAGAGGCTGCAGCTAGTGCAGAATGTGGCTGCTAGGCTGGTAAGTGGGGCAGCCCAATGGGACCGTGTGTCACTGGTCCTGAAAGTGCTGGTCTGGCTGCCAGTGAGATACCAGGACCAGCTCAAGGTGTCAGTACTAGCATATAAAGCCCTAAATGGCTAGGGATGGAAGTATCTAAAAAAGCACCTTCCCCAGTATCAACCAACTCGGACCCTATGGTTGGCAGGTGAGGCCACATTGATTGGGCTGCCACAGCACTGACCCATGACAGGACCTTTTCAGTGGTGGGTCCCCATCTGTGGAATGCCCTCCCCAGTGAGGTGCCTCCGTCTCCATTGCTATTTACTTTCAGAAGGAATTCAAAAACATACTTGTTTACCCAGGCATTTGATGACTGAAAGAGACTGTTCCTGTTAACCTGAAGATCACTGATGACAGAATGTTCTTAACTGTATTTTAGAATGTTTTTAATTGTAATTGTGTTTTGGAATGTTTTTAAATTTTTTCAGTATGTTTTTCTTTTTCCTGTTAAATTATTTTGTTTATGTTTGTTGCCCTGGGTTCCTTCGAGAAGAAGGAAGGTTTATAAATTCATTAAATAAATAAGGTGATGATGATGTTTAACATGACATATGTTCACACGGAGGAGGGCCAGGATCTCTTCTCAATCATCTCAGAGTGCAGGACACAAAATAATAGGCTCAAGTTACAGGAAGCCAGATTTCAGTAAAAACTTCCAAACTGTTAGAGCGGTACAACAGTGGAACCAATGACCTAGGGAGATGGTGGGCTCTTCAACTGTGGAGGCCTGCAAGAGGCAGTTGGACAGCCACATGTTGGGTATGCTTTAATTTGGATTCCTGCATTGAGCAGGGGATTGGACTTGATGACCTTACAGGCCCTTTCCAACTCTATGATTTTATGATTCTATATAGTTTGGACCCAAGTACCACATGAGGTAGCTTTCAAGTCTGGATACTAGTTATCAATTATGCAATATAGAGATAAGGAACCTCTGGCCTTCCAGATGTTAATGAACTACAACTCCCATTCTCTGTTACCACTGGCCATCTGGCGGGGGCTGATGGGATTTGGAGTCCAACAGCATCTGGAGGGCCTGAGGTTCCCTATCCTTAATGGACTGCAGCTGTTTCTGGACCCCAGCTTCCATCAGCCCCAGACAGCAGGCCTAATTATCAGGAATGATAGGAGCTGTAGTCCAGCAACATCTGGAAGGCCAAACATTCCCCATCCCTGATAAAGTGACTAAAGGTGCAATCCTAACCATGTGTACTTAGAAGTAAGTCCTATTGAATTAAGTGGGGCTTACTCTCAGGGAAGTGAGATTAGAATTGCAGCCTTAACTATCTTCCACTAGCTCCAAACCGGCTTTTATTAATTCAGAGCAAGTATCGCTCACTTAACCGTGCGCCTTAATATTATAATATTGATTCTTAATGTCCTCCTCAAGGTTTATTGTAACTTCATAAAATTTGGAAGGAGAAGATGAAATTACAAATAGTGCCTGCCCTGCAGTTTTGAGAGCAGGGCAGAGATTGATTTGTCTATAGTAGGGTTGAGACACTGTTGAATTTGACTAGTTAAATACTGAGAGCCTATAACCTGGATCACACATCCCACTAAGCCAGGCTTCCCCAGCATGATGTTTTGGACTACAACTCCATATTGGCTGGGGCTGATGGGAGCTTTAATCCCAAACATCTGGGGAAGGCTACAATGAACCATGATTTAGCACAACATGCCCAAGCCACAGCAAGTCTTGAGCTTTTGTGCTCTCCTCTCCTCCCACAATGGTCAGAAGGTGGACTTTGGAAACTTATGTTTTATTTTACCTTAACTGTGGTTTATTGTGTCATCTGGCACAAAAAAGTGTGATTAACTATGGCAAATTTCCAACAAGCTAACTTCAAACCACTGTTTCTGAAGCTATCTTGTTGAAATTATCCCATAGCATTAACCACAGTTCCCGGTTCACACAACATGAGAAGTCACAGTTAACTGAAAGTGGAAGCAAAAGCTTTATAACTCCTCCTCCAAGCTATGCAAGAGGAGGGGAAGGGAGAGCGCATGAGCCCAAAGCCTGCTGTAGCTTGTGCATGTCACACTAAACCATGATTTAGCGAGATCTGTGCATGTCACACTAAACCATGGTTTAGTGAGATTTGAAAATGCAGCCAGGGTGTGAGAGTGGAAGCTGTGGAGGCTTGAATTCAAATCCCTGCTCCACATTGAAGCTCACTGACTGATCTTGAGCTGATCAATATTTCTCAGTTGCAATCTACCTCACAAGACTGTGGCAAGGCTTGCAGGGGGAGAGAAAGCCATGTATTTCCCCAATAGGCATACTGCTCCTTGGAGAGAGGGTAGGATAAAAATTAACAAGTAAACATTGTCCGTTAGCTTTTGTCAGTTAGCTTTTTTATTTTCTCATTGATGGTCCCCCCAGCATGTTTCCAAGGAACACCATTTGATGAGTAGTGTAGTACCGATGAACTAAACAAAGGCTGCAGTTTAAAACTTTTGGCCTGCTAAACTGCAGAAACAAAAGCCCTTCTCTCTTGAAATATAAAGCAGGGAACTTGTGGTGTTTCGAGTCACCTTATATGCCACTTTATGAATGTTAGTGATTTACTCCAGCCCAAACAAGGGGAAGGGAAATAAACTTCAGAAGAACTGACCATTATCAGTAGAATCTTTCCAGTCTCGCTTCCCCTGGGCAATTATTTATTGCAGTGGCCACACACAGCACTGAATACAGCTACCTCAGCTTTATGCGGTTATGAATTTGTCACTTTTCAGTTAAGGTGAGATGGTGAGTGAGTCAAAGGCTTCAGTCTCCAGAAAAGATGGCCAGTTCACATCAGCATTTCCGGGGTGGGGGGAGGATCACCCTGAAAGCATTCACATGCACCTTGCTTGGTGATTGCAACATTATCAAGTGGCAACACATAGTTAAGCTATGGAATTGGTCCCCACAAGTGGTCATGATGGCCACCAATTTAAACCGCTTTAAAAGAGGATTTGACAAATTCATGGTGGAGAAGGCTATCAATGGCTATGTTCTACCTCCACTGTCAGAGGCATTTACCTCTGAATACCAGTGGGAAGAGTCCTGTTGCGCTCAGGTCCTGTTTGCGGGCTTCCCAGAAGAGGCATCTAGTTGGCCACTATGAGAACAGGATGCAGGACTAGATGGGCCTTTGGCCAGATCCACTAGGCCTTTCTTATATTCTTACACATCTAAATAATAAACATATAAATGAATGGCGTACCTGATTCTTAATAAATGTTATCTTCTCCAAAATAGGCAGTATGCTACTTTCTCATTGAGTCCCCTGTCATCAACATATACTGTACATCTTATCCAAACTGAGCATCAGTTTACTTGCCCTTACGCAGTCCATCATTGATGCGTTCTCAAATAAATCCATGCAGAAAAGTGTTGCTCAAAGTTCTCCTGATTATGAACAACCTCTTCCACCCAAAAACAGTACATCTTTGAACCCATGATATTCCCTTTTGAAAGTGCTAATACTGACACAAAGTTTTTTAAAAATAGCTTCATCAGGACTAGTGAATTATTTCTGGCTCTATCTCCAGCTACGTAATTCTGTTAAATGATCCAAGCCAAAAGGTGGCTCCAACTTCTGGTTGCTCAAAAATAAAATAATAAAAAATAAGCAAACAGCAATTTAACTGAGTCAGTGTTTGCTTACCTACTTTCTTCTCCCTAACTGTGTCAAAGCATCTTTGCAAAAGTTATGCATTACATTTCATGTCATGATGGGCCACGTTCTGCTGGTGGATACAGCTATACATCTTCCATCATTCTGAGAGAAGTAAATGCTGCTGAGACTCTGACAAAAATTTTGAATTGTTGGAAATCTCAGTGTGATTCGAAGGAAACAGAGAAAGCAGGAAGGAGGCTCCTTTGTCACTGCCACCTTAAAACTTCCTAAGCTTGCACACAGGTCATATTATTATAAATCCAAGAATAGCCCACAATAAACATGAAGAGGTGTGCTTTGTTAATCCACCAGTGGTAGAGCTGAAATAGGATTCTCAGACTCTTTAATCATCTTGAGGGCTTTTATAGGCCTACCTGTCAAATTCAGTGCTCTTACAACTTGTTCTTTCTAAGATCTCTAAATCCAACAGCAACGTCCACAACAGGAATAATCAGTGATGGGAAAGAGTTAAGAAAACTGCAAGTTGTCCTAAGAATCTGGAGTAGGAGGGGCTATAAATACTTGAAATTAGTAAGACAAAGTAGTAAGAAGATGTCATTTCCCAGTTTTTAGGCACATTTGAGTTAGGAGAATTTGCTTGATGTCTTCCACCTACTCTGCCAAACGCAAGCTTACTTCTGAGTAGACATATATTGGTTTGTGTTGTTCAACCTCTAATCCATGGGTGAGGAACCTGTGGCTCTCCAGATGTTGAACTCCAGCCCAGGGATGATGGGAGTTCTAGTCCAACAACATCTGGAAGGCCATCTATTCCCACCATGCATTCTCCGCCATAGAAGGATGAGAAAACCTTTTTTGCTGCAGGGAGTTATGGAGACATTCAATGTTGCATTCAATGTAGCACTAAGTCACTGGTTCCGTCAACACAAGGATTTCTCCTTGCAGAACAGACCATTCTCCCCATCTCCTCCTTCCCCACACACCCCACACCCCCTAAATATGTTCTGGGAAGTCCCGTTGCTCTAGTACTAGCCAATTATTTAACTGAATACCACCCGAGAGTTTAGGAGAAAGTTGGGATGTGGCTGTAGAAAAGAAGGGTTGAGCACAAGGGGAAAGATGGAAGGGGAATCTCACACATGATCTAGCCTAGCGGTACAAGGACATGGTTGGAAAAGCTGAAGAGGAAAGAACTGCACATATTGACTGAAAACAGCTGGCCAAATCTTTAGCTTCAGGCCTCTTAAGTGTATATAATTACTGTCATGATATATGAAACACAAGCAATCTGCATCAGCAGACAAACGGGACAAGGAAAGCTCAAAGTGCCCTCATGCCCTGCTCATGGGCTTCCCATCGACATCTGGTTGGCCACTGTGGAAGACAGGATGCTGGACTAGCTAGGTCTTTGGTCTGATCTAGCAGAGCTCTTCTTATGTTCTTATCCTATATTGCAGGTGTGGGGAGCCTTTGGCTCTCCAAATGTTGCTGAACTGCAACTCCCATCATCCCTGGCAATTGGCCATGCTTGCTGGGGCTGATGGGAATTGTAGTTCAGCAACATCTAGAGAGCCAAAGGTTCCCCACACCTGCTATACTCCCTTATTTGGGAGTCAGCCCCTGCTGAACTCAGTGAGACTCACTCCTGAGTGGACATACATAAGATTGCACTGTAAGTCAACTAGCCACGATAATGTTGGGGCGCTATAGACTTAGGACAGATTAACTATCATATCTTCCATCTAGCAAATATAGAGAACTATCATTCTTCAAGGGGAGGACCAGATTTCTAACAAATTTCTAACAAAGCCATGACAGTTAAACCATTTAAAAACTTTATTGGTTTGTAGTGTAGATATGTCATTTATTGTGATTCCTTAAGAAACTCATTTACTTAGTAGGTTTTTTTCCGAGGGCTGTACCAAATATTTGTCCATTTTAATTTTGGAGGTGAAAGTAATGTTCTGGCTTTCCCAGTTGCAAGAATGTTCACCTTTTCTCACATCTCTGTAATTTTTCCCCTCATCTAACTTGCACTTTTGACACCAGTTTTCCCCCTTATTCAGTGCTTCTTTCTACTTCAAAAAGTGATGCCAGACAATCAGGAGTCACAGTCTGAATGAGATGACATCTCAACACTGTGAGGCCAATCAGATTTGATCATGTGCTGGCATCACCAAGGGCAAACAATGCTGATTTAGAGTGATAATGCTCCTGAACTAGTCACATGGCTGATACTAGCCAGTCAGGAATATGGAAGTAAATGAATCCTCTTCAGGGCAATGCTTTCTGAATATACTTGCATCCCTTTCACAGCAATCGCTGAAAAAAATCACCAACGGCTGGGGGGGGGGACACTTTCAATACATATTGAGGAAAATGTCAGGGAACCCTCCTTTTTTCTAGTTTAGCACTACTTTAATCCTTACCATTAAAGTTTAAGGTTAAGTGGAGAAAACAGCTGGATTTCATGGTGAGTCTTTGAACACATAACAAGAACTGCCATGAAATGTAATTCAAAGTGGCTTCCATGCAGTTATCATAATTCATCTATGAGCCCAGGGTGAGTTCAGAAGATTAAAGTTTCCCTGTAATAATTACAGGCCCCGCTTCCTCTTTACCACTGGAATATGTCAGGCTGCTATTATGAATCAGTAATCCAGGTCACTGTCTCTGACAGAAGCAGCAATCTCAAAAAGCAGTCAATTGTCTGCTGATTATTTGACCAAGATAAAATACTGTCAAATATTTCATAGGAATGCATCATTCTTGATTTAAGCATGATGTCTGAGTCTTTGCCCTCATCTCTGCTGGAATAGGTGTTTGCTATCTGCTTCTTAGTTTTGACACCCATTTAAATCTCTGACATTGCAAATACTTCACCAGGGCTAAGGCCTATTTAGAATTATAGATCCACAATTTTTAATATGTTGTCAAGAAGCATTGCTCCACTGGAGTTTGAAGATTTGCGATAGGCACCACCTACTGACATCAAAGGGCCTCATTCTGAGCTAGTGTAGGTTGAAAGAACTCATAGAATCACAGAATAATAGAGTTGGGAGGGACCTATAAGGCCATTGAGTCCAACCCCCTGCTCAATGCTAGAATCCAACTTAAAGCATACCCAGTAAGTGGCTATCCAGCTGCCTCTTCAATACCACAAGTGTTGGAGAGCCACCACCTCCCTAGGTCATTGGTTCCATTGTCATACCCCTCTAACAGAAGGTTTTTCCTTATGTTCAGCCAATTACAACTAATAAATCAATTGTATTTTATGGTGATAAAGACACATAGTACAAAAAGGAGGTCAAAGACCAGAATGCTGGAAAAATGTGGCTTTTATTCTGTGCACAATGTCACCAATAATTTCTTGCATATAAAAATAATTTTCTGTAAAAATAAATCAGAGCCCAACGCGTTTCAGCCTGTGCAGTCAAGCCTTCATCAGGGGAAAATTAAATTCTTCTGTGAAGTATTAAGACAAACTATGGGCTCTGATTTATTTTTACAGAAAATTATTTTTATATGCAAGAAATTATTGGTGCCATTGTGCACAGAATAAAAGCCACATTTTTCCAGCATTCTGGTCTTTGACCTCCTTTTTGTACTTTCAGTGAATGCTTCACACTTTTTATCTTGATAAAGACACATAAACATTGGATCTTGCTGGAGGAAAGGTAAATCTACGCCCTTTAACTCTGCTGAACTCCTAGGAAGCTATCTTCCACCAAGTCTGACCACCTTGATGCATCTAGGCCAGAAATGTTTACTTCAGCCTTCCCAAACTTAGTGTCCTCCAGATGTTTTGGACTACAACTCCCATCAGCCCCAGCCGGAACGCTTGGCTGGGCTACTCCAACTCACAGCATCTCTCCGAGGCCTTTCAAAACATGAGTGCTAACAACACTGCCAAGGACCACTGCTGAAACAGACCACAGTGGCCAGCTAGGACCAGAATGCTGACTACCTTGCAGGGATGCAAGTGCTAGGACACCAGCAGCAGTATCAGATTGTAAGATGGCTTTGGTGACCCAAGTCTTTTGCTAGTTCTGCTATACAGACAAGAGTTTTTCAAGGCAACAGATCAGAGCTGGGCAGCCTGGGGTCCAGGGCCTAATTTCAAAAGTCCTCTGCAAGCAATCAGTTTAGGCAAAAGCCATCTGTCCCTCACCCTGTGTCATGTTAGGGGAAGGAAAAGGGGGAGAGGTGAGAGACAGAAAATGATGGGTTTGCCTCCGGCCCCATCCACAGGTTTCAGACTCAACAATGAGGCCCCCAACAGATTACCCCTAAGGGAATGCAGCCCTTGACATAAAAACGGTTGTCTATCCCTGCAATAAATTTAGCAGGCAATGCCACCAAAGACACTTTGAAGTTGTTTGGTGCAAAGTTGTACAATGCGATGCTCTGGCAAGACCATATTAATCACTTCCAGTTGAGGAATTTGCAGCACAGAGCCAAGTTTGACTCAAAAATCCGATCAAGCCAACAAAATTCTCAGAAATGTGTGCAGTATCATAATACTGCAACTCGAGGGTCAGCCTGAATTATTACTTCAAAGCCAATCAATTGCCAACAATTTTCTTGCTGGAGGAGTGGGGCATAGAGCAACTAAATTAGTTGATATCACCACTACTCATTTGGCTTACAGTTTGATCCAATAAAGTGTCAATGGGATGTGGGCTGCTTGGAGTCAATTAGACCTTCTCTACATCCCCTATGACAGTGATTTCAACACACTGGACAGCTCATTGAAAGTCTGGACTAAAACCTGGGGCAGATTCCACTGCCCAATGACATGGAGTCACCAGCCACCACTGCCCTATGGCGAGTCATAATCTCATGCAGGTGACCGAGTAATGACATTTTTCTCAACTAAAGTTATTGTTGTTTTTCAGTTTGAGCTATTGATGTGGCATAAATGACTACATGTGGGCAGATGGACAAATACATTTTTATTGGCTATTATCTTCTGACGCCTTTTTTTGCAATTCTAGCAGCGATTCGCCTAATAGTGACTAGCTCTACTGCACCAACAACATTAATCTACCTAGATCTGTGGTTCCCAATATGGCACCTGTAGGCACTATGGCATACTCAGACACACCCCTTGGTGCCTGCTAAGAAACAGCAGCACAGGCCTTCCTGGTGTGGCATTCTTTGGCATAGGCCTTCCTGGACTGGACCAATTTGGACTGCAGGCTGGGGAACTGTATGCTTGACAGCTCCCCCCCCCCAAAAAAAAACATGGACAGCTAGCATATCAGGGCCTACACTGAGCAACAACCCTTCTCTCTGACTAGCTACCTTTTTGTGGGCAGGGAGTTCTTCATTTGGAGGAAAATTCAAACACGGTCCCAAACCAGCAGGCTAATGTGCTGCAGTCTTTGCACGTGCTTTTTCTGGATGCCTGAATCAGCTCCAAGTGCCTTTCAGAAGCGGTGTCAAGACTTTTCCTCTTTTCTTTCGTTTCAGTTGGCCTTGACGGACAAGGATCAGACTGGTCTGTTTTAATATTTGTAGAGGACTTCTGCTGTTATTGTTACCCATCCACAGCCTTTCGGTTGGGGGGAGGGTTCCCTATCAAATCTGCCATTGTAGTCCAGTGACAGACAGCCAGACTAGGATTTGGGACACAATATTTGACTGCTTGCATGACTCTAGATCAAGACATTCAACTTCAGCCTGAATTTAAAAACAGCAGAGCTGGCATGAAGTAGCAGTTAGCATGCCAGACACACGGTCCAGGTTCAAACTCCACTGAGCCAAGAAACCTCACTAGGTGACCCTGGGCTAGTCACTACCTTTCAAACCAACTCTACTTCACAGGGTTGTTGTGAGAATAAAAGGGGGAAGGGCCTTTGAATTTGTTAGCCCCCTTGAGAGCCCTTGTTCTGAAGGGTGGGATGAAAATTGTTTAAATGAATAAAAAGTTCTATAGAAATGATAAACATGCGACTACAGTTTTGGATAACTCAGGGTTATATTCAACAAAGCGTTAAGGCAAATGTTCCATCAATGCAAGGATTTCTTTTTGCACAATGGAATGTTCTACACCTCTCCTCCCTCCCCTCCCCATGTACCCACTAAGTATGTTCTGGAGCTTGCCTCAACTCTCCGGAGCAGATTGGGGATGTCACAGGGTGCATGTGGGGGGTGGGGGAGAGAAGCCACATTGTGCTAGTGGTAAGAATGTAAGATGAGCCTGGAGGATCAGGCCAGTGGCCCATCTAGTCCAGCATCCTGTTCTCACAGTGACCAACCAGATGCCCCTATGGGGAAGCCCACAAGCAGGATGTGAATGCAAGAGCACTCTCCCCTCCTCCGGTTTCCAGCAACTGGTATTTGCAAGCATACAGCAATTATTTAGCTGAATTCCTTCCCAAGGCAAAAACAACAGAAGTCATCAAGGGCTTTATCCACCCACCCTACTCACCATAAGTCAGACAACTTCAGACTCACATGCAACCTGCAAGTTCTCTTTTCCCAGGATGGGCCCCAACCTGAGTTTGATCTCATAGCACTTCCAAAGCTCCTTATTTTTTTTTCAACTCTCCAAAAAAGGGTTCTACCCAAAGGTGTCCCTGGCAAAACCAGTTAGGGGCCCATTTTGGGATGACAAGAGGAGAAGAATACACTCACCCAGTATTTCAGACCACAGGTGAGTCTTTCACGTGACTATTCCAGTACCTCAAGGGTGGGCAACCTGTGACTCTCTGGATGCTGCTGCTGGACTACAGCCAACATGGCCAGTGTTCCAACATCATCTAGATCACTGTTCTTCAATCTTGGGCCCCCAGATGTTGTTGGACTACAACTGCCATCATCCTTGGCCACTGGCTAGGGTTGATGGGAGTTGTAGTCCAACACCATCTGGGGAGCCAAGAGTGAAAAACAGTGATCAAGAAAGACTGCACGTTCTTCATCCCTGCTCTTTCTGGCTCTGAGGTATATAAAACCACAAGCACTCTTCAAAGGTACACACTGGCTTTTATTTATTTATTTGCACAGTCTGAAACTTGAATATATACAAGTTTTGAATATGTACACAATAGGGATGTGCTAGAATTCCACTCAACTGGGATTCGGTACTGAATTTTCCATTAATTTGTTTATTCTCCATCGCTGAAGATCGGATTTTAATGTAGCAAATTTCTGCAGCATTTTTTTAAAATGACTTTCTAAAAAAATCCGCCTCTAAGACATTGATTGTAAGAGTTATAATTTATCCATATTTCCCTCAAAATATCTACATTTTAAAGGATATATCGATATTTTCTTCAAAATATCAATATTTCTTTTAAAATGTTGATATTATCAAAAAAGTTTTGAGCAAAAAAAATGGATTGGTAAAAACAGTGGCTAGCAGATACAGAATGAATGCAAATCGATGCCAGCCTGTTGGGTCGACAGAATGCTTTCGAACCAGCACTAGCCAGTGGATCCCATCCCTAGTACCCAACAATAATTCTTGCTGTGAATGTCCTCCACTCCTCCCCCTCCTGCCATCTTTTCCCACCAACCATGAAAACCCTATTCATAGGGTCACCTATAACTCGCAATCGACTTGAAGGCAGTCCATTTCATTTTCATTGAAACCTAAAGTAACGCCTCCTAAAAACATGTAACTTCTGGAGGACAGGCAAGTACCTACAACTCTTCCCCCAATCAATGTTATTTCAAGGGAGGGGGGATGCTCAAAGCCTTTGTGAGTGATTCAGTTTCCTTTCTTAGAGACAGAATCCATGGCCGGATTTAGCTTTTGCAGATCTCAGTTTCTCTTGGAATAACAGCCTCTTTGGGATTACTTAATAAATAAAACATCTCTTTGGAACACTCTTTTGCAAAATGGCAGAGTTCCAAAATGCAGTGCCACCAGATGGTTTTGGATGCCATCAGTAGCAAAAAACAACAACCACAGAGGTTTGTATGAAAATAGAGGAGACCCAAGTCAGCAGATTTTTGATGCCACTTTAAAAACCATATTAAAAAAAGAAACTAAGTGACCACACATTAACAAAATACATCTCCAGGCTTTAATAACAGTCTGGAATACTGATGGGCCGATGAGAATAATAACTAAAAGCAGCTCTGGCCAAAATAATAATATAAAAAACCTTTAAATTCCCTGTAAGCATTCAGGTTGCAATCCTATGCATGCTCACCTATGATTAAGCCCATTTAACATAAAGGTGCTTACTTTTGAGTAAGTATTTATGAGATTGGTTTGTTAGCCATTTTCACACTTCACCATACAAGACACCCATTGATGCTGATTCACATCCAACTAAGTGTAAGTCATGTTTAAATTAGTTAGGAAGGAATGACTGTGCTTTAAGTAAATAAGAAGAGCAGCTATTTTATTAAGTGCAATGCAAAAACAACCTCTGATATATTGTATCTAAATCCCCTCTGTCTGTCTTTTCATAATTTAATATAAAAAAAGACACGGGCACACATCCATACTCTAGCTGAGCAATTAGATGCATGCAGCCATCCCTTCTTAAAAGGAAGTGCTGGCGTGTCAACATCTGCTTTTTGTCTCTGCATTTCCCTCTCTACTCCTGCTGCAAAAGCTCCCAACTCCACTTTGCTTTCTCTCCAACATCTAGCTTCTGTGGCGCAAGAACATAAGAACATAAGAAGAGCCTGCTGGATCAGGCCAGTGGCCCATCTAGTCCAGCATCCTCTTCTCACAGTGGCCAACCAGGTGCCTGGGGGAAGCCCGCAAGCAGGACCCAAGTGCAAGAACACTCTCCCCTCCTGAGGCCTCCGGCAACTGGTTTTCAGAAGCATGCTGCCTCTGACTAGGGTGGCACAGCACAGCCATCATGGCTAGTAGCCATTGATAGCCCTGTCCTCCATGAATTTGTCTAATCTTCTTTTAAAGCCGTCCAAGCTGGTGGCCATTACTGCATCTTGTGGGAGCAAATTCCATAGTTTAACTATGCGCTGAGTAAAGAAGTACTTCCTTTTGTCTGTCCTGAATCTTCCAACATTCAGCTTCTTTGAATGTCCACGAGTTCTAGTATTATGAGAGAGGGAGAAGAACTTTTCTCTGTCCACTTTCTCAATGCCATGCATAATTTTATACACTTCTATCATGTCTCCTCTGACCCGCCTTTTCTCTAAACTAAAAAGCCCCAAATGCTGCAACCTTTCCTCGTAAGGGAGTCGCTCCATCCCCTTGATCATTCTGGTTGCCCTCTTCTGAACCTTTTCCAACTCTATAATATCCTTTTTGAGATGAGGCGACCAGAACTGTACACAGTATTCCAAATGCGGCCGCACCATAGATTTATACAACGGCATTATGAGATCGGCTGTTTTATTTTCAATACTTTTCCTAATTATCGCTAGCATGGAATTTGCCTTTTTCACAGCTGCCGCACACTGGGTCGACATTTTCATCGTGCTGTCCACTACAACCCCGAGGTCTCTCTCCTGGTCGGTCACCGCCAGTTCAGACCCCATGAGCGTATATGTGAAATTAAGATTTTTTGCTCCAATATGCATAATTTTACACTTGTTTATATTGAATTGCATTTGCCATTTTTCCGCCCATTCTCTCAGTTTGGAGAGGTCTTTTTGGAGCTCTTCGCAATCCCTTTTTGTTTTAACAACCCTGAACAATTTAGTGTCATCAGCAAACTTGGCCACTTCACTGCTCACTCCTAATTCTAGGTCATTAATGAACAAGTTGAAAAGTACAAGTCCCAATGCCGATCCCTGAGGGACTCCACTTTCTACAGCCCTCCATTGGGAGAACTGTCCGTTTATTCCTACTCTCTGCTTTCTGCTTCTTAACCAATTTCTTATCCACAAGAGGACCTCTCCTCTTATTCCATGACTGCTAAGCTTCCTCAGAAGCCTTTGGTGAGGTACCTTGTCAAACGCTTTTTGAAAGTCTAAGTACACTATGTCCACTGGATCACCTCTATCTATATGCTTGTTGACACTCTCAAAGAATTCTAATAGGTTACTGAGACAGGACTTTCCCTTGCAGAAGCCATGCTGGCTCTGCTTCAGCAAGGCTTGTTCTTCTATGTGCTTAGTTAATCTAGCTTTAATTATACTTTCTACCAGTTTTCCAGGGACAGAAGTTAAGCTAACTGGCCTGTAATTTCCGGGATCCCCTCTGGATCCCCTTTTGAAGATTGGCGTTACATTTGCCACTTTCCAGTCCTCAGGCACGGAGGAGGATCCAAGGGACAAGTTACATATTTTAGTTAGCAGATCAGCAATTTCACATTTGAGTTCTTTGAGAACTCTCGGGTGGATGCCATCCGGGCCCAGTGATTTGTCAGTTTTTATATTGTCCATTAAGCTTAGAACTTCCTCTCTCGTTACCACTATTTGTCTCAGTTCCTCAGAATCCCTTCCTGCAAATGTTAGTTCAGGTTCAGGGATCTGCCCTATATCTTCCACTGTGAAGACAGATGCAAAGAATTCATTTAGCTTCTCTGCAATCTCCTTATCGTTCTTTAGGACACCTTTGACTCCCTTATCATCCAAGGGTCCAATTGTCTCCCTAGATGGTCTCCTGCTTTGAATGTATTTATAGAATTTTTTGTTGTTGGTTTTTATGTTCTTAGCAATGTGCTCCTCAAATTCTTTGTTAGCATCCCTTATTGTCTTCTTGCATTTCTTTTGCCAGAGTTTGTGTTCTTTTTTATTTTCTTCATTTGGACAAGACTTCCATTTTTTGAAGGAAGACTTTTTGCCTCTAAGAGCTTCCTTGACTTTGCTCGTTAACCATGCTGGCATCTTCTTGGCCCTGGCGGTACCTTTTCTGATCTGCGGTATGCACTCCAGTTGAGCTTCTAATATAGTGTTTTTAAACAACTTCCAAGCATTTTCGAGTGATGTGACCCTCTGGACTTTGTTTTTCAGCTTTCTTTTTACCAATCCCCTCATTTTTGTGAAGTTTCCTCTTTTGAAGTCAAATGTGACCGTGTTGGATTTTCTTGGCAATTGGCCAGTTACATGTATGTTTAATTTAATAGCACTGTGGTCACTGCTCCCAATCGGTTCAACAACACTTACATCTCGCACCAGGTCCCAGTCCCCACTGAGGATTAAGTCCAGGGTTGCCGTCCCTCTGGTTGGTTCCATGACCAACTGGTCTAGGGAATAGTCATTTAGAATATCTAGAAACTTTGCTTCTTTGTCATGACTGGAACACATATGCAGCCAGTCTATGTCCGGGTAGTTGAAGTCACCCATTACTACCACATTTCCTAGTTTGGATGCTTCCTCAATTTCATATCTCATCTCCAGGTCTCCCTGAGCATTTTGATCAGGGGGACGATAGATCGTTCCCAGTATTAAGTCCCTCCTGGGGCATGGTATCACCACCCACAACGATTCTGTGGAGGAGTCTGCCTCTTTTGGGGTTTCGAGCTTGCTGGATTCAATGCCTTCTTTCACGTATAGAGCGACTCCGCCACCAATACGTCCTTCCCTGTCCTTCCGATATAGTTTATATCCAGGGATAACCGTATCCCACTGGTTTTCTCCATTCCACCAGGTCTCGGTTATGCCCACTATATCAATGCTCTTCTCTAAGACCAAGCACTCCAGTTCTCCCATCTTGGTTCGGAGGCTCCTAGCATTAGCGTACAGGCAGTTGTAAGCAGTGTCTCTCTTCAAGTGTCTTTGGCACTTGTGGTTAGGCCTGTGGTAATTTTGCTCTTCTGAATTTATATCCTGAGCCCCTGCTCTCACAATGCCTACTTCTAGGCCTACCCCTTTTAAAATTTCATCATTTCTTTGGTTTTTATCCCAGGGGGGAGGTTTATTCCGAACCGGACCTTTCTCAGCTCCTGTCGGGTTTCCCCCCTCAGTCAGTTTAAAAGCTGCTCTGCCACCTTTTTAATTTTAAGTGCCGGCAGTCTGGTTCCATTCTGGTTCAAGTGGAAGGAAGGAAAAAGAGCAGGCAACAAAGATGTCTTGGATGTGTAGGCTACACTTCCCCACCAAATGAAAACAGAGGTGCCAAGTCTGCAGAGGTGTTTGTAGTCTAAAAGCGGGGTGGGGAAGGAGACTGAGCGAATAAGTGAGTGACTGAGAGAGAGAGAAGAAGGAAAATGTGAAGAACAAGAGAAAGCCATTGGTTGGCAACTAGTGGGGTCTGCGTGCCATTCAGCTTGAGGTATTGCTATGGTGATACCTAGCAAAGCCAGAGGAAAGCAGTGAGCAATCCTGTTCCACATATTCAATCTGATCCCATACACAATAGCATCTCCTGTACATGCTAACATCCACCATGCAGGTCCTTGCTCCTTAACTCATAGGCCAAAGGGATGAAGCAATTGCTCCACACTAATTATGTAGGAAAGAGACACTGTACTTCAGCAGATATCATCTTGGACCAAAACCTGGATTTCAGTTCCCCGTGGCAGCCCAGGCTCAATGAGCTGCATCTAAGCTCCCCATCTGTAGCTAAATAGGTCCCCAGTTTTCCCCATCTGCACAGTGGGGCGAGTGGCGGAGATGAGAACAGAGATGAACATAACAGAAGTTGGAAAACACCATAAGCATCAAAACGTGCTACAGCCATAGTAATTTTGATTTACTGCAAGAAGCCCTTGGGGAAACAAATTAATCCTACATGCAAGACTATCCTCTCCAATTCATCCAATTGTTTGCAAAAAAAGCCACTTAGGTATAACAAGACCAATAGCAGGTAGGTGTCATTTTGCTGGACATGGAAAAAGAGATGAAGACACAAGCAATGCAAACAGGCTTCTAAAGGAAAATTAGGATTTCCCCCACTGAATCAGACCAATGACTCTACCAGAATTGAAAAAGCATGCCTTCTGCAGAGAAATTTGAAAAACAAGGCAAGTTGAGGATATTCAATCCCTTTGTTTTTGCCTTTGATGTCAGGAAGCTTAGTCCTTGAATTACCATGCAGAATAAGCCAAACTGACTTGGAGCCTAATCTTGTGCGTGCTCACTGAGCAATAATTTGCACCTAGCTCAATGGAATTCACTCTTAGCTAAGGTTGCATGAGACTGTATGGAGCCAGGATAGTGAACTTGCACTAACTTATTGATGCGAGTGGTCCGTTATCATAACACACTGAAGCAATGAGTTCCACAGGTAACCAATGCACTTTATGAAGCACCATTTTCTTTTGTTTTCTTTTACACTGCTTATCACTTTCAGTTGATGACTTTCAGGGGTTTGGTTTTTTAAAAGGTGTTAGATAGAGCGGGAGCCATTTTTTCCTATCCTTCCGCCTCCCCCACCCCATCTCTGTGGTTGCCACATCTCTCACCTTCTTTGTTTTCACCCAACACTGAACCAATGTCTAAGCAAGGCTTAATGCACATATGTCCTTTTCCCCCCTGTAAACAAAAACATACTATCACCAGAACTCAGGCCAAAAACTGACTGGATACATTTTTGAGGGGGGGGCTGGAAGTCAGTAAGTAAACCTACTGCACAAACTGGCATACAAGACAGGTGAAGAAGGGATGCCTAGTTTGTTTGTTTGCAGCTGACAGATAGGATGGCTTGCCAAAGCTGCACTTCCATCAGCATGCAATTAAAAGATATATCCGACAGCGGAAGGTAGAATAGATAAATATGGTGGACAGAGGGGATGGTAGGCTATTGGCAAGGACGGAGGGACAGAGAGATGGTTAGATAGATGGGTGGGTGTTTACAATGAAAGGGAGGTCTCCCGACTAGGCGCACAGATGGACAAAATGGTCAGAGAAGGACAGAAGGCGTCACGACTGAAGGAATGCACAGCAAGGGGAGCGTGGATCCGGCGGGGCTGGAGCGCTGATGCAGGGAAAAGGTGGGACATTGCAAGAAAGGGACAATGAACGGAGTGAGTTATGGAGATGAGAAGCGGGGGGGGGCAGAGATGGAGACCGATGTGGAGGAGGGGCGATGCCTGGAAGAGTGTCCAGGGAATAACGGGTGAGTGGATGGAAGGAAGGATATATGAAAGGGCAGACGGATGGATTGATGGATGGATGGGGCACAGCGGCAGAAGGGGCTACTGATTAAGGGGAGGGGAACTGGGGATGCAGGAAACAGAGGGGTGGGCACTGGGGGGGAGGCGGGCATGAGCTCGGAAGAGCAACAGAGCCGGCCAATCTTGCTTGCTGGTACCAGGCGGGGTGGGGAGGGGGGCTCTGTAGCTGCGGTGGGGGGGTGTTAAGGCAGTTGCCCCCCTGCCCGGCCCGGCCCCAGCCGCGGCTCCCTCGACTCACACGTAAGCGTGGTAGATGAACGCCCAGCCGCGGGGTCTCTCGAGCACGTTGTAGAGGAAATTCTGGAGCTTGCGGTAAAAGGCGTTCCTCTTGGGCGGCTTGCCGGAGACGGCCGAGCGGGGCTTGCTGAGGATGGAGCCGCGCTTGCCGCCGCCGCCGCCGCCACCCTCGGACCCGGCGATGAGCAGCGCCCCGTCGCGGGTGGAGTCCGGCGCGCCGGCGTCCAGCCCCACGAAGCCCACCTTCAGCTTCTTCTCGCCCGACGCGCCCGCGTACACGCCTCCGTTGCGCGACTTCTGCACCATCCTGCTCCGCCGGCGGCGATCGGGACCTCAGAGGGGCTGCGAGGGGGGCAGCGGCGGGCAGGGGGGCTGCCCTGGGCCGGAGGGGGGCAGCGGCATGGCGGGGAGCGGCGGGGAGGAGGAGGTGCGGCGACGGAGGCTGCGGCAGCTTCTTCCCCGTGCTTGCAAAGGAGCAAGCGGAGGAGAGGGCGACCCGCCGGGGGAGGCGCGAGAGCGGCGCGGAGGAAACCAGGAGCAGCTTCTGCCACCGGCTCAGCCCCCTCTCCGCCCGCTCCTGGCGCCGCTCCGCCCAGCCGCCGCCAGCCCCCTCCCCCTCGCCCCCTCCCTTAACCCTTCCCGCGCCTCTCTTGGGCTGCTGCTGCTGGCAACTTCAGCCATGGCTGGCGGGGAAGGGACCCCAGAGATCCCCACCAGTCCAGCCCACCCCACCCCGAGGTTGAATTAGTGCCAGGTCTTACATCCCTCGCAGAAGGACTGGTGGGAAATGGTAGCCGCTAAAAAGAATGATCGTGCGCCTCTGAGCACGTGCAGAGGGCCGGGCTTCGGCTCCATCCCTGGCGGAAATCGGAATTGTACAGCCGGATCCCTCTACACTTTTTCTCTCGAATGAGATTCCATCAAATTGGGTTTGCACAGGACTAAGGATTTCGGGATGAAGGCCAGATTTTTATGTATATCTATATAATATTCAGAGATCCAGCCCAGCGTAATATGCACGCAGCAGAACAGGGCTGTGTGTGGGCAAATTTCTCCGACAAAGGAACCCACTGGATTGGTGAGGGGGAGATCCAGAAGAAAGATCCCAA
This sequence comes from Rhineura floridana, assembly GCF_030035675.1. NCBI lineage: Eukaryota > Metazoa > Chordata > Lepidosauria > Squamata > Rhineuridae > Rhineura > Rhineura floridana. Next base: position 11,646,180 of record NC_084485.1, on the reverse strand, counting down.
CCAATCAAAACTAGACTTGTCAATAATAAAAATAACAGCCTAAAATCCATCTAAAGAACAAAAAGGCTCTCATCACAATGTATGCACAGCAGAAGCAGGAAACAGCAGATAGAATCATACACTCCTAGAACTTCGGCCCCCAACAAAAACTGGTGGTTGTCACCAGCAAAACTTTTAACACAATTCACCTGTCATATTTGGCTACAGTACCTGCTTGCCTGGGAATGCAAAAAGCCAGGACGCCATCAAGACCCTGGAGACATAATTCATAGTCCTTTGGATTTTTGGCCCAAGTTTGAAAGTTTATCCATAGCAAAGCAAAGCTGGTTAGTTTCACCTTTAAAAAACCCTTCCTTAAACGAGCTTCATTCCTGAAGGATTCCTTAAATGAGGTATTACTGTGAAAGACTTGTTGAAAAAGGAAGGTCTTCAATAGACACAGAAAAGATAACAGAGATGGCACCTTTCTAACATTTAAGGGGAGGGAATTCCAAAGTGTTGGTGCCACAAAACTAAAGGTCCACTTTCTATATTGTGTGGAATGGGCCTCCTAATAAGATGGTATCTGCAGGAGGCCCTCACCTGCAGAGCACAGTGATCAACTGGTATATAAGGGGTAAGACGATCTTTCAGGTATTCCAGTCCCAAGCTGCACAGGGCATTGTACATGTGCTGATTTCAAAACAGCTAATGAGGTATGGTTTTCCTTTGCCAAAGCTATGCTGATTTTTTTCTCAGGAAGATTTATTATTCCATATGTCTGACAGTTCTAGCTTTAATAATGCTTTCTTCCAAAATACTAGAACAGGAAATATGCAGATGGGTCTGTAAGCTTTTGATACTCCCATTAGATTCTTTTTTTAAAAAAAAAAAGTGTGGTATGTTGTCTACACTCTTTTGGCTAGGAGGCTGGTTTTAGAGATAAGATTCAGTGTGTGTGTGTATGTAAAGAATTTCATAGCATGAGTTCAACAACATTCCGGTGAATGCCATTTGGCCCTATTAATTTTTTTAATTTTAAATTATCAATTTATATCAGCCTCTGAATGGGTTTGTATATTTTTAATATGGATAAAGACATGCCCTGGAATATGCAATTGAGAGAGAGAGAGAGAGAGAGAGAGAGAGAGAGAGAGAGAGAGAGAGCTCTGGGTTCTAAAACTTCATCTTCTGTCATCTCCATTTGACCTGGTTCTTCAGATGCCTCCCTCAAAACAATTTGCAGAGTTGATATCAGTCCAAGAGCTCCCACCATGAAGAGAGATGCAAGTAATTCATTGACTTTTCTACAATTTCCTGGTCCTCCTACAGTACATCCTTTCCCTCTTTGTCATCTAACAATCCTTCTGTCATGCTCACCACATACCAGGTGGGACCAGCCCAGAACTGGATGAGGCCCTCCTCAGAGAAGGGAGATCCTATTCCCAATCCTAGCACCTACCAGGTTCAAAGGTCATCAGCAGCCAATTCTATACCTTTTGATACTACCACCAGGAAGATGCCCTCCTTGGGGTTGCTGCAGATGAAGAGTCATAACCGGGCTAGTCTCATCTCGCAGCCTCAACCCACACTCGGGAACAGAGGAGGACATCAATGGGGAGCAGGCACCTCTTGAAGAGTTGCTAACCCCCCACTCTGGGTACTTCGAGCCAGAAGACATTGCTTATGTAGTGGCAAATTCAGAAGTGCAGCGTTCCTTCATATTAGTCACAGCCATGGCCCCGCCCCACCCCTTTTTTGCTGTGGAATTGGGAATGAGATCCTTGTTCATGCCTTCTCCCACGATAACAGATGTCCCTAGGAGCCAATCAGCATGAAGGGGGAGTGTTAACTACTGAAAAGAGTCTTCTCAGTGACTGACGCCTTCTTTCACTCTAATTGGCTGCAATCATCATGAAGGGGGGAGAGTATTAGCTAATGAAAGGAGTCTTCTCAGTGGCTGACTCACTTTCTTTCACTCTGATTGGCTCCAATCATCAGGAAGGGACAAGGAAGCATGTTAGAAGTCTCTTCTCCATTGCTAACACACTCCCCTTTCATGCTGATTGGCTTGTAGGATGCTGGAGATGTAGGGCCCCGCCGGGAGCCTGCTCCCAAAAAAGTAAGGAATCTAAGATCCCCTGAGACCCTAGATGACTACACCCCTGTTTACCAGACTCCTTGGATAGTCCCGGGGCACCCCTGTCATCTCTTGGAGACTATGGCTGCAAAACACTGCAGTAGCCCTGAAGAGACTACTTCTCAGAGCAGGTGGGAGCATCAGCAGGACTAGCCTGGCTAGAAGGGCTTTGCAGCATCTCCTTTTCCATTGGTGGGTGAGAATGCTCCAGCTTGCTTTCTTGCCGTGCTCTGTCCAAGGTGCTGACTGCTTCTGCCTTGTCTTAAGCCAGACCTTGCTGAATCTGGCCTTACGAACATGATTCTGCCAGTAAGTGCCACTGTTACAGTCCCTTTCCCCAATAGGCTTGCTGCCTGGTCAGAGCAGGATACCCACCTCCAGAGCCTTCAAGGTCATCCCCAGGACCTCATGAGCAGAGGCAGTGGAAGATCCAAGTGGGAGCCCAGAACCCAAGGGACAGTTTCCATCTGACAGCCTGTGGCCTTCCATCCCTGACCCCTACTCAGGAGGAGGAAGCCAAATCCAAACATGGCCCTGCTCACCCTCCAGGAAAGGGCAGGTCAGCAGCAGGTCTGCTTATAAAGCTGCTCAGCTGGTGCATAGCAGTTGCTGATGCCATGTGTCATCCTGTCCAGCTTTTATGTTTCAGCTGCAGAGCACTCCTGATACTTCAAGAACCTTAGCCTTGACCTACTAGACAGCTCCTGGTGGTAATATGGGAATCGAGTCACACAGCAGCGGTGATGAGAATAGCTTTCAGGAAAACTACATCTCCCATGGTCTCCTGGACCTGAGCATCTTGTAATCCTGTCTGTCATGGCAATGCAGAGGAGGGAGGGGAGGAAAGTAGGCTCTGCTCTCATTGGGCACTTCTGCTGCTGCTACCACCACCACCAATCAGAGGGAAGTGGAAGTGTGATGGGGTCACAGATGCTGGTGGTGAAGCCTTTTGTGTATGGGACTGGAAGGTGGAGAGCAGCGGGCAACTCAATGCTCAGAATGGCTCAGGAAAATTTCTTGGGTTCTTCTGATTTCTCATGGAAGAACTTGTGTTATTGCCAAGCCAAGGAGCACTTGGGAGAGCATGACCATCTCTATGCCTAATGACTTCTGGTTTGTGATGGCTCTTTTGAAAATGGGGTGTTGTTGTTTTTTTCACTGGGACTGATTTGCAATACAAAACTGGACTTTTAAAAATAAAATGATTACAGCAGGGATTCCTTTAGCCCATCCCTGGATTGTATTTATTCAAAGAGCCTTTGAATGTCCACCTCTATGTAAGATGAATCAGACACCCTGAAAAAACTCAGAGGCTCTCCAGTTAAGGGGACTTTCCCAGTTTAATCTCCAATTTAAACTTTCCTTTCTTTTACCTTCCAGCCATTGCTCCTAGTCTTCCCTTCCTCCGGGAACACAAACAATTCCCTACCTTCTTTTATACTGTTACCTTGAAGGTATTTTTAGATTGTGACCACATTGCCTGAGTCTTCCCTCCCCAGACTACATAAATTTAGCTCCCTTAGTCACTCTTGATTGACAAACATCTTGGTTGACCTTTGGGAGGACATTTGTCTTCTGTCCTCTGTGTTCTGCTTTGGTTCCCATAATTCACTGGGCCATGCCCTGCATATATTAGCATTGCTTATTTGGTAGACAAGATTGTCAATGCACAATGAGTGTTTTACGTTATGGTCTTCTTTGCCATCATCTTCATAAGAACCCTGCAGAGCACACCATTACCATTCTTGTTTGTGCGCATGAGGAAACTGGGTCTCAATGTACATTGCTCCAGAGAACTATGAGAATCCATGTGCTAAAAGTAGGATTTGGACCCTGATTTTCTAGATTGAAGTCTAACATGCTTTTCCAGTCCCTTACACATGGTCAAAGCTTCTTCCGTATTTACGTATTCTACCATTGTGGTCAGGAAAAAAACTGATGTTCATTTATTCATTAATCTATCAGATTTATTAACTGTTTTCCCATGAAAATTCTTATGGTGCTGTCCAAAAATGATATAGAAATCAGCTATATAAAAATCAAGAACATAACAAAATACTGCAAGCAAAAAAGTGTTTTTAAACGTCTTAGAGGACCAATATCTGAGTGGGTAGAAACACCTATGTAATAAGAGAATGTCAAATACCTTTTCAAATTAACAAGCCACTTCAAAAGGGGGAAGTTACTGTGAAGAGGTTATGGAGTGCTTAACCCTTTCCCCACCTACATTTTCTCCTCTCCCTATACAGCTTTGAGATCAGGATACCTGAAAGATCATCTCACCCCTTTTATACCCAGGTGAGGGCCTTCTGCAGACACTATCTCATCAGGAGGTCCAACATAAGAAACAGACCTTTAGTGTTGTGGCACTGACACTTTGGAATTCCCTCCCCTTAAATATTAGACAGGCGCCATCTCTTGTTGTCTTTTCAGCACCTGTTGAAGACCTTCCCCTTTCAACAAGGCTTTTAAGTAGATACCTTTATCCCAGGCAGCATCTGTGTTGGAATTGTTTTTAAGATGTTTTTAAAGATGTTTTGTTTTTAAGATTTGTTGTAAAGATATTTTTAGGATTTTATCATTTGTTGTTTGTCACCCTGGGCCCCCTTTGGGAGGAAGGCTGGGATATAAATTAAATAAATAAATACAATTGCTGCTGCCGTAGTTTGAGAACCAAACAATGCAGAGGCCTCCTCCACCAGTCCAGTACTATAAGTGCTATGCAAAATCTGTCCTCCAATTTCTCAAAAGTTTTCTTCCCCTGCGAAAGAGGCTTCCATTTTTCTGCCTTATCCACAAAGCACTTTAAAATATCTTTAGAATTTCAGTGGGTGCTGGGTTTTGAGCTTACCTTATTGTTGCAAGGTGGCTGAGGGTGGTGTTGCATTTTTCTTTCCAGGAAACATTTTTCTAGCACTCTGCAGCCTCCCTAGCTGCCTGTGTGTTCTGATCTACAAAATCTCTATAAAAGGAGTTGCCTCCTGGTGCCTTTCCCTGGGCTTTAATTCCACAAGCACCCAGGAAGGCTGCAAAATGCAAACTACTGGTGAGTTGAATTGTAGAATGAAAGAAAGGACAATCACAAACACCCCTCAGCCAACTCAAAATTAAAATAAACATGACATAACCCCTGCATTCCACCCTGAAAAGCCTGTTGACATAAAAAGGGTCTTCAAGAGATGCCTAAAAGTCCAAAGTGAGGATGCCTGCCAAATCCCTGCGGGGATCTTTGCACAGTGTTTCCAGCAAGACTGCAGGCAGCCTAAGAAAATATTCAGTTTGCATCTCCCACCTCTCCCACGTTAGGGGACCCACTGAGGACCCCCAAATCGTGGAGCCAGCACTGGGTGCATATTAGACCCACCCCACCTCCAGATGTTTCAACTGCTACTCTGCAGCTCATTCTCCTGGCCTGGAAATGGTTGATGAAGCAGCCAGATGTTAGTCCCTCGCAAGCTATGGCTTCCTCGTTGGGCTGCTGCCGCCGCAGCCTCTCACAGCTTCTGGTTCTGGTGGCAAATGCAAATGGCAACAAGGAAGCAAATATATTACTAGCCTCCCCCCAGCCCAGGAGTCCATGACTGAGGCAAGACTTGAAATGTTGTCCAGCTCCAACTGTCAAGCCACTGTGTCAAGGGGACTCACATCAGGAGAGTTGCTGCCTGTTGAAATGGCGTGTTGTCTCTTTGAAGAGGAATTGTTTGGGTGTAACACAGGAAGAGGCCTAGAGGCATATCTTTTTATTTAACTCCTACTGAGTATTATGTAGGGTTGCCAGGTTCATGGCCTGAGACTGATCCTGTATCTTTAGGAGAAGAGAAAGTCAGCCAAGTGCAGGTTTTCTTGCAACTCTGTAATGGGAAAAACCACAAGGTAGAATTCTCCTTTCCCCCTGCACAACTTTTAAAGATACAGAAGACCTCTTTGTTGTCAGGCCTGGCCTCCAATAGAACTTCTGTATCTTTAAAAGTTGTGCAGAGGGAAGGGAGAATTCCACCTTGTGGTTTTTCCCATTACAGAGTTGCAAGAACACCTGCACTTGGCTGACTTTCTCTTCTCCTAAAGATACAGGATCCGACTCAGGCCCTGAACCTGGCAACCCTAGTATTATGTGAAGTGACTGCAACTAGGTTTTAATCAGTGTTACAGAAGTCAAGCCTCCAACGACTGTTTCTGTTAAGAAGATCTTGGCTGTTGCAATACAGCCTCTTTGAGAATGCAGGCTGGTTTATCAGCATTCTTTTACACGCACACAATTCTGTACATACTTGTATCAAAAGATGTCCTAGCACTATAATGAAGTCCATACAGAGTGCACATTAATGCCCATGAGTCCAGAGTCTGTGAGTTCAAATTCCCCACTCGTGTCTCCTGGGCTTCAAGGGCCAGCTAAAGATCACCCCTACAGGGAGTGGCTCAGGGGTTACGTGCCCTGCCACCTGTCCAGCCGTGGGCAAGCTGCATAGTCCCAAGGAGCCCAGTTGCCCCCCAGCTGGCAGTTGCGGACAAGGAAGGGGCTGGCTTGTGCAGCTGTGGCAAGCTGAGCAGGCCCTGGCCAGCTGGGGAGGACTAGCCTCAGAGGGAGGCAATGGGAAACCCCCTCTGAATACAGCTTACCATGAAATCCCTATTCACAGGGTCGCCATAAGTCGGGATCGACTTGAAGGCAGTCCATTGCCATTTCTTCTGTAACAAGGGAATATCATAGATACTGTTTACAGTGCCAATACTGCTGTCTGGACCCCATTAATCATAAGTGCCTCTGTTCTGTTTTTTTTTTCTGCCTTCCTCTGTGTTACTATATGATCATTCTATTCAGTCCCAGAGGAATGCTCTCCTTTGTCTTTACAGCCAGCTAGGCAGGCAGCTTTATACATATCCTCCTCCCACCCCTGCCTCATAACCACATGTTTAATTAGGGTTTTTAACCCCTACTGAACAGTGTGCAAGACCCCAGATTGGTTTGGGTCCTGGATCTTCTCAGCCGGATTGAGGACACTGAAGCACTGGACTGAGCCCCGAATTAGATCACGGGCACATGCACAGCCCTGATGGACATACTTCTGGCGGGGGGGGGGGAGTTCAACTGTTTCTAGGACTCAGGCCTAGAACGCTTTTTTGCTTAATCATTATTGCGAGCCAGTGTGATGTAGTGTTGGACTACAACCTGGGAGGCCAGGGTTCTAATCCCCACATAGCCATGAAGCTCACTGGGTCACTGCCTCTCAGCCTCATGAAAACCCTATTCATAGGGTTGCCATAAGTCCGAATCAACTTGAAGGCAGTACATTTACATTTTACATTATTGCACAAATATTTTAATAAGGTGATTTTAGCAAAAAGCATGCAGTGCTTTTTAAAATAACAACAGATAGATCATTTCAAAGGTGTGACGAAGTTAAGCATCATGGTTGATTGGGCTCAACCATCTGAAACATCATTATATAAGAACACAAGAAGAACCCTGCTGGATCAGGTCAATGATCCATCTAGCCCAGCATCCCGTTCTCACAGTGGCCAACCAGATGCCCATTATAGGAACCCCAGAAGCAGGACCTAAGAGCAAACCACTCTCCCTTCCTGCGGTTTTCAGCAACTGGTATTCAGAAGCATGCTGCCTCCAACTATGGAGGTGGAGCATAGTCATCATGGCTCATAGCCACTGATAGCCTTTTCCTCCATGAATTTGTCTAATCCTCTTTTAAAGCCATCCAAGTTGGTGGCCATCCCTGCCTCCTGCAACAGTGAATTCCATAGTTTAACAATGCAGAGTCTGTGTGAAGGACTTTCTTTTGTCTGCCTTGAATCTTCCAACATTCAGCTTCATTGAATGTCCACAAATTCTAATGTTATGAGAGAGGGAAACAAACTTTTCTCTGTCCACTTTCTCCATGCCATGCATAATTTTATACTTCTCTCATGTCACCTCTCACTCACCTTTTCTGTAAACTAAAAAGCCCCAAAATCCTATGAGGAAAGGTTACACAAGTCCAAACCTGCTAAAACCTTTTTCTATTTAGGCAAGGCTACCCCAACATGCTAGTGTAAGTTCCTATTGCTCACTCAGAATGTGATTTTAGTGTGTAATGGGGTGGACTTGGACCCAGCAGCAAAGCTGAGGTATCTAGACCTCCAGTTTCTGAACGCCAGATGACAGTAGGGCAAAAGAAATACGTGTTCATGCCACAGGAAACAAAACCTCTCTCAACTCTCTTAAAAACTCTCTCTCCAGCCTTTTCCCTGCTGATCAATTTACTGGAGATTTTTTTCTGCTGCACATTTTTGTGCCAAGGATTTGCTTTCTGTTTCATGGAGTATCTGCTCTGCGCTTTTGTGTCTGTGTTTATCATATGATATTTTTGGTTTGAACATTATGGGCTCCTATTTATTCAGCATCCATCCTGATTTGCTTGCACAAAGCTGATGCAGAGGTTAGACTATACCTGGTCTTTATTGAGCATTTGTTTTGATTTGTTTACAGGGCAGTTTCACAACAATGAGTGTTCATCCTGATTTGCTCGTGCAGTGTACAGGGCAGGTGCAAATCATGACTGGGCCCTTGGGGACCAGCCTGCCCTGGTCCTGCAGTGCTGTAACCCAACCCCCTCCATACAGGCTGCGCGAGGCTAATAAGCCTGCCCACTCATCCCACCTGTCTCGTCCCTGTGAATGACATGCGTGCTGTCTGTGCATGCCTACCTTCAGTCAAGTTGGCAGAGGTAATTGGGAAATCATATGGGCTATTGAAGCCCGCACTGACTGTACTGGGGGAGGGTGCCTGGGAGCTCCCTCTCCACAATCCACAGCAAAGTCAAGATCTGACCCTGCCGCAGATCGCGGAACCCTCCCACCATAAAGAGGGGCCCTTTAGGGGCCCCTCTGGGCCACAGAGGCCCTTGATCAGGGCCTGACCTGTGCCACCTCTGGCACCAGCCCTTGCAGTGTTTATACATCTTCCCATTAGTCATTCGTTCATCCCACATTTCATCCCACAAAGCATTTCCCAATCACTTTCCAAATCACAAAAAGTCAATTTATTTTTGAAGTGGATTTATTTTGCTAAGTGACAGGGCACTTTAATCCAATTTAATTCTACAAAGTTGCAAACCTAAAGTATGTGCTTGAATCCCTGGAAGCCCTGGACTGCTGCCTGGACTTGGTGATGGGCTGGATGAGGGCCAATAAACTGAGTCTGAATCCTAGCAAGATGGAGGCACTGTAGGTTGGTGGTTCCCGAGTTCAGATAATTGGTCAGTTGCCTGCTTTGGATGGGGTCGATCTCCCTCCGAAAGAGCAGGTCCACAGTCTGGGGGTGCTCCTGGATCCTTCTTTGTCGCTAGAGGCTTAGATGACTTCAGTGGCTAGGAGTGCCTTTTACCAGCTTCGCCTGATAAGACAGCTGCAGCCGTTTCTGGACAGGGATAGCCTGACCACTGTTGTCCACACACTGGTAACCTCCAGACTGGATGACTGTAATGTGCTCTATGTGGGGCTGCCCTTGAGGTTGGTCCAGAAGCTGCAGCTGGTGCAAAATGCAGGAGCAAGACTGCTCACTGGGGCAGGGTATCACCAACATGTCACCCCGCTGCTGAAAGAATTGCACTGGCTGCCCATTTGCTACCGGGCCAAGTTCAAGGTTCTAGTTTTGGTGTACAAAGCCCTATACAGCTCGGGACCAGGATACCTGAAAGACCGTCTTACCCCTTATATACTCAGTCGATCACTGCGCTCTGTAGGTGAAGGCCTCCTGTAGATACCATCTTATCAGGAGGTTTGTTCTGCACAATATAGGAAACAGACCTTCAGTGTGGCGGCACCTACCCTGTGGAATTCCCTACCCATGAATATTAGGCAGGCACCATCTCTGCTATCTTTTCGGCACCTTTTGAAGACTTTCCTCTTTCAACAAGCCTTTTAAGTTCAGACCTATCCCAGTCTGCGTCTGTGTTAGAATTGCTTGTTAATATTTTCTTTTTAAACAATGTTGTTTAACCCTTTTTTAAAGATGTTTTTAAAGCTTTTTAAAAAAATGTTTTTAAAGCTTTTTAAAAAAATGTTTTTAAAGCTTTTTTAAAAAATGTTTTTAATATTGTTTTGTTTTAATGTATTTTAAGGTCTGTTTTTATGATGTTTTTAGCTCTTCTGTTTGCCACCCTGGGCTCCTGCTGGGAGGAAGGGGGGGATATAAATCAAATAATAAATAAATAAATCCCTCCTGTAAAATAGTAATGATCTGGGGGCACCCTATAAGATGCCTCCATTTTACTGCAAATAGTATAGAAACCAGTGAGTATAGAAACCAGAGCAAATTAAAACACATTCACCAGGTACTCTAAGGACCTCTTATGCTGATTCACTCTGAGCTGATTCACACAGAAACTGAACTTCATATTAGAGACAAACCTTTTGCCATCTCATTAGATTCACACTTCCTACCTTCCAATCACTGTTTTCTAGTCACACTGAAGGGAAAGGATCAATCACGCAGCTTCCTAACGACCAGGCCCTCTTAAGGTCAAAATGCCACTTCCTCTGGTTACCTTGGCAACCGAGCATGCTCAGTTTGTTCCAGAGTAAGTTTCATTAAAAAAAACCCCAGAAGTGCGATTATTTATATTTTCACTGCTACAATCCCACTGAAATACAAATATTTGTTTGAACAGTATGCTTTTTTGCACAAGTTAGGAGGTAAAGAAAAATAAAGCACCGTTTGCACCTGGCTTGCAGAATGGGAGCCCGCCGGAGGAGGAGGGAGTGGGCCTGGAGAGGGGGATGATTGACACATCCACCTAAAAGCATCAGAGCACAGCATCTGCAAGCACTAGACATATGAAGTGGAGACTGTTTTCCTTCCCTTTTTAGATTAAAAGAGGATTGCGTTACTATGGATTTAAAGGGGAAAACTGTGTTCTAGCTGCTGATTGCCTGCAATGTCATGTGAACCATACAAATTAAATGAGGATGCAAGGAGCACCAGACTCGCATTAAACCTCCATGTGAATCAGCCCTCCATGTGAGGTATATCCTTGGAGCAGATTGTACTGGGCCAAGCCCACCCTCATTCAAGAGTCCTACAGCTTTCTGCCAACCTTTGCTACAGAGAGAAAAGTAGTTTGTTTTCCTCTTGAAAAGGCTCGGGTCCTTACTTAGTGGAGGACAGTTCTCACTACCTGCTGTTACGTGGCCCAAACTATAGAAAGTAGCTCAAGGGTAGAGCATCTCCCTTTCATGCAGAAGGTCTCAGGTTCCATCCCTGGCATCTCCCTGAAACCCTGGAGAGCCCGTCAGTACAGACAATGAGCTAGATCAGCCTTTCCCAACCTTTCGTTCCCCAGATATTGCTGGACTACAATTCCCATCTTTCCTGAGCTATTGGCATGCTGGCTGGGGCTGGTATTCCAACAACATCTAGGGACCCAAATGTTGGGAAATGCTGAGCTAGATGGACCGAGTGGTCTGACTCAGTACAAAGCAACTCTCTATGTTCCTATATATAGATGCCCATTTTATCACATATCTGTACCTGCTTGTCAGCTAGAGAACTGGGCCAGAGGACTTCATGGGAGGCACTGCAAGTGGAGGGTGGGCATCTTGCTTCCAGCTTAGATCCTCAATTCCTGGATGAAGAACATAGTGTGGCTGATGGCAAGAGATGCATGCAGAAGGTCCCGGGTTCAGTCCTCAGCATCTCCAGGTAGGGCTGGGAAAGATTGCTACCTGAAACACTGGAGAGCCATTGCCTGTCAGTGTAGAAAGTACTGAGCTAGGTGGACCATCTTGAGGGTGTTGATGTGGAGGTCGGGCTTGTGAGGAGCCCACAGACGCTTGTCCCAATTGCACTATATGCCCCATTCCCAAATTCTAGTAAGGGGGCTCAGCAGATGGACTCTTCCGAGAATCTGGGGCAGGTCTCAATATATCCCCTGTCCTCTGTCTGGAGGACGTTGCTGACTCGGGACGCCAGTTGAGCTGAATCAGCTTCACCAACCCCACCAAGGGGCCTTCAGCAGCTGAAAACATGAAGGACAAGGTGAGCATCACAGGACCACTGCATCAACATTAGGGTTTCCCAGTTCAATCCTTGAGACTGATCCTGTATCTTTAGGAGAAGAGAAAATCAGCCAAGTGCAGGTGTTCTTGCAACACTGTAATGAGAAAAACCACAAGGTGGAATTTTCCCTTTCCCCTACACAACTTTTAAAGAGACAGAAGACCTCTTTGTTGCCAGGCCTGGCCTCCAAGAGGTCTTTTGTATCTTTAAAAGTTGTGCAGGGGGGAGGGAGAATTCCACCTTGTGGTTTTTCCCATTACTGTGTTGCAAGAACACCTGCACTTGGCTGAATTTTCTCTTCTCTTAAAGATACAGGGTCAGTCTCAAGGATTGAACCTGGCAACCCTAATCAACATTATGATTATGATGAAACATTATGAAGTTTCAGAGTGTTTTTAGTGCTTTTGTTGGCCACCCTGGGCTCCTGCTGGGAGGAAGAGAGGGATATGAATCTAATAAATAATAAATGAACAAACAGTCACAGACTTGATCAAACAAGGTTGGCAGGCCAATGGCGTTTCAGAAAAAATAATACCGCACGATGCTAAAGATTTTGTTTGTTTATTTTCCTCTACAGCATGAGGAAAATCTAGAACTAGCAAAAATGTCATTGCATCCACATACACCGCTTGGAAGCAAATGGTAAATGGGTTACACCTTGTAGGTAATTGGTGCGGCCATCAGCCGCCACCACAGGTATCAACATTTAGGATCTCTTCATTTCTGGCCATTTCAAAATCTCTCTGCATATTTTCCTTGGAAGCCACATGCAGGAAAGTTCCTTCCAAAGGAATTGCAGCAGTCGCTGGCATTGTAGGACAGCTTCCTGTTAAAGCCGCTCCACCTGGTGAGGATTTTTATTTTATTTTTTGGCACTGCTGACGTAACCTGCCTTTGCCAATGGAAGGGCAGTGGGTGGATTGAATTGCCACAACTCAGCACTGGCAACGAACAGCCTCCCACTTGCAAACACCTTATGAATTTTTTAGAGATGGCTCGAAGTGCCTTGCTGAGTCAGCCAATCAGAAGCAGCGGATTAGCGAGACGTATCTTCAATTATTAAGCAAGCACAGCTAGATGGGAAGTTGAGCAGGAGAGATGCAGTCGCTCCTTTGGCTGAACCAAAAAGATAAACAAATTCCCTGGGAGTTGGGACATGAGAGTTCTAGCCAGAGGACAAGTGGAATCAGTTTCCCCTCCAGAGAAAGTTTTTTTGTCTTTACTTTTGCTGTTTAGAAGTCTCATTTGATACTTTATATAAGAATTGAGCCTACAGCCTTTGATCAACCAAAGCAGGTGCGGGGAACCTGTTTCCGCCAGAGGGCCGCATTCTTTTCTAATGTCCAGGTGCCATTGGTGGGTGTGGCAGGGGCAAAAATGGGCGAGGCAACAGATATAATTCTTACCTTTGAACAGTTGGCTAGTTGTCTACACACACTCTTCCACACCCTTCTCACTCCTCCATCCAGACAAGCAAGACGCCTTAATCAGAATTCAAGGACTCATTCGAGCCAGGCAAAAACAACTAGGGTGTGAAGCACGGCCATTGAGGGATGTGGCTGGAGATAGTTCAAAGGGCCAAATAGGGAGGCTTGGAGGGCCGCATTCAGCCCACAGTTCTGAGGTTCTCCACACTCGGGCCTGATGGTGTTGCTTCTCAGCCTTTCATGTATGCCGCCTTGGATTCTATGATGGAAAAAAAAGCAGGATATAAATTTAAGAAATAAATAAATTAAAGAAATAAGCAACGCAAGTGGAAGGGGAGAGAGGAAATCTTGGTTGATGGTGACACCATTGGTCTGCATTGCTTCTGGGCAACCTTCTGGGAGCCACATGTCAGTAGAGGGAGGGGCCAGAAGCAAAAGCAGGTGGAGCAATGGATGCAAATTTTACTTCCTGTTCTGTCAGCTGGTTTCTACGCACAAAATAATCATAAAATTGCTGGCTAATTGAGAAAGTTTAAACAGCTGCATAGGCTTGTCAGCATGAAAAGGTCTTCCAGAGAAGTCTGAAAATCGATAGCAAATTTAAAGCACCTTGGATAGCTCCTTGAAAGTTGGGACTAAAACCTGGAGCCCCCTTCGGAAGCCTGCAAACAGGATATGAGCGCAAGAGCACTCTCCCCCCCCCTGCAGTTTCCAACTAGTGGTATTCAGAAGCATACTGTCTCAGACCCTGGAAATAGAAATAAAACATAGCCATCGTGGCCAATAGCCATTCATAGCCTTATCCTCCATGAATTTGCCTAATCTCTTTTAAAACCATGCATGCTTCCATATGGTCCGAGACTTTAGAACTATAGGGACTAGAATTCTAAATGTCTACCTCTGGATCTTCCTGTGATGGAGTGGAGAGATAATAGAGTTCTGGGCCTTCAGAGTTCTTAGACTCCCTTGCAAGGGAGAAGCCAAACAAATTAGGGCTTCCAGGTTGCAGGTCACTTTCTAGATCAAGGGTCACCAGCGTGGAGCCCATGGGTACACCTGTGCAGGCTTTCCCTGGCGCCCCCAAGGTCCCTTCCTCTGCTCTTCCACCAATGAAACTGCACTTGAAAGAATCATTCCCTTGTAGCCGATAGACTAAGTTGCCGTGTCTGTGGTGCCCGCATCAGTTTCTCCAGTTTGTAAATGGGCCACAAAAGGTGGCCAACTCCTGCTCTAGATCCTGTATAAGATCATGGCAGCATGTGCCTCTTCTTTTAACACTACACCTGGGATCTAATGCATGCAAAGTGTTCACACAGACACTGAATTCCAGACCAAACAGTGTTTAGGGCATTTTCAAATCCAGTGAGGGAAAAAGGGCCAGAGTGGTGGTAAAGTTGGCATCAGCATTTATCAGAGGGCACTGGGCATTAATGGTAGCAATGTGACTCCCTGCTGAGTCTTCCCAATGGAGAGTGCATTGATTTTGGAGCTGTCAAACAGCGCAGAGGCAAATAGCATCATGTTAATCCTGGTCCCCAAGGAAATAAATGACTGCAAGGTTATGCACTAGATTCAAGGTTAATTATTCCATGACCCAATGTGCTAGTCCCTGCTCAAGGCATCAGAGATCGGCATGTTCAGTGTAAACTGGGGGGGGGCTTCATGGCTCAAGCCCCCTCCCTGGGTAGCCAGTGCCAGGCAGTATTGACAGCCTCACATGGACCACATTTACACCATACATTTGTCAGAGCTTGGAAAAGTTACTGTTTTAAACTACAACTCCCATCAGCCCCAACCAGCATAGCCACTGGATTGGGCTGATGGGAGTTGTAGTTCAAAAAAGTGACTTAAACATATCAGCTGCTCTTGAGGCAAAGACCTCTCAAGTTGGGACTTCCAGAGTCTGAACCCTGAAATCCTCCATGTCCCCCTGAGGATCCAGCCACCCCCCATGCCAGCCATCCAGCCAGGAACCCGTTAAGCTCTAGCTTCCATGCCAGAGTCCTGCCCGTTTAAGGGCTCCCCCTCCGCAAGGAATGGGCGGAGACTGGGAGGAGTCAGCTGGCGCTGGGAGCATTAAAGCCTCTGGCCCCTGGGAGACTTGGCCACAGCAAGTTGTGTTGATGTGTGTGCGTTGTTGCGTGAAACAGCATATGTTACATTTGAGTTAAGTTGAGCAAGAAACATCACAGAGGCATTAGATCAGGTTAAGAGTGTTTACTACAAGACATTATGGCTTAAGGCTTTAAGATTACATGTAGAGTTGCTCCCCCCCCCCCCCAGGAGAGAAGTTCTCAGTTCAAAGACATGACACAGAAGACAACCTCTCAGTTCAGAGGCAATATACAGAAGACACAACTTACAGACTCTGTTAGAACTTTCCCAGTTGCTATCTCACATTACCATGACAACGACTGGCCTTGGATGTCTGCTCACTCTCAGGCCAGGAGATAACAGTTACTTCTCCAAACTTGCAGGCTTTATGGAAAACAACTAGAGACAGTAATGCCTATGGGTCACAGCCCAACATATCCCCCTTTTTCCATTAAGACTGCAAATACTTTCCATTGCATCTATAACTTTTCCATTTCAGCAATAAATTTCTACAATACAAAGGCAATACATTTCAATACATTGCATCATACAGATCCATATTACATCTCAGTACATTGCAGTACATTTAGCTAGAACTTTATTCAATCAAATTTCGGCTGAACACAAGTCAAATATAGTGTTTCTGGATCCATTTCAACCAGTTTATGCATACCTGGGCTGGTAATTACCCCCACAGTAAATCTTTCAGGCGGTTTCCCTATGTTTGATCTTGTAGAACGTCTCAATGGCACTAGGGCTTCTGCTCACTCTGCCCCCCCCCCATTTGTGCTTGTGCTTGGCACAGTGTGCCCAGGATCCTCCATTTCCTCAACCTTGCGTTTCTTCGATCTTCGTTTCCCACACATGAGCTCATTTAAAGCATCCCTGAGAGGAATTTGTGTGCCTTCCACTTTTATGTCAAGATCTGGTTTAAATGTTTGCGCTTGTGTGTCATCTGACCCTGTAAGAATGACTGTTTCCCTTTGATCCCAAGGCTTCTCTGCAACTTTAATGCTTCTGCTCAGGATTAATTGCTGTGTTTCTGGACACCAAACTCTGAAATATACATTCTCTTGTGCTCTAGGTGCACGTTTGCCACGTCTCTTACCCTGTGGCTTGTAAATTCGGCTGCAATGCACTCTTTCAGGCATCAGCCTGACTGCATTACATGAATACTGTGGCTGTGAGCTTTTAACAGCTGTCTTCTTACAGCTCTGACCGTCATTCTCTTTCCGCCTCATTAAACTCAAGGCATCAGCACACTTCACACCCACGGTCATTTTAAACTGCCCCTGTGTCATGAATCCCTGGCAGACAACTTTGCCTCTTCTCTGCACAAAACATTTTCCTCTTTCAAACAAGACTGAAAATTGACAACTCACAAGTTTTCTGACTGACAATACGTTATGAGCCAATTTTGGTACAAATAAACAATCTGACAGTATTCCAAGTTGATCAAATCTCACCAGTCCTCGGGCTTCCACATTCTTCTGCGATCCATCGGCAAGTAAAACAAAGTCCTGCACATCTTCTGAAGTGTAAAACAAACTCCTGTCTTTGATTAATATATGGCTTGCCCCGCTGTCAAGAATCGAGTTAACAGGTCCTAAATCTTGAGACTTCTGTTTACAAACAAAGTTCACACTGCCGCTCTGTTTCCAGCCTCTGTCCCTGGAGTTTCGCTTGACTGCACAGTCTCTTTGAAGATGCCCACGAGCCCCACAGGCATAACAAGATTTCAGCCGCTGCTGCTCCCGCTTGTTTTCCTGTCTGCAGCTGCTTTCTTCTTTCAGCTTGGCTCTTTGCTTTTCCTCAGCACTTTTCGCCTCTTGTCTCCGCTGCCATTCCTGGGACAGTTTTTCCTCAATAAACACAACATTCAGACCTCCGTCAGGCATGGCTTCGAAAGCCATGACCTTATTAGTCCAAGTCCCATCGAGTGAAGCCAGGATCAAATAGGTCTTCTGAAGGTCAGAGTGTTCCATGCCTCGATCCTGCAACTCAGCAAATAGGCGCCTGAATTCCGTGAGATGCTCACTCATTTCGCACTCACCCATGAAGCGCATCTGGTACAGCTTCCTTGCCAAACACAATTTAGATCCCGCAGTCTGTTGCACATGTAGGGCCTCCAACACGTCCCACATCTGTTTGGCGTTTGTAACATCTCTCACGTGTAACAGTTGAGAGTCTGATAGAGCCAGAAGTATAAAAGCTTGCGCCTTTTGATCTCTACACGTCCAGGCCGCGGTCAGTACCGCCGGAGGGGGTCCATCTATAATGTCCCATAAATCCTCTTTTATCAGCAAAGCCCGCATCCTCGGCTTCCAACTGCCATAATTCCTTTCATTAAGTCGTTCCATCGGCAAGCCTCCAGGCATGTTAACAGCAGCCATCCTGCTCACCTCTGTCTGGCACAATCAATCACGCTGCCCTCTCTGGAACTCCGTCTGCCGTTCAGACCAGCAACTTACTCTTGTGTAACGCGCTGTGGATCTGGGCCCATAACCCTGTTGATGTGTGTGTGTTGTTGCGTGAAACAGCATACGTTACATTTGAGTTAAGTTGAGCAAGAAACATCACAGAGGCATTAGATCAGGTTAAGAGTTTTTACTACAAGACATTATGGCTTAAGGCTTTAAGATTACATGTAGAGTTGCTCCCCGCCCCCCAGGAGAGAAGTTCTCAGTTCAAAGACATGACACAGAAGACAACCTCTCAGTTCAGAGGCAATATACAGAAGACACAACTTACAGACTCTGTTAGAACTTTCCCAGTTGCTATCTCACGTTACCATGACAACGACTGGCCTTGGATGTCTGCTCACTCTCAGGCCAGGAGATAACAGTTACTTCTCCAAACTTGCAGGCTTTATGGAAAACAACTAGAGACAGTAATGCCTATGGGTCACAGCCCAACAAGTTGCTGACTGGGAACTTCCCTGCCCCCCAAAAACTCCCCCCTCCCCACAATAGCAGAAAACCCCAATTACTGTTCGATAACAAACACCCCACCCTCCCAGCAATATACCTGAGTTCATAAACAGCCTCTAGGGCCATTTTGACAATTTTCAGGGGGTCCAGGAATTTTTGGAATCTGTCAAGGATGTCCTGTGAAGAGAGCAGAAGAGACAAAGTTATTTCTCCAGGGACATCAGGGTGGCTGCTCCAGCCCCAAATGCAGGGCTTGACTTCCCTTGCCATTGGTTTTTCCAGATACCTGCAAAGTCATCCTCCCTTCCAGACCCACAGACCTCCCCCCCAAACCCCATCCCCAGGGCTCCCTCCTCCCCCCCACCTCCCCATCTCCTCCTGCAACTCACTCACCCCAATCACATGGGCCGCAGCATCCTTGGAAAAGGGGAGGGTGTCACTCACGGGTTGCTGAAAAGGGAAACAGTAAAACTTTTAATCAGGGAACGACGCTTTAGTTTTCAAAAATACAGAGCTTTGAAAATAATGGGGAGAAAGGGGTGGCCCCAAGAGTGTCTGCAGAAAAATTTCAGGGGGTGGCATTGATTTAAAGGTGTCCTCCAGATCCTGAAAGTGAAGACCATTTTCAGTCAGGTGCAGCCATAGATTCGGGGCAGGATAAGATTTGTAAATAAGAGGGGGAAAGGTAGCATATTATTATGAATGGATATAAGGAAGTGATACTAGCAGAAAAACTAGCAGCAGAGAGAGAGGAAGCTTCAGCCGAGACTAAGGATTGCTTACTGAGGGGGAAACTCAGCTTACTCTCTGCCTGAAAGAACAGCAAGAAATGTAAAGATATTGCACCAGATGTATTGAATGAATGCAAGGCAAAGCCCAAGAATAACAATCAAAGAAGTAATCCTCAAGGAATTTGCCTGGTTATCCTCAGACAGTTGTGTCAGCTGATAGACTGGGGAAAAGGCCAAATTTATCAGGTTCTCCTCAAACGGGGGCTTCATGAAGCTGTGAGGAAGGAGGGGAAAGTATAAGAGGGAGTTCCCCAAACTCCCGTGGATGAGTGCTAGGGATGGCAGGAGCCCCAGCCTCCTCTCAGGCCCCTCTTAGACCTGATGGGTCAGTCCCCACATCCCCATACAGAGTCCCACAGATGCAGAGGGGCCAGCTGGGCTCTCAGACCACTAGCGCTGGAAGCAGAGCTAGGAGACACCAGCCCAATCCCATAATGAAGACCATGCCTGATCCACACCGTAAGGCCATCATATGATGGCCTCTTGAGGCAAAGACCCCCTGAGTTGGGACTCCCAGAGTCTGCAACTGAAAGCCTCCATGTCCCCATGAGGATGTGACCCCCCTCCCCATGCCAGCCAGCCAGCCAGCCAGCCAGGGACCCATCAAGTTGTAGCTGCCAAGCCAGAGTCCTGCCCTTTTAGGGGCTCCCCCTCCACAAGGAAGGGGTGGAGACTGGGAGGAGTCAGCTGGCCTGGAAGCATGAAAGCCCCTGGTCCCCTCAGAGACTTGGCCAGAGCAAGCTACTGACTTGGATTTTCCCTGGCCCCCCAAAACACCCCCTTCCCCACAATGGCATAACCCAATTACTGTTGAATAACAATTTACCCCCATCTACCCACCCCCCTGCAACATACCTGAGTTCATAAATATTCTCCAGGGACATTTTCACTATTGGGGGGGGGGTCCAGGAATTTCTGGAATCTGTCAAGGATGTCCTGAGAAGAGAGCAGAAGGGACAAAGTCATTTCTCCAGGGACTTCAGGGTGGCTGCTCCAGCCGCAGACGCAGGGCTTGACTCCCCTGGCCATTGGTCTTTCCAGATACTTGCAAAGTCCTCCTCCTTGCCAGATCCACAGAACTTCCCCCAAACCCCAGCCCCAGGACTCCCTCCTCCCCCCACCTCCCCACAGGGCTTCTCCTGAAACTCACTCACCCCAATCGCACGGGCCACAGCATCCTTGGAAAAGGGGAGGGTGTCCTGGGGAGGGTGTCCTGGGGGGGGCGCCCATGCTTCCTCGCAGCTGCATACGAGGCAAAACAGGAAAAATTCATCCCTTGCATCTTGCTGAAAAGGGAAACAGTAAAGATTTCCATCAGGGAAAGATGTTTTGGTTTCCAAAAATTACAGTGCTGTGAAATTAATGGGGGGAAAGGGGTGCTCCCAAGAGTGTCCGCAGAAATATTTTAGGGAGTGTAGGGCCTATGAATTGTTAGTACAGGTCATTAATTGGCAACCCATCCAACCAACCATTACATTCAGACTTCTGGGGGAACACCCCCTTGCCCCAACCCTGTTGACCCCCTTTGTTGCTCTCAGACCCCAAAATGCAAACACTGAGAATGGCATTTTCTTCCTTTGGGGTGTGTGTGTGTGTGTGTGTGTGTGTGTGTGTGTGTGTGTGTGTGTGAGAGAGAGAGAGAGAGAGAGAGAGAGAGAGAGAGAGTGTAGGCAAGGGAACCTCCTGTGTTGAGGGGCTTTGCACCCGCTCTTCACTTCCGTTGCCCCAGATACTGACCTTGGGTGAGGGGATGAACTCTTCCCCCTGTGGCACCTGCAGCTCTGCAACGGAAAGAGGAGGAAAAGATTTGAAGGAAGGTTCATTCCCCTCTTGGAATTCCCGCCTTTATTCATTTAGCCTCTTACTGACCTTCCTGCCCCCATCTTCTGACTCTCTCCCCCCCCGCCCACCTTCTCCCCCCTTTCCCTCTCATCTCCCTCTTCCTGGGAGGCCTTTCCTTGGGCCAACCACCAACTCCTTGCCCTCTCTTTTGCAATTTGGACCCTCCGCCTTTTCCCTGTCCTTTCTTTCAAGGGCCTCCACTCTCTCTTTCTCTCTCTATCTCTCATAATGCTGCAATCCAGTGAGGCTGAAGAATGGGAGGTACAGGGCAGGTAAGAGGAATGCTCTAAAATAAATACCATCAGTTGTTTGGGGTCACAAATGGGAGAGGGTTACTGTCAGGGTGGCCTGTTGTGGACTTTCCCCCTCAAGCATCCAGTTGGCCACTGTGGGACTAGACAGCTGGACCGGACAGGTCCCTTCATGATAGTCACACACACCCCCTAAAATTAAACAATCTTGTAAAATTATAGAATAATATGGCCATGCTTGAATGCTGCTTTCTGCTTCTCTATCACTGCCACCCTTTAACTGTCTTTTCTCACTGGGCTTATCCACACAGCAATTTACTGTGAATCTGGTGCTACTTGCATCCTCTTTTAATTTGCATGGTTCACATGATGTTGCAGGCAAGTAGAAGCTATCATGGAGTTTTCCCCTTAAATCCATTTTAACCCATTCCTGATATAATCTGAAAAGGGAAGGGAAGTCTCCATGATGCCCTGTATTTTGATAAATGTAAATATGCTAAGTGCAGGTTTATTTGAGTAAATGAGGTAAGTGGATTGAGTGAGAGTGGGGAGTACATGGGCTAGAATGCTGGAGAATGCTGTATTGTGATTGGCTGAGCGTTTGAGTGGCTGGAGGTATAAATGAGGATGACAGTTGCGAGGGGTGGTTGTTGAGGGTTGGTTGTTGTGGGATGGAGTTGGTTGTGGGTTGGATTATATTTGGCTGGTATTGAGGCAGATTATATATGACTAGAAACATAAAGAGGAACACAATATATGAAACCATATGCTTGTTAAATATACCTTAAGTAATCTTGTTATTTCCTGGTGTTTATAAATAAATATTTTCTTGGTTTACCAAAAGCCTGATCCTTGGCTGGGGCTTGCACAGACCAGAAGGGTGGGCAGGATATTTACCAAGGCAGAGAAACAGTATCAAATGGTGGCAGCGGTGAAGAGATAGTGTATCATCAAGTATCCAGGGCAACCCAGGGCTGTATGCTTTATAAGCACAAAGATACAGGGGGGGTGTGGCCTGCAAGTGCACCCAGACACAGAGTAACAATAAGCCAGAAGGGGACTAAGGCAAAGTCCTAAGGCAATATTGTGAAACAGGGAGTGGCTGGTGGTGCTACCTAGCAATGGGATCTTACGAGATCTGTGCTAGAGCCGGTGAGAGAACAAATAAAACCCAGGATCCTGACTGGAGGGACCTGGCAGGTGGTGGTCAGAGGTGGGATCCTCACAGTCTCCACTTCGTATCTCTAGGACTTGCAGATGCTTTGCTCCAATGCTGTTAGGTGGATGTGTTAATTGTTCCCCTCTCCACGCCCACTCCCTCCTCCTCCCTTTGTTCATTTCATATCCTCTGGGCTGAAGAGCATCTTCCGCCGCTCTCTCCCATTCTCAAAGTAAGCCCTGGACAATAAAGGGGCAGGGGGTGGAGAGAGAACGTCTAGGGGGGAGGAATTAAAGTCTAAATCACTCACAGGGGCAGCCACTTTAAAAAACAGCAGCCACCTCCATCCCTCTCCCCATGTTATTATCAAGTGAGTTTATGATTTGCAAGCAGTGGGCTCCATTTGCAGAGTACCTAATCTCTCTTTCTCCCCCAGCCTTTTCCCTGGGATGCTTTCATTGTGAGAAGGGGAGGGGTCTAGTCAGTTCCATTGTTTCTTGTCAGTTTCACACTGAGGCGGTCTCCAGGCTTCAGCCTTGAGGCCGGAACAACTGCATCCTACTTGTGTGAATGGAAAACAGCAGATTGGGATTGGAAGCTACCATTGAGCAAGAAGTGTGGACCTTGAAAATTTATTATGCTGGTAAAAGCAGCGTCTTTAGCACGAAGTTAGGCTCCTGTGTGGATGAGCCTACTGTCAAGAGCTTGAATAACTGGATTCAGTGTCTACACTTTTGTCTCCTGCTGCTACCAAACTGCTTGAGGATGTAGTTGGGATGCCACCCTCAGGATTCATTCTCTTTCTCCTTCTGCCATTACAGAATTCTCACTCTCCACAACTTGCCTTGACGTTTTGAAGTAGGAACTCATAGAGGCTGGCTTGCAATTGACACTCACTGGGCCTCTTCTCAGTGGCCAACACACTCCCCTTTGTTGCCGATTGGCTTGTAGGATGCTGGAGACATAGGGACCCTGCTGGAAACTGGCTCCCAAAAAAGTGAGGGGTATCCAGGACCTCGGATGACTGCATGACTTGGATGAGGAGGTACGGAGCATGCTTATCGAATTTGCAGATGATATAAAATTGGGGGGCACAGCTAATACCGTGGAAGACAGAAAGAATATTCAAAGGGACCTTGATAGGCTGGAGCACTGGGCTGAAAACAACAGAATGAAAAGAAACCAAATACACAGTTGTAAGATGGGGGATACTTGGTTCAGCAATACAACATGTGAAAAGGATCTTGGCATTGTTGTTGATCACAAGCTGAATATGAGCCAACAGTACAATGTGGCTGCAAAAAAGGCAAATGCTATATTAGGCTGAACTAACAGAAGTATAGTTTTCAAGTCACATGAAGTATTAGTTCCCCTCTATTCAGCACTGGTTAGGCCTCATCTTGAGTACTGTGTCCAGTTCTTGTCTCCGCACTTCAAGAAGGATGCAAACAAACTGGAAGAGGTTCAGAGGAGGGCAACAAGGATGATCAGGGGACTGGAAACAAAGCCCTATGAGGAGAGACTGAAAGAACTGGGCATGTTTAGCCTGGAGAAGGGAAGACTGAGGGGAGATATAATAGCAATCTTCAAGTGCATGAAAGGTTGTCACACAGAGGACAGACGGGATCTCTTCTCAGTCATCCCAGAGTGCAGGACACGGAATCATGGGCTCAAGTTGCCGGAAGCCAGATTTCAACTGAACATCAGGAAAAACTTCCTAACTGTTAGAGCCATATGACAATGGAACCAATTACCTGGAGAGGTAGTGGGCTCTCCGACACTGGAGGCATTCAAGAGGCAGCTGGACAGTCATCTGTCGGGAATGCTTTGATTTGGATTCCTGCATTGAGCAGGGGATTGGACTTGATGGCCTTATAGGCCCCTTCCAACTCTACGATTCTATGATTCCCCCCCCCTAAGATGACATGGAATCAAGTCTGTTCCAACACAATGTATGGGTGCAGGACACTGAAACATAGCACCCCATGCCAATAATAGACATAAAAATAAGAAATTGGGGGTGTACGCCTCAAAATAAATTTTGGGACACAACAAGTCATACAGCTACACATCGAGGAAAGTGTCCTCTACAAGATGGCATTGTATTGTCTCCGGTCCTGTGCTTTTCTTGGGCTCAAGACATTTCCCAGGGCCTGTTCCCTTGTTGACAATCACAAGATGATGTAGGGAAAAAATAAGGAACTGGGAGTATGCATCACACAATACTTTTTGGTCCACTCCTATTATTATTATTATTATTATTATTATTATTATTATTACTATTATAATTATTATTATTATTTCCCACCTTCACCATAAAGAAAACCATAAGGTCCCAGGGTGGGTTACAACGATGCAAAAGCACAACACTGAAATCAGTTAAAACAATTTATAACCAGACGAATTGGCTGGGTCCTAAAAAAATGTATATATCCAGGTTTCAAAGGCCTTGGTAAAAGAGGTGCATCTTCAGCACACAATGGAAACCATACATTGAAGATGCCAGATGTACCTCTGTGGGGAGGAAATTCCACAATTTGCAGATGCCACAGGGAATGCCTGGTCCAGGACCCACCCACCTCCCACACCTCTAAGAGAGTATAAGATGGCATGGAATCAAGTCTTCCAAAAATGTAGTTTCTTGTCAAATCATCCTTACTAAAAGTACACTGAAAACGTGGCCTTCTACCTTCTAGGAAATGCCACATCCAGTTGCTCATTACGACAACATCACTTTTGAAAAGTAAGAACCATCATTTTGAATACAATGAGGAGAATTTGTGGATTTCACTAATGGATGGTGATTATATCTATCTGGAAAAGGCAGAGATTGAACAAAGTCTCTGAGAGTGAAGGTTTATTTAAAGTTTGTTTTTGGAAGCTCACCCTTACTTCTATATACATGCCATCCCATAGATGAAACATAGCGCATGTCTACATATTTTGACTGCTAGCAATGTGGGTGTATGTCCTTGACAGCATCTTGAGTTCAAAGAAAGCTTTTGGTCAGGCATGATTTGTTGCGCTGTGTGTAGTTGTGCTGATTAATTTCGTTTAAAAGCAGCACCACAGCAGCAGAGAGTAACAGCAGATGTTGAAATGCGAGTGTGCCAGCGTGCGCGTGCATTTGCCTAAGAAAGCAGGCCTTTACCCTGCATCAGCATCACTGAGACTGGAGACTTAGTAAAATAAGAAAAGCTACTTTATTTATAGAAATACATAGTAGATAGAAAAGGCATACCTAGTTCTAGCTAACTAGCTAAGTTGGAGGCATAATGCCCAGGTGTAGGAGTTAGCCCCATGCTTGGAGAGAGCAGAGACAAAGGGAGTCTCCTCTCTCCTGGTCAGCCGGAGAACAAAGGAAATGGGAAAGGGCAGAAGGAGGAGGGGCAGGTAAGCTTCCCTAAAGGCATCACAGTCTAGTGACAGAAGGAAGTCAGTCAGAGCATCACAGGTAAAAGGTAAACAAAGCCTATCCATCTGGAGGACCCTAGCTCTATCTTCCTTCTGGAGCTTAAACAAAATAACAAAACAGGAGTTGCTCTTGCCCCACTTCCAACACCCCTTCTCGACAAGTGTTTGGTTCAGTCCACGAGTTTCATCTTGTCTCGCAGCTTGCAATGTCTTGACTTTGCCCAGTGCCTTTCGTGAGAGCGTCTGCAGTCATGTCTGGTGGGTGCTTCATGTCTATGTACTTGGTGAGTGAACTCAACCCTTCTGACTCCAAGAGTCTGTTGCATCCTTGCTTGCTTCCCAGTTCCTTTTGGTTGGTGAGCTGGTTCTTCAGCAAAGGTATCCCACTGATACCACCACATCTGGCTTGTTAACAGTACTCATACACAGGCTTTTCTTTAGCATTTGGCTTCTTCTTGAATTTCCTCTTGTAGCCTGCAGCTTTCCTTCCTTGAGGAAGCTTGTTTAGTGTCCAAGTTTTACTTTGGTGTAGAGATTCCAGCTCTTCCTTGGCTGGCTGCCTCTACCTCTCAGCTTCAGCTTTGGGTAAGGCATCAATCTCTTTCCAGGTCTCTGGTTCTGGAATTTCATCTCTCACGAGGTAAGCAAGTCTCTCTGGTGGTATGTGATGTTCCTATATTAATGTATATATGGTAAGTGTTGGTTGTTTAGAAGATACATGGTAAGTAGAGTGAAAGAGGAGGGGGAGTGAATGGGCAGTAGAATGCTAGATGATTGGCTGAGTGTTTAAAATGGCTGAACGTATAAAAGGAAGAGTGAGAGTGGAATCTGGGGGGGAAAGAGAAAGAGTGGGTTGTTTGGTGGGGTTGAGAGAGTGGTTTGCCAGGAGAGGGAAAGAAAAGGAGGGAGGTGGAGTTCGGATTAGTATTGAGTAAAAACATATGCTTATGTGCCTTAAGAAGAAATCTTGTTAATCTTGTTAGCTTTGTTATCTTTAATAAATACTTAATTTGGTTTACCAAAGGCCTGATCCTTGGCTGGGGTTTCACAGACCAGAAGGGAGGGTAAGGTAATGACCAAGGCTGAAGGGAAACTGTAACAAATGGTGGCAGCGGTGAAGAGAATAACAATACCAGTATTCAGAGTCTCTGGGAATACTAGTATTAGGACGTGACTGGTGGTTGCATAGCAGGGGGATCTGTTGAGATCTGTGCTAGAGCAGGGAGAGAAACAATTAAAAAGGACAGTCTGGACTGGTGGAGTCCCTGGTGGTGCCTAGTGACAGGCAGTAGCCACGCGCAGGTAGGAACCTGACAGGGAGAGCCAGGGAAGGACGCACCACAGGTGGTGGCAGTAGCGGTGGGATACGAACAACAGAGAATCCGGATACGAACCAAAGAGAGTCCCAAAGACACGTGGTGACAAAGGAGACTACGTCACAGGTGTTGTCTGTAGCAGTGAGATATGAATACTGGAGAATCCCTAACAGTGGTGTGGCAAACAGAAATAACAAAACAAGATTACTTGTGAGAGTGACTGGCAAAGAGTGTGTGGCAAAGAGTGAGTGAACTCAAACACCATGGCTGAATACATAAAAATGAAAAGAGAGGAGCCAATCTTCAAAAAGGGATCCAGAGGGGATCCCGGAAATTACAGGCCAGTTAGCTTAACTTCTGTCCCTGGAAAACTGGTAGAAAGTATGATTAAAGCTAGATTAACTAAGCACATAGAAGAACAAGCCTTGCTGAAGCAGAGCCAGCATGGCTTCTGCAAGGGAAAGTCCTGTCTCAGTAACCTATTAGAATTCTTTGAGAGTGTCAACAAGCATATAGATAGAGGTGATCCAGTGGACATAGTGTACTTAGACTTTCAAAAAGCGTTTGACAAGGTACCTCACCAAAGGCTTCTGAGGAAGCTTAGCAGTCATGGAATAAGAGGAGAGGTCCTCTTGTGGATAAGAAATTGGTTAAGAAGCAGAAAGCAGAGAGTAGGAATAAACGGACAGTTCTCCCAATGGAGGGCTGTAGAAAGTGGAGTCCCTCAAGGATCGGTATTGGGACCTGTACTTTTCAACTTGTTCATTAATGACCTAGAATTAGGAGTGAGCAGTGAAGTGGCCAAGTTTGCTGATGACACTAAATTGTTCAGGGTTGTTAAAACAAAAAGGGATTGCGAAGAGCTCCAAAAAGACCTCTCCAAACTGAGTGAATGGGCGGAAAAATGGCAAATGCAATTCAATATAAACAAGTGTAAAATTATGCATATTGGAGCAAAAAATCTTCATTTCACATATACGCTCATGGGGTCTGAACTGGCGGTGACCGACCAGGAGAGAGACCTCGGGGTTGTAGTGGACAGCACGATGAAAATGTCGACCCAGTGTGCGGCAGCTGTGAAAAAGGCAAATTCCATGCTAGCGATAATTAGGAAAGGTATTGAAAATAAAACAGCCAATATCATAATGCCGTTGTATAAATCTGTGGTGCGGCCGCATTTGGAATACTGTGTACAGTTCTGGTCGCCTCATCTCAAAAAGGATATTATAGAGTTGGAAAAGGTTCAGAAGAGGGCAACCAGAATGATCAAGGGGATGGAGCGACTCCCTTACGAGGAAAGGTTGCAGCATTTGGGGCTTTTTAGTTTAGAGAAAAGGCGGGTCAGAGGAGACATGATAGAAGTGTATAAAATTATGCATGGCATTGAGAAAGTGGATAGAGAAAAGTTCTTCTCCCTCTCTCATAATACTAGAACTCGTGGACATTCAAAGAAGCTGAATGTTGGAAGATTCAGGACAGACAAAAGGAAGTACTTCTTTACTCAGCGCATAGTTAAACTATGGAATTTGCTCCCACAAGATGCAGTAATGGCCACCAGCTTGGACGGCTTTAAAAGAAGATTAGACAAATTCATGGAGGACAGGGCTATCAATGGCTACTAGCCATGATGGCTGTGCTCTGCCACCCTAGTCAGGGGCAGCATGCTTCTGAAAACCAGTTGCCGGAGGCCTCAGGAGGGGAGAGTGTTCTTGCACTCGGGTCCTGCTTGCGGGCTTCCCCCAGGCACCTGGTTGGCCACTGTGAGAAGAGGATGCTGGACTAGATGGGCCACTGGCCTGATCCAGCAGGCTCTTCTTATGTTCTTATGTTCTTATGAGCTGGTGGAGAAGTGCATAACATTTAATTTACCTCACGAGGGTAAAGGGGTAGATGAATTGAGGGTAGCACTAATAGGATTTGCAACTGCCCAGCAAAAACAACCTGTCAGAGAAGAGACCCCAGAAGGATACTCAACCAATCCCGCTTATATAGAGTATTTGAGAGAGAAGTTAAGATGGGAGCATGAGTTGGAAACTGAAAGATTGAGGAGGGAGGCTGATGAGAAAGAAAAGCAGCGGGTCTTTGAGGTGGAGGAAAAAGATAAACAGCGAGAGTTGGAAGCTGAGAGATTGAGGATGGAAGGTGCAGAGAAGGAAAAACAGAGGGAGTTGGAAATTGAGAGAATGAGATTGGGGTTTGAGGAGAGGGAGAAGCAACGAGCATTGGATGCTGAATTACAAGTAGAAAAGTTAAAATTTGATAGAGAGAAATTTCACTCTGAGGAGACAAGGAAAGACAGAGATGAAGCAAAAATAAAAATTACTCCAAAGGACTTTGCTGTCTATGAGCCTGGTCAAGATCCTCAAATTTATCTCACAACCTTTGAAAAGGCAGCTCAGTTGTGGGGGCTACCTGAAGATAAATACATGCAGTATTTATCAAACCTGATTAAAGGGGAATTGGCTGAGGTATACCAATATTTCCCTTCAGACAGGCCCGTCACCTATGCTGAATTCAAAGAAGCAGTGTTTAAAAGATTCAGACTGGGGCCTGATTATTTTAGAAAGCTTTTCAGAAACTGCCAGATACAGACAGGGAGGTCTTTCGTGGAGCTGGGGGCAAAACTGATGGACTTATTTGGGAAATGGTTGACAAGTGCAAAAGCTCAGTCTGTGGAGGAGGTGAAAAACCTCATGATATTGGATCAATTATACCATCAGTTACCACCAGAAATAAGGCTCCTGGTCAAAGACCGTTCTCCTACATCGGTGCAGGAGGCCGCAGAGATGGCGGATCACTTCGCCTCCAACAGAACTGGCTGGGTGGGGAAAACATCAAGAGATTTTAAACCCAGACCATATAATGCTGGCAGAAGGGATGTGGTACCACAGCGAGTGAGTCCTCCAGTAAAATCTGAAGGGCACAGGACACCCCAGAGTGGATCTGTGTACCCTAAAAGTGAGGAGAAATTATGCTACAAATGTGGTAGACCGGGGCACCTACGTTTTCAATGTGAGGTTGCCAACCCCATTAGTAATCCTGCTCAGACAAGGGCAGTGAAAACAGAGCCCAAGGCTCTAGAAACAGCGAAAAAGGTTCAGTTCTGCCAGATAAACTGGACAGAAGTAACAGACCTTGATTCAAGTCTGAGAGAGGAAGCGAGTGTACAAGGGGCAAATTATTGGGCATTGCTTGATACTGGTGCCGCTCAGACATTACTGAGGCCAGATTTAATAAAATCTGAGGTAATATTACCTCAGGAAACTGTGACTATCCAAGGAGTGAGGGGTCAACCAGAAAGTTTGCCTGTGGCCCTGGTGGATATGACTTGGAGAGGCCGAGAGGGCCGATATAAAGTAGGCATTAATGCCCAGCAACAAGAACCAGTAATACTGGGAAGAGATGTAATGGGTGCCCAAGGAAAGATCTATGTAGTGACCAGACAACAAATTGGCAGAGAAAAAGAAGCCATATTAAGGGGGGCTGAAACAAACAGGGTGGAATCTGTTAACCAGCCTCAGGTCACCATAGCAACCACTAGCAGGCCTGCTGAAGGAGACAAACTGTATCAGCTGGTCTCTGATACGAAAGAAGCAGATCAATTCAGGGAAGAGCTGCATAACGATATAAGTTTGAAGCAGATAAAGGAACAAGCTCTGACCCAACAGATTCCTTTCACTGACAAACTGAGGAATCAAGTTGTGTGTGAGAATGGGATTTTATATAGACTGTGGATGCCTGCTGAGAGAAAGGATGAATGTGAACCAGTGAAGCAATTGATAGTACCTAGCAAATACAGAACCAGATTGCTAGAGGTAGCCCACGATGTCCCATGTGCAGGACATCTGGGAATAAAAAAGACCAAGAGGAGATTGGCAGCACACTATTATTGGCCAAACATCTCCAAAGATGTAAAATAACATTGTCTATCTTGTGGAATATGCCAAAAGGTGGGGAAAAGTGGAGTAAAGACTAAGGCACCCTTAAAGCCCCTTCCTATAATTGGACAACCCTTTTATAGAGTGGGAATAGATTTGGTGGGCCCTTTTTCCAAACCCACAAGGCATGGCAAGAAATATCTATTGGTGGTGGTGGATTTTGCCACCAGGTACCCAGACATAGAAGCACTCAGATCCGTGGAAGCCCCTGTAGTGGCAGAGGCTTTATTAAAAATCTTTATGAGGCTGGGTTTCCCTCATGAAGTGCTGACGGATCAAGGCAGTGTATTCATGGGAGAAGTGATGCAATGTATGTGGAAATGTTGTGGTCTAAAACATCTAAAGACCACTACTTACCATCCCACCACTAATGGGTTAACAGAGAGATTCAATGGCGTTTTGAAGGGCATGATCAGAAGCTATGTTCAAGATCACCCACAAGACTGGGATGAACGGTTGGGATGCTTCTTATTTGCATACAGAGAAGTCCCTCAGGAGTCAACAGGCTTCTCACCCTTTGAACTCATGTTCACTAGAAAAGTGAGGGGACCTTTGGAACTATTAAAAAATCCATGGGAAGGAACCCTGGGAGAGTACAAAACATCTGTAGTAGATTTTGTATTGGAATTCCGCAATAAATTAACATCAATGATGGAGGTGGTGGAAAAGAATTTGAGTCAAGCACAGGAGAAGCAACGTTACTGGTATGACAGAACAGCCAGGGAACGTGTGTATGATGTGGGAGATATGGTTATGGCGTTCATACCCAGGAAACATGACAAATTACAGGCTAACTGGGAAGGACCGTATACCATCAGAGAAAGGCTTGACACAGTGACGTATGTAATCACCACAGACCAATTAAACAAAAGCAAAGTGGTTCATGTAAATATGTTGAAGCCTTACCATACCAGGGATGTACAGGTGTTGCAAGTTACCTTATTCCCTGAGGGAAGTGGGCCTGAACTTCCAGATTTGGTACAGGAAAGCAAAGACAAAGGAGGGGTAGATCAAGTGGAATGGTCAGAGGAGGTAGAGGAGGAAGTAAAAGAAGAGATTCTGAGAGTTTTGAAAACCTATAGGAATCTCTTTAGCAACAAACCTGGCCGAACCAGTATAGTTATACATTCCATTGATACTGGAGATCATGCCCCAATCAGATCTGTTCCGTACCGTGTGAATGGGAAAGTTTTGAATGAGATCAAAAAGGAGGTGGAAGATATGCTGGAATTAGGAGTGATCAGGGAATCCATCAGTCCCTGGGCCTCAAGTATTGTCCTGGTTCCGAAAAAAGATGGAACGACAAGGTTTTGCATTGATTATCGGCTAATCAATAAAATTACTGTCCCAGATGCGTATCCTATGCCTAGGGTAGATGCAATGTTAGAGTTATTGGGGGCAGCAACCATTATCTCTACACTAGATCTCTGTAAAGGATTTTGGCAAATGGAACTAGACGAGCAATCCAGAGCCAAAACTGCCTTCAGTACACCAGATGGGTTGTATGAGTTTGTGACCTTACCCATGGGACTAAGGAACTCACCAAGTTCATTTCAGAGGCTAATCAATACTGTGTTGCGAGGCATGTCAGATTTTGCAGTGGCCTATATCGATGACGTGGCCATTTTTAGCAAGTCGGTGCCTGAGCATGTCCAACACCTGACAACAGTATTGGAGGCCTTAAGAAAAGCAGGCCTCACAATAAAAGCTAAGAAATGCCAGTTTGGACTAAAGGAAGTAATCTATTTAGGACATAAGGTGGGGAGTGGGAAAATCACCCCCTTATGGAGCAAGGTGGAGGCAATACAAGCATGGCCGATCCCCTTAACCAAAAAACAAGTAAGGGCATTTCTGGGTGGGGCTGGATTTTATAGGAAGTTTGTGAGAAATTTTGGGGAAATAGCAACCCCCTTGCATGAATTAACAAAGAAGAAGTGTTCTGAGCGTGTGGTATGGACGGATGAATGTCAGAAGGCTTTTGATCTACTGAAGCAAGCCTTGTGCAAAGGACCCATATTAATAGCACCAGACTATGAGCAACCATTCATAGTGGCTACAGATGCGTCGGACCTGGCGCTGGGAGTCGTCTTGCTACAGGAGAGAGAAGGCACCAGACATCCAGTGGCGTACCTGAGTCGCAAGCTGACGCCGAGGGAGAAAAACTATTCGTCGGTCCAGAAGGAGTGCCTAGCGGTCGTGTGGGGACTGAACAAGTTGCGCCCATACGTGTGGGGACGAAGATTCACAGTGACTACGGATCATCGGGCCTTGTTATGGTTACAGACTATGAAAAACCATAACACTATGCTGCAGAGGTGGTCCTGGGCCCTACAGGACTATCAAGTGGACTTCCAGTTCATAAAAGGCAAGGACAATGTACTGGCCGATGGACTTTCCAGGCAAGTGGCTGGGACTGCAGTGACGTGACCAGACGGAGGGACAAAGAAAGACATTTTCCCCATAGAGACTTGTTTATATTGTTAACGCGACGTATAAATCCTGGAACAGGAATAATACTGTGC
The DNA here is from genome assembly GCF_030035675.1 of Rhineura floridana. NCBI lineage: Eukaryota > Metazoa > Chordata > Lepidosauria > Squamata > Rhineuridae > Rhineura > Rhineura floridana. Next base: position 11,612,326 of record NC_084485.1, on the reverse strand, counting down.
CGTTGTTTAAAGGGGGGGGAATGTGATGTTCCTATATTAATGTATATATGGTGGTTGTTTAGAAGATACATGGTAAGTAGAGTGAAAGAGGAGGGGGAGTGAATGGGCAGTAGAATGCTAGATGATTGGCTGAGTGTTTAAAATGGCTGAACGTATAAAAGGAAGAGTGAGAGTGGAATCTGGGGGGAAAAGAGAAAGAGTGGGTTGTTTGGTGGGGTTGAGAGAGTGGTTTGCCAGGAGAGGGAAAGAGAAGGAGGGAGGTGGAGTTCGGATTAGTATTGAGTAAAACCATATGCTTATGTGCCTTAAGGAGAAATCTTGTTAATCTTGTTAGCTTTGTTATCTTTAATAAATACTTAATTTGGTTTACCAAAGGCCTGATCCTTGGCTGGGGTTTCACAGACCAGAAGGGAGGGTAAGGTAATGACCAAGGCTGAAGGGAAACTGTAACAAATGGTGGCAGCGGTGAAGAGAATAACAATACCAGTATTCAGAGTCTCTGGGAATACTAGTATTAGGACGTGACTGGTGGTTGCTTAGCAGGGGGATCTGTTGAGATCTGTGCTAGAGCGGGGAGAGAAACAATAAAAAAGGACAGTCCGGACTGGTGGAGTCCCTGGTGGTGCCTAGTGACAGGCAGTAGCCACGCGCAGGTAGGAACCTGACAGGGAGAGCCAGGGAAGGACGCACCACATGGTACACCTCTGTTAGTGCGTTCAGAGCATCTGGGTGCTGGCGCTGTGGCTGCCCCTTCTGGCTCTGATGCCTGTTCTGGCTCTGATGCCCCTTCTGGTTCAGACTTCTCACCTTCCTCTGCAGGTATATTGTTATACCTTCTGTGGTAGAAGAATAACTCAGCTTCTTCCATTTCGCTGTCATCTGTTTGGTGTGGCGGCCCTTCTGGTCAGTGTGCACACTCTCTTTCATCAAAATGGACAGCTCTGCATACTTCAACTTTGCCAGTTTGGGGATTTATTACTCTGTATCCCTTTTTCATTGGAGAATATCCAATAAAAATCACTTCCCTGGCAGTGTTGTCAAGTTTGGATCTCTTTTCCTTTGGGATGTTCACAAAGGCCTTGCACCCAAATACACGAAGGTGTGACATACTTGGTACCCTGTCATGCCACAGTTCAAATGGTGTTTTGTTGGTTGCAGATGCAGGAAGTCGGTTCTGCAAGTAAGTGGCAGTAACTGCAGCTTCTCCCCAGTACCTCTTTGGTAACTGCGCATCATCCAACAGGGAACGAATCATTTGTTTAAGGGTCCTGTCCATTCTCTCAGAGACCCCATTCTGCTCTGGGTTGTATGCAACTGTAGTCTGGTGCTCTATACCTTCCTCGCGGAGAAAGTCTTGCATAGCTCTAGACACATACTCCCCTCCATTGTCAGATCTTGTGATCCGTGGCTTTCTGCCAAATTTGTTGGACACAATTCTAACATAGTCCTTCAGTTTTTGAAGTACTTGACTTTTCTCCCTTATCAGATACATTGTAGTATATCTGGAGTAGTCATCTATAAAAGTCAGCATGTATAAATTTCCACCTTGGGAAGGCATTCTCATTGGCCCACATAGATCTGTGTGAATTAACTCTAGAGGCCTTTTGGTTTTCCTCTCACTTTTCTTAGGAAATTTTGGTCTCACACTTTTAGTTTTAATACAGCACTCGCAAGTCTGTGTACAATTGCACTGTCTCACTTTGAAGCCTCTTACTAAATTCTCTTTTTCAAGAGCAGCAACTCTTGTTAAGCTGGCATGACCCATCCTTCTATGCCAGGTATGAAGGCATTAAGAATCATTGGTTTCCTTGACCACATTGGCTTGCATAGTTTCCAAGCAATCAATAATTAAAAGTCCATCTTTCACTTTTACAGTGCAACTTATTACTCCTTTACTTTGAACATGACAAAATTCTCCACTAATATGAAATTCGCCTCCAAATTTTAATATTCTGGTTACACTGATTAGATTGTCCTTAAAGTCTGGAACATAAAGAGAGTCCTTCAATTCTATCTTTCTTTTCTCATGTCCCACTTTACACAATAATTCCACTGTCCCTTTTCGTTCAGAGAACATTTCCTCTCCAGAATCTGTCAGTATCTTTTGCCTGTGACTTTCAAAAAATTTAAACAGGTTCCTATCATTTATCACATGTGATGTGGATCCTGAATCAATTAAAAATCTGCTTTACAGTCACTCTTGCTTGGATAAGACACATAGCTAAAATCCTCTGGTGAAGACATCCTTTGTCTTTGTTTAAACTTAAAGTCACTTTGCCTGGGGGCCTCTCTCACCTCAGCCAGTCTCTGTTTGAAGTCAGGCCTTTCTCTCATCTGCCCCCTATCGCAATTTCTTTGAAAATGGTTTTGAGAGCCACATTTGAAACACAGATCCCGCCTGTCTCCTCTCCTTTGTGGATTGAGGTGACTCATTCTTTTGCCCCTTTCTTGTCTGCCTCTAGCAAGGTTTGCTTCCTATTGTTCTGACACAGCCTCCAGTTCCTGCCTTTCTTTAAAATCTTGATCTTTCAAGTACGATATAAGCTGACTTAAACTTTGTTCAGAATTTTCCAGTACACAGCAAATTATTTTATGATCCTCATTAAGAGAGCTTAAAAGCAAAGTCTTTTTCATATCATCTTCTAAACATTTTCCACATCTTTCCAGTCTAGCAAGAAGGCTTGTAAAATTATCTGTTAGACTGCCCCTTTCATTAGTTTCTTTCAGAGAAAACAACTTTTTGTACAGAAATAAGATGTGGCTCTTTGTTTTCTCATTATAGACTTCTTGCAACTTTTCATACATCTGTCTAACACTGTTGCAGCCTGTGCACAGATTCAGTGCTTGGTCTGATAGAGGAAATTAAGCAGAGCTTTTACTTTAGCATGCTTATGTATCCATGAAGCTGTTGCATCTTCATCCTCAGAGGGCTCTCTCTCAGTCAGGATTCCTTCCAGACCCTCTTCGCCAAGCAGGGCTCTGAATCTTAAATCTCACAGATATCCTTTTCAAGCCTTGGAACACGTCTCTCCAGCAAAGTTACTTCAGTCATCTTTTCTATCTCTGCTCTGCTTTTCTTTCTAACAAAGTCTCCCTGTAAATTACAGGCAAGCACCTTTAGCTTCAGCTACAACTTGCATTCAACTTAGTTTGCTGGGCCCATAACCCTTGTTGCACTGTGTGTAGTTGTGCTGCTTAATTTTGTTTAAAAGCAGCACCACAGCAGCAGAGAGTAACAGCAGATGTTGAAATGCGAGTGTGCCAGCGTGTGCATGCATTTGCCTAAGAAAGCAGGCCTTTACCCTGCATCAGCATCACTGAGACTGGAGACTTAGTAATAAGAAAAGCTACTTTATTTATAGAAATACATAGTAGATAGAAAAGGCATATCTAGTTCTAGCTAACTAGCTAAGTTGGAGGCATAACGCCCAGGTGTAGGAGTTAGCCCCATGCTTGGAGAGAGCAGAGACAAAGGGAGTCTCCTCTCTCCTGGTCAGCTGGAGAACAAAGGAATGGAAAGGGCGGAAGGAGGAGGGGCAGGTAAGCTTCCCTAAAGGTGTCACAGTCTAGCCACAGAAGGAAGTCAGTCAGAGCATCACAGGTAAAAGGTAAACAAAGCCTATCCATCTGGAGGACCCTAGCCCTATCTTCCCTCTGGAGCTTAAACAAAAGAACAAAACAGGAGTTGCTCTTGCCCCACTTCCAACATGATTAACCCCCCCCACATGTTGCAAATAAGGGTCTTCTCTGTATATATTTTTTAAATTCCCTGAAAATACAAAAGTGGCATGTCAGGTAGAGAATAACAGGCTGTAAAAGGCCTTACAGATTTCTACATATTTTAGTTACTATTAGTGTGAACAAAGACACCTGACAATTCTTGCACTTAAGGCTGGACACAATTCAAAAGTACTGAGCTACCTTCTACACTACAAGCCAGGATTGCTAAGGGGGCAGCAACAGTTCTCAATGTGTAGTCTGAAGGATTACTTCATCATTCTTCAGCGTGGAACTTTTATTTCCCCAGTGAAACTATGGAACTCACTGCCATCAGATTTAGTGACAGCCACAACTTGGATTGCTTTAAAATGCAATTAGACAAATTAATGGAAGAAAGGCAGCCTTTGGCTGCTAGTCACGATGGCTATACGCAGCAGGATCAGAGGCAGTGGTTGGAGAGTGACAGTGAGTGAGGGAGATTGTAGACATGTCCTGCCTACTGTGGGAGCAGCATGTTGGACCAGATGGGCCCTCTTTGGTCTGATCCAGCAGCCAGGCTCTTCTTACCTTCTCCCAAATCTCACCCACCCACCCCCCAAGGCTGCAGTCCCTCCCCCGCACCCACTGCGGAATTCTATTCCAAGTGACAGACCTCTGGCCTCAACATTCATGACTGGCCATTAAGCCTTTTCTTCAAACAGAGTGCCGTACTGTTGATTTGATGTGGTTGTGAAAGAGCTTTTAACCATCTTTATTCACTTGATTTTTATCCATGTGCTGGGTTGCATGTTACTGCTATTGATAGCTCTGTTTTGTTGCTTTTTATTATTAATTCTGCCACTGTTTTATTTAACTGTTGATTGTATTGTATATGTTGCAAGCCACCCTATCTTTTTTTAAAAAAAATATGCCTCCCTTTTCACCACATCTAGGTATCAAAGTGGCCTTGTGAGACTTTGGCCCCAAAAGCCTAATTTAAAATATCTTAAATAAATCTAGGAAGTGGGAGGCACGTGCTGGGTGCCCTCATTTCCTCCCAGACTGGCCTCTATCTAAGAAAGGCTCATATCCTGACATCTGTCCATCTCCCGTTTTTTAATTAAAGGTTGAGATAACAGGGGGGGGGAGGCGGGGTCAAAAAGAGGCCGTGGGCTTCCTTCTGCAGAGGCGCTCCCTCCTGGTACCCGCCAGCACCCGACACCCGCCGCGGAGGCTGGAGCGCTGCAGGCAGAACGTTTTCCCCCTAGAGGGTCTGGCTGCGCCCCTTGGGCAGGAGGGTGAGGAGGGGGCGGGATGCGGGCGCGGGAGAAGAGGCAGGCCGTGGGTGGGCAGGTATGTGCGTGGGAGCCCTGGCCGGCAGAGGGATGTGGGGGTGGCCTTTTCTCCCCGCTGGGCTGCTCGTCCCCTCCTGGCTGTCCAGAGTGCTGATGACCCGCCCGGGGCTTCTTCCCGGAGAGGCGCTCCTGCGGCTGCCGCCCCTCTCCCGGCTCCAAGAAACCGGCACAAGATAGCGGGGATGCCCTCAAGCCCTTCCTCCCAAGGGACCCAGGAGTCATGGCTGTCGGGGCCAAGCGAGCCCTGCCGCTCTCCCTCCCGCCTCGGCTCGCAGCCAAGCAACAGGCGCCCCCACACCCCGCTGTCCCCCTACCTCTGGGACCTCCATGGGGGCGGCTGCCTCTCCTGCGGCTGCTCCTAGGAGTGCACGGCCAGGCACCTCTTGCTCCCCTTGCGCAACCTCAACCCCTCCGGGCACATTCCGGGAAGGTTCGCCTCAGAGCGCTTCCCTCCGCCTCCTCCTGCGGCTCGGGGTGGGGGAAAACCCACGAGGCCTCTCCGGCCAGCCCCTTCCCCATTCCTTCCCTGGCTGATGGGGGGCGGGGGAATCCCCGCAGGGCGGATCCCCTGAAAAACTGCTTGTCCCCCCAAAACAGCAGAGCCAGTCTGCAGCAGCTGTGAAAGGCAGGGAAATTAAACTGCCCATATCATCATGCTGTTATATAAATCTATGGTGCAGCCGCATTTGGAATACTGTGTAGAGTTCTGGTCGCCTCACCTCAAAAAGGATATTGTAAAGTTGGAACAAATTCAGAAAAGGGGCAACCAAAATGATCAAAGGGATGGAGCGACTCCCCTATGAGGAAAGGGTGCAGCATTTGGGGCTTTTTAGTATATTTTTATTATCCACCTTCAACCGAAGGTCCAAGGGCAGGTTGTAACCATTTAAAATGCATCCTTAAAAAAATATAAAAAATACTTGCAGTAACAAACATCACAAAAATAGGGTGGGTCCTAAAAATATTCATCTCAGGTGTCAAAGGCCAGAGTTAGGAGCTGAGAAAAAGGCGAGTCAGAGGTGACATGATAGAAATTAATAAAATTACACATAAGAACATAAGAAGAGCCTGCTGGATCAGGTCAGTCCAGCATCCTGTTCTCACAGTGGCCAATCAGGTGCCTGGGGGAAGCCCGCATGGAGAAAGTGGATAGAGAAAAGTCTTTCTCCCTCATAACACTAGAACTTGTGGACATCCAATGAAGCTGAATGTCGGCAGATTCAGGGCAGACAAAAGAAGGTACTTCTTCACACAGCACATAGTTACACTATGGAATCCGCTCCCACAAGAGGCAGTGGTGGCCACCAACTTGGGTGGCTTTCAAAGAGGATTAGACAAATTCACGGAGGAGGAAAAGGAGATCAGTGGCCATTAGCTGCCCCGGCTGCGCTTCATGGTGGGAGGCGGCACAGTTCAGAAAACCAGCTGCTGGAAACCGCAGGAGGGGAGAGTTCTGCTCTTGCGCTCAGGTATCACTTACCCGCTTCCCATTGGGGGCACCCGGTTGGCCACTGTGAGAACAGAGTACTGGACTAGATGGGCCCCCACTGGCCTGATCCACTTGCCGGCTCTTCTGATGTTCTTCTGGTTTACAAGAGAGGGACGCAGGGGGCTTTCAGACTCCCCCTCCTCAAAGCAGCTCCCCCTGCCCCTATTCCCTGGTCCCCCAAGCTGGGTAGCGTCTTCACGAGCTGGTCGGCATGTCTGAATGCTGCAGGTGTCGGAATTCTGTTGAGTTGCATAGCAGAGCGGAGAGTTTTGAGTGATCTTATGTGTGTGTGTTTGAATCTTGGCTAAGATTCTACCTTCCCTGCAAATTAGTCAGACAGAGACTTTAAGCTTTAAAATAAGAAAGAACTACTTTATTCGGGAAGTACATGCTTGATAGGAAAGAGTTCTATATCTAGCTAACTAGCTATGTTGGAGCACTCTGCACTGGTCCCAGTGCAGCTCTCATGCTGGTTGAGAGGGAGAGACAAAGGAAAGATGTCTGCTCCCCTCTGAGAGAGAAAAAGAAAACTGGGAAGGCGGGAAGGAACTGGGATCAACATCCTTTGCATATCAGTCTAGCAGGAGGGGGAGAGATGGCAAGGATCAAAGGACAGCTATAGCCTGGCAACAAGGAGGTCTCCTCCCTAGCTACCCGTTTTAACCCCATGCAGCCTCAACCCACTAAGTTGGAATTGAACCTCATACATTCCAACAGCAGGAGCCCCCTCGCCGCCCCTCCAAGCCTCTTTGCGCTTTGTTGCAAGACGCAACGGAACCCGCTCTCTGCCCCCCCCTCGAGCAAGGAATGCCCAGGATTGCGCAAGGGTGCTATTTGCTGAGCCGCCCGCGCCAGGTGCTCCAACAACAGAGGACCTGAAGGATGAGGCTGTGACAATCCCACCTTTGGCTCCACCTATCAGGTTCCCACCTGCTTGTGGCTACCAGCTTTCACTAGGCACCACCTCAGGACACCACCAGTCAGGATCGTCGTTTTTATTTTTTCTCACTCCACTCTAGCACAGATCTCTCAAGATCCCACTGCTAGGCAGCACCACCAGCCACTCACTGTAAACAATACTGCTAGAGACTTCGGCTTAGTCTCCCTATGGCTTGTTACTTTGTGTCTGGGTGACCTTGCTGTCCACAGCCCCCCTGTATCTTTATAAAGCATACAATCCTGGGTTGCTCTGGATACTTGACGATGTTAAAATTTCTTCCTTCAGCGCTGCCACCATTAGATACAGTTTCCCTTCAGCCTTGGTAATTACCCTGCCCTCCCTTCTGGTCTGTATATCCCCAGCCAAGGATCAGGCTTTTGGTAAACCAATAAAAGTATTTATTTGACAACACCAGGAAATAACAAGATTACTTTAGGAATGTTTAACAAGCGTATGGTTTCCTATTGTGTCACTCTTATGTTTCCAGTTATATATATTCTGTCCAAATATCAGCCTAATAGAATCCAAACCTCCATCAGAACTCTGTCAACTCAATCCCAACTGCCTCCCACTTCAACTCCTTTCCAATCACTCTCAACTCCCCTCTACTCAACTGTCATCCTCTCATTTATACCTTCAGCCATTCAAAACACTCAGCCAATCATCATCCAACATTCTCCCGCATTCTAGCCCATGTACTCCCGCCTCTTACTCAATTCACTAACCATATATCCCTGTATAAACCCGCACTTACCATATTTACAGTTTTTAACATATAAGGACATCACAGAGGCCACTGGAAGGAGGACTGAAACCGGGACCTCTGCTTCCCCGCCGTCCTGCCCTCCGCTTCTGATCCACGGAATGAGCGCCTCCTCCCCCCCCCGCGTCCCTCCCCCCTCACCGGGTGCCGCTTATAGGCCCCTTCCAACTGTACTGTACGCTAATTATGTGGGGGTGGGTGGAATATGTCTCCCGTGAAACTCTTTGCCCCTGACATGACGTTTTTCTTGCCAGGAGTTTGAGTCGCTCCATAGGAGGGTCTGTCAGGCACACTGGCACCTGCAGGTGCCATGTTGGTGACTTCTAGAAAAGAGAGACGGGTTTTCTTCCTTCCTCATAATATTAGAACCCAGCGCCTTCCAATGAAGCTGAATGCTGGAACAGAGTGCTGTTGCATTCAGGTTCTGCTCGTGGGTATCTGGTTGGCCACACGACGCAACGATCTGTGCCGTTAGCAGAGCCATTCACTGGAGCAGTCATAAACCCTCAGAAAAGCCCCTGCAACTGAGACACAATGAAAACTCCACCAAACTCAGCAGGGGGCGCCACTTCTATTGGTGTGAGGAGGGAGTGTGCTGCGGAATTTACATACTTATCTAGTCAGAAATGAGCAGCTTCCTGCTTGGAATTCAAAAAAAAGAAGGTGAGGTTTTGAAATCAGTGCAGTTCTGAAAGGTCCAGTTTGCCATCTTGATTCAAAATGGCATCCAGCTGTATCCAAAGAAGAACAAAAGCCTCCTCTTTGATCTCAGGAACTACCAGACAAAAATTGGTTATGATATCTTAAGAGGTGTCAAATGCATGCAGAACAAATAGCTTTACAAAATATATAGCAGAGATCATAGTCGTCGTCCTTCCTTTCCGGGAACCACTGGAGGTGGCCTACAAACAAATTTAAAACCAAGAAAAAAGGGAACAAGTTCCTCAGATAAAATCAGATAAATCTGATCGCAATATTGTAATGGCGAGAGAACAGAAACACCCTCATCTGTGCCTTTTGGCCAAAGGCCATCCTAAATAAAAATATCTCATAACTTCAGAGTTGCTGCTGCTGCTCTGTCGCTGCTACGGCTTCAGGCTGAAAGACCCTGTACCTGCAACGAGGCTGTAATAATTCTGGACTGCACTGCAAGGTTGTTGTAAACTACATTGCAGCCTCCCCCTCCTTGCACTGTGGTGATAATGGACTCTTAGCACTGGAATGTGCGTAGGCAGGGCTAATTTTGTACATATTCAGGAAACTATTACATTTGACAACTGCACATCCAAACAAGTTATCAGAGTGCTTTAAATAAAATTAAATGTTTCATACGAAATAAGAGAGGGTACTCCTCTCTTTGCTGCTACTTTCTTGTTTTACGATGGAGTGGGTGCGCGCGGTTAAAATGAGCCAGGAAGTTCCATTTCAAGGCTGATGTATTATCACTCTATTGTATTCTTATCTCTTTGGCCCTCCGCCCGAGACGCATGCGTAGTTCATCACTTCGGGAGGCATCTACGGAGGCTGCGGTGGGACATAAGCGGCCAAGATGGCGGCTGCTACCAGCGGCGGTTCTTGTCCGGCAGGGAGTAGCAACGGGGCCGGCATGGAAGTGGACGCGGCGGGTAAGGGGGAACGTGGCGGCCTTCGCGGGGGAAGGCAGGTGGCGGCGGCGGCGGCGGCGGCCCTCCCCCTCCCCCCTGACGTCTCACTCACTCTTCTGCAGCGGTGCCGGCGGTGATGGCATCGGGCGTGACGGGCAGCGTGTCGGTGGCACTGCACCCGCTCGTCATCCTCAACATCAGCGACCACTGGATCCGGATGCGCTCGCAGGAGGGGCGCCCCGTCCAAGGTGGGCAGGCAGGGCGGGGGAGGGGTGCGGTCCTGCGCTGAGCCTTCAACCCCCGGCAAGGCTGGGAGGGAAAGAAAAGAAGCTGCACCCGTTGGGCATCTGCCTGTCTTGCGGCCCAGCTGTGTCCCTGGCTGAGCTCAACCCCTGGCTCAAAATTGGGGGCTGCCGTTAACTTCCTAGTAGCCTAAAGCAAAGTGAGACGCCGTACTTGAGTGAGCCAAGCGGCAGCAAAACGCGCGAGGCTCCGACGACGTGCGTCCGGCAGCGGCCTGAGACTCCCCTCACGCTGAAAGCGAAGGCCTCCCTCTTTAGAGCAGGCTGGTGTGAGACTCTTAAGCAGGGAGAGGGGGCTTCTCTCCCTGCAGCTCTTCCGGGACTCCAATTGGCATCATCATCATCATAAGCTGTGCTGGCAGGGCTGACGAGAGCAGTCCAGGAACAGCTGGAGGGCCGCGCAGGTTCCTCACCCCTGCCCTAAAGCCATCTATTCCTCTCTTTTCCCTTTTCTTCCCTCGCCCAACCCCCATAGTAATTGGGGCTCTGATTGGTCGCCAGGAGGGGCGCAACATCGAGGTGATGAACTCTTTTGAACTGCTGTCGCACACAGTGGAAGAGAACGTGGTTATTGACAAAGAGTATTACTACACCAAGGAGGAACAGTGTGAGTAGGAATTGGGGGCTAGGAGGAAGAGGCCTACTGTAAGGAGCTAAAGGGGAATGCACAATTTGAGAAGGATTGCTTGGTCTCTTAGATAAGAGCTTAAGAAGAGTTCGGCTGCTGGATCAGACCAAAAGGGGCTCATCTAGTCCAGCACCCTGTCCTCACAGTAGCCAACCAGGTGCCCTAAAGGGAAGTCCTCAAGCAGAACCTGAGCTCAGTAACACTCTCCCTCCTTGTGATACCCAGCACCTGGCATTTAGTGGCACACTGCCTCTGATTCTGGAGGTAGTATATCTCCATCATGACTACTAGCCATTAATAACTTTATCCTCCGTAGCTTTATCCGGTACCCTTTTAAAGCCATCCTAGTTGTCCGCTGTCACTACATCTTGTAGAACTTGATTTTTCTACCACTTTCCCACAGTTAAACAAGTCTTCAAAGAACTGGAGTTCTTAGGCTGGTACACGACAGGTGGCCCCCCAGACCAGTCTGACATCCATGTCCACAAGCAGGTGAGCCCTTGGCAGTCTTTGCTTCTCATTGACTGTGGCGAGGTTTGGCAAAGGTCTCTGAAATGCTCCTCTCCTGTTCCTGGTGGCACCTTTCATACTGTACCAAGGGAGAGAGGGGTCAGGACTTCTGCCACTCCTGAAGGCACCTTCCTCTTTTCCTCAGGTGTGTGAGATCATTGAGAGCCCCCTCTTCCTCAAACTAAACCCCATGACCAAACATACAGACGTGAGTATCGGCTCTTCTTCCCTACCACAATGGAAACATAAACAGCTGCATCTTTGTACCAAGGGGCATCTGAGTGAGCTGTTGTATGCTCTCACTTTCTCTCTCTTGTCCCTCAGCTGCCTGTTAGTGTCTTTGAGTCAGTGATTGACATCATCAACGGAGAGGTAATCCCCACCACTCTTTTCTTCTCCCCCCTCTCCCTTGCTTTGAAGTTGCTGAATTTTGGAGTTTTGGGTATCACAGTATTACCACTCCTCTGGTCTGCTGTTCTTGCAACAGATGTCTCACTATGAGGGATTGGAGAAAAAGAAGTGTCCTTTCCTGTGTGGGAAGAGAGATGTGCCCCTTACTCCACCTTGTATTGACTCTGCAGGAGAGACTTAGCCATGTACTTAATATCTCTTCATCCCTTTCTATCAAGGCCACAATGCTGTTTGCTGAGCTGACGTACACACTAGCCACAGAGGAGGCTGAACGCATTGGGGTTGACCATGTGGCCCGGATGACAGCAACAGGCAGTGGCGAGAACTCCACAGGCAAGTGAGGGCAAATAGGGTTGCCACCAAGACTTAATGGGGGCTCATAGACTGCCAACGGCCTCATAGAGACTGCACTGCTGATTCTGGGGAAGAGTTGGAAAGGTGGGGGATGACTTTAATCTGTGATGTAGGGTGGTGGAAGGCGATTTTCAGACTTCTCTGCCCCGACTTCCCTCTCCCCCTCCCCCAATGTCACTGTAGTGGCTGAGCACCTCATTGCCCAGCACAGCGCCATCAAGATGCTTCACAGCCGTGTCAAGCTCATTTTGGAGTACGTTAAAGCCTCAGAAGCAGGTAAGAGTTGTGGGTAAAGGTCAGTCTGTGTCTCTGCTCCCTCTTTTCCAGGGGCAGGGACAAAGTAGCATTAGCCTTCCCTCTAACCTGCTGCCTTCCCTCCCCACCCAGGTGAAGTGCCCTTCAACCATGAGATTTTGCGTGAGGCCTATGCCCTCTGCCACTGTCTGCCAGTGCTGAGCACTGATAAGTTCAAGACAGATTTCTATGATGTGAGTTTGCCTGCTTCTTATATATATAAGGAACATGTAAAACAGCCAGGAAGGAGGGGGATGCCTTGACAATATTGGGGAAAGGGTAAGGTCAGACGGGAACAGGAATGTTGGTGTTTGTTTCTACCTCTGCTGGCTGAAGCACTCCCCTTTGGGCTGGAGGCTCTAATGCTTATGGAGACCCCCATAAAAGCAAGGGAAGGTTGGAAATAAAGACCATGATTCCCAACTAATGAGCAGGGTACTGCAGTGACTTGGATGAGGAGGTGCAGGGAATGCTTATCAAATTTGCAGATGATACGAAATTGGAAGGGATAGCGAATACCCTGAAGAACAGAAACAAAATTCAAAGTGATCTCAATAGGCTGAAGCATTGTGCTGAAAACAAGAGAATGAAATTTAACAGGGAGAAGTGAAAAGTTCTGCACCTAGGAAAAAGAAACCAGAGGCACAGTTGTAAGATGGGGGATACTTGGCTCAGAAATACTAAATGCAAGAGGGATCTTGGGATTATTGTCGCTCACAAGCTGAATATGAGCCAACAGTGTGATGTGGCTGCAAAAAAAGGCAAATACTATTTTAGCCTGCATTAACAGAAGTATAGTTTCCAAGTCATGTGAAGTACTAGTTCCCCTCTATTCGGCACTGGTTAGGCCTCATCTTGTGTACTGCATCCAGTTTTGGACACTGCACTTTAAGGCAAACTCAAACAAGTTCTGAGGAGGGCAGTGAGGATGATCAGAGGAATGGAAAGAAAGCTCTACAAGGAGAGACTGAAAGAACTGGGCATGTTTAGCCTCGAGAAGTACTTAAAAGGTTGTCTCACAGAGAAGAGCCAGGATCTCTTCTTGATCTTCTCAGAGTGCAGGACACTGAATAATGGGCTGAAATTACAGGAAGCCAGATTTCAGCTGAACACCAGTAAAACCTTTGTAACTGTTAGAGCAGTATGGCAATGGAACCACTGGTCTAGGGAGGTGGTGTGCTCACCGACACTGGCCCCTTCCAACTCTGCTATTCTATGATTCTAACTATTAAAGCTGCCTCTGGCGCTTATAAGATACTCACACAAAGATAACAGGAAATTAAACACATCATATAATCTTGATGCTCATCATTCCCCAAAAAAGGGAACATTACCCATTTATTTGGCTAATTTATACATGTTCTTTTAAAGGAAGTTAATTTTATTGTTAGAACAGCCCATCTTTTCTCAGTCTAATCTAGGAAGCATGGTGCATTCCTCTTTCAAATTTTTAGCTATAGTTATTTTGGCAGCAGTTTATTAAACTGATCACCACCAAGGGAGGCTCTTCTTACCTGTAGCAAATGGGAAGGGACACGGAAGAGTTGCTCCCAGAGCTGTGTACTGTGCCTGCCATCAGGAGCCTGCCTTTGCTGTTGTGTATCCTCAGTGACTGCCTGCATTCTTCCTTTTGTCTTCCTCCTAGCAATGCAATGATGTGGGCCTTATGACTTACCTGGGGACCATCACCAAGACATGCAACACCATGAACCAATTTGTGAACAAGTTTAACATTCTATATGACCGCCAGGGCATTGGCCGCCGAATGCGGGGGCTCTTCTTCTGAGATGTTGACACTCCCTAATAAAGTGATTGTGATGCCAGATACTTTGTGTGTGCACGTTTTTGTCTTCTTTGTGGTGGGGGTGGGGTGCAAATACCCAAATTACATTTTTATAAATTTGTAGGGCAGGGTCTCCTGCTCACCTGGTGCATTCACTATAGCTGCCCAACTTCCCCTGCTTTTTAAAGTTTGAAAGAAATATCTGTTGGCTATAGGTATGTTCTTAGACTGCAAGGTTTTGTTGCCTATTAGTGAATTTCTCTGCTTTTTAATCCAGGAGATAAGAAATGGGATCCTGCGCAAATTTGCTGAGAATGGATTGATCATTTGCGTGCTTATTGAATTCAGTAGGATTTATTCCTCTGCGATTATGGTTAGCCTAGGTGAAACTGACCACAGGGGAGAAGAGAGGGGGAGGGGAAAGGCAGGTATGATTATTTGCATGCTCATTGAGTTCCATGGGATTTACTCCTGTGAAATCATGCTTAGGATAGGTAAAAGCATACCTTGGGGAAGGAGAAGGAAAGAGGAAGGGGGGAGGGGTTGGAGGGGTAGGTGTGGGAGGGGCAAAGGAACAAGGCGGGAAGGGGCAAGAGGCAGGGAAGGGCAGGTTTGATCATTTGCATGCTTTTTGAGTTCAGTGGGATTTACTCCTGTACAATCATGCTTAGGGTAGGTGAAACTGACCACAACAACATCAGCTGATTCACACCATGGTTCTTCATCTACAAAATAGTTGCCCTCTGTGATCTTGCCACTGGATTAAAGCTATTTCAGTCCAAGTACCAGAATTATAGAGGTCAGTTCTTGCTAGGGCTGTGAGTTAATAGTATGTTCTGAATTCAAAGACAGATATGGTATAAATAAATTGATAGGGAAGCTGAATATTCTAAGAGATGCCTGACCTACTCTAATTTCTACCCTGTCCATGCAAGTTTCGGAAGCAAGACAATGGAACAGATGACCCCCATCCTCCTCTCCAAGGGAAAAATGGAAATGGACTGCCTTCAAGTCGATCCCGACTTATGGCTACCCTATGAATAGGGTTTTCATGGTAAGTGGTATTCAGAGGGGGTTTACCATTGCCTCCCTCTGGAGCTAGTCCTCCCCAGCTGGCTAGGGCCTGCTCAGCTTGCCACAGCTGTACAAGCCAGCCCTTTCCTTGTCTGCAACTGCCAGCTGGGGGGCAACTGGGCTCCTTGGGACTACGCAGCTTGCCCACGGCTGCACAGGTGGCAGCGCACATAACCCCTGATCCACTCACTGGGGTGATCTTTAGCTGGACTGAGGTGGATTAATCTATCTGCTCCAAACTGTGGGGATGCTTGAATTACTAGCCAGTGGGTAGCACAGAGACTCTAATTACGCTTGCAGGAACAATCCCTGGAAGAAACTGATACTACAGAAATACAGCTAATTATTCTTGGGGGGGGGAAAGAGTATGGGATTTTCTCAGGACTACAAACCAAGTTCCAAATCAAATCCAGCTGTTTGTTCAGTGTTGGCAAGTTCTCATTTGTGAGGCTACAAAGAGGGTGAACAAAAATAGGTGTTTTTTAAAAAGCAGATTTTTTTTAGTAGAAAGTACTAAATTTTCTCTTAAAATAATCACTGTTAGCACTTACTCTGCACTATGTTAGCTCTAAACCGATTAATGCTTCTGCCAGACATTGTGGGAATTTTCTATGTAAATGAAGAACCAATTTGATAATTTGTCTAATATATTTACATTCTATCTACCAAAAATAAGTATTTCATTTTCACCTGATGAAAACAAACTCTGCTAGTCTGCCCAATAACTATCAGACGGTGGCTCAGCGTATGAGTGAGGGGCATTTCGTTTTTGTGAGGGTGGGGCTGGGCCAAGGCAGGAGCAACCCTGGAAAGATGAAGAGAAGGGGGCAACAGTGTCTATGGTGCAAGTTCCTCTATCCCCCTACTTAGGCTGCAGTCCTGTAGCCTCTTGCCTGGGAGTAAGCCCCATTCAGCTCACTGCTGAGGAGGCAGGTGTAGGACTATGCGGTTAACCTTACAAATGGCCGTGGGTGCTGCTCACCACAGTGGACCGTCTGATGTGGCCCTACATGGGGGTATTCTGAACACTTTGGATAGTATCCTACAGTGCTGCTTGGCTGATCATAAGGCTCCCATCAAAAGGATGGGGAGAGGAGGTTTTTTGGTATTCCCTCTCCCTGCTGTAGTCCCCACTCATCCAAAACTGCCAGGCATGTGTGCGTGGGGAACTGCAAAGGGGAGGGGAAACTGCCAAAGTTTGCTTCCCTTCACATCCTGCTGATGGAAACCTCAGCCGTCAGGCTAAGCAACGGCACTGGGTACAGCTCATCCCTTTTTGGGGGAGGGGGAATCATGCACAGTGTGACAGATCCAAACCTGGATGGCAAGAACAAAAAAATGCACATTAGGGGTCAAATAGATTTATCTTTGGATTAAGGCCACAGTCTCCCTTTCTTGGACAACATGGCCATAAGGTTTTTTCCTAAGCCTAATTGCAGCATGGGGGAAGGAAGGAAGGGCTAACCCTTCCCACAAGATCCCTCTATCACCCCCATGAGGGCAAAACTAATTTGTGACTCAAAACTCTCCCTTGGCGGCAGGACAAGAATGGGGAGGAGCAGAAATAAAATGAGTGGAGCCCATGCCAGTGCCAGCTCCACATCCGCCCCTCAAGATTTCCCCCAGCACATTACGGAAAATGGCCCTTAAGATAAACAAAACGCTCCCTTTCCAGATGCAAATAATACTGTATTTATAGTTGTAAATTAACACGGTTTACTGGTCAGATTTGCAACATTGTTTAGGAAACAAGTACATGCAGCAAACTTCACCGATTTAAAATTGGCCTTTTTTCCTTGCCAACTTAAAATCGCTTTGATTTCAAACAATTCACCCTGGATGCAAGTAAAGACTAACCAGATTCCCCCCGCCCAACCATTTTGGTTTGTGTGTGTGTGTTGGGGCAGGGGGTTATTCTAATAGGACCAAGGAGAGGCGGGGCTCCCCTCTCCTCAATCCGCACCAGCTCTCTCCTTTCAGTGTCAAAAAGGCACCTAAATACTGAAACAAATTACTTGATAGTAGCTCTAAGCTTAAATACATGCCAGACTGAATAATTGCTAGAAACAGAATTGATGCCTTGAATTGCAGGGTGACCGAACAGCAGACAAATTTAGAAAGATACAGAAATGGCCAAACTAATTGGGGGTAGGCAATGTTTGCCCACCAGTTGTTGCTGGAGTCCCAGCCAACTTGGCTACCGGTCAGGGACGATGGAGTTGCAGTCCAACATCTGGCAGCCCATAAGCTCACCCTTAAGTTGAAGAGCACCTGGGCAAGCTAGAGAGAGTTCAACATGCCATTTATGGCACTGAGATTTCACCCCAGCAATGCCAGCTGTAACTCTAATAATGGCCGTGGACCTAAGGCATCAAAGGTCTGGATGCGTTTCCTCCCAAGACTCCAGACTGCATCCAATCAAGTCACTGTGTGAGCAAAACAACCTCTGTTTGCGCAATGGAAATTCACCTCCCTCCTAACCCCTGGCATCCTCCCCAAATCTGCTCTGGGGCTTCCCCATTCTTTCGGGGCAGATTTGTGGGCAGTGCAAGGTGAGGAGGGGAAGTTCTGTTGCACAAGTCATCTTGCACACACAAAGACTTAATCAAATGAAACGCAAAAATTGCAGTGACTTAACAGAAACACATACACTGCGGGCAAAGGAAGGTCTTTACTCCATTAGGATGACAAAAAGAGTACAGAGCTTGAAGCCCAGTTAAGCAACTTGCAGCCACCTTGCTTTTGACAGTTTTGCATCCTTGGGCCTGAGAGATGGCTGCAACACACACATCCCACACACGGTACTGAACCCCTGGATTGAGATTTCACAATACACATTAATTCCTTCTATAAACTGCTTTGAGGTGTGGGAAAAGGAGCTATTAGCCATAAGAGATCCCTTTGAAGCCTGGAGACACCATCTGGAAGGGGCGCAGCATGAAATTGAGGTGTGCACGGACCATCGTAATCTAGAGAGTCTTCATACCGCCCATAAATTCAATCAGAGGCAAGTGTGCTGGGCTCAGTTCTTCGCACGGTTCCATTTCAAAATTCATTACATCTCCCAAGCACAGAATAAGCAGGCTGATGCCCTCTCAAGGAAGCCAGAATTTCTGAGGGATCCCACCCCAAGACCGTTACAGTACATAATCCCGAGCGAGCGAGGAGTAGTAGGGGCCTGTCAAGATTCTTGGGAAGCTGAAGTGCGTGAAGCGCAACAACAGGACCCTTTCATGCAAGAGCGGCGGGTCGAAGAGGGCGCGTTACCCCAGGCAGAACAGAAGGACTTTATATGGAAGGATGGCATACTGCACCATCAGGAAGCTGTTTATGTGCCCCCCAGAGAACTGCGAGTGAGGGTACTACGTCAGTGCCATGACGCCCCCACGGCAGGCCACTTTGGGGTTTTTAAGACCATTCAAGCTGTCACTCGGGAGTTCTGGTGGCCCAAAGTGAAGAAGGACGTAGAACATTACGTTCGCTCTTGCCCCACTTGCATGAGGGCTAAACATGCCACTGGGAAGCCACCGGGGCTACTGGAACCCCTCCCTTCTCCAGGAGGACCTTGGCGAATGATTACTATGGATTTTATAACAGACCTTCCACCTTCGCAGGGGAAAACCACAGTTTTGGTGGTCGTTGATGCCTTCTCAAAAATGGCTCACTTCATTCCGTGTGCAGGGCTCCCAAGCGCTCAAGACACGGCCAAGTTGTATGTGCAAAATGTGTATTGGCTGCACGGTCTGCCAGACAGCCTGGTTTCCGATCGGGGCACACAATTCACCTCGCGTGTTTGGCAAGCGTTGTGGAAGTTACTGAAAAGTGAGCTGAGAATGTCATCTGCCCATCATCCCCAAACGGATGGGCAGTCCGAGAGGGTCAACGCAGTGTTGCAATAATATTTACGTTGTTTTGTGGGGTATCAGCAGGACAACTGGATGTCCTACCTACATTTAGCAGAATTTGCCTATAATAATGCTGTGCATTCGCACACGCAACAGACTCCCTTCTTCGCCAATTTCGGATACCACCCCCAGCCTTCCCTGCCCCAAAAGACAGTCTCTCAGTCCCAGCCGCTGAGGATTACTTGCAGGAACTTCATGCTACGCAACAGATACTCCAAGAGCAACTAGAACAGGCCAAAGCGGATTACAAACGCGCAGCTGACCAGCATCGGAGAGAGGGAGACCTCAGGGGTGGGAAGGGTTAAAGCATGGAGGGGGGGATGATGTTGCAATGCAGCCAACTCATAAGGGACAGGAAGGGAGGAGGCATGAGTTTCAGACACCTCCGCAGCCAGAAGAAGCAGAGTTGGGGATTGTTGTGTCTGAGCAGGATCGTGCGGGAGGGGGGCAGCCTGCTCTCCAGCCAGTTCCCACGAGTAACCCCCTTTCCGAGGAGCCGAGTGCACCGCCCCCAGTTGATGCAGAGGACTTGTCGGGGGAAGCTTCAGAGTCAGTGCCAGCTCCTCCTTTCCCAAGCAGTTCCCAGGAGGATTCCAGTGTGGCACCGCCCCCTGACCTCGAGCCTGTTGCTCAAGAGCAGGTGTCTTCCGATGAGCTGTTGGATGCGCCTCCCCTGTCTCCTCGTTCCCGTCGCCGCGAGAAACGGACAGGGCAAAGACAGGAATTACGAAGGAGTCAGAGATTACGTTCGAAAACATTTCCTATATAAGCCTGCCGCTTCCAGTGGGGGGTTGTTGAGTCAACTTCCTTCACACGCTGCAGAGCATGTCTAGAGTATAGTTAGGGACTTTAGTGAGTTAGCGTAGGGTTTCCTATGAAGCGCAATGCTTTTGATGTATCCATTACTCTAACAAAACGAGATTTACTTGCACACACACTCCAGCCTCTTTCTTTCGGCTCTGGACAGGACACCTTTACCGCATCCAAAACTCCACTCACACACACACACACATGGCCAGCCGACATCCATGAAGAACGCCAGCGGCAACATCCGCCCCTCTCTCGCCCCCCCCATCCATTCACATTCATTCCCCGGCTTCAACCCACAAATATCCACCTTCAACCAGCTTCTTCCACAAACTTCCGCCTGCTTCAGCCTTGCGGCATCCGCCAGCTTCCAAATGCGGAATCCATCGGCTTCCACACACACTGCCAGCTTCCGCCAGGTCCATCACTAAACATCAGCCAGCTTCAGATGTGAGTAGCAGCCACCTTAAGCCGCAATCCCTCTCAGCAAGTAAACTTGCCTCATTATCGCTCCATGATGGCATCCCGCAGCCAGATGATCATCTCCTTGCATTCGCCAATTCGCCTCCTCCAAGTGAAAGAAGACCAGGCCATGCTTCAGTCTTTCCACTTGGCTCACCTTTATGGGGGCCATGTGGTTTTGTGATGTCACAGGCAGTCCACAGCCCATGGCAACAGCTGGGGAGGCCTCATCATCATCTCTTCACACACCTCACAATTGTGGGTGTAACTCAGCTATGATTTATTTGATTGCTCTTTTAATATTAAAAAGTTTTATAGCCCACCCTTCATCTGTACTCATACTGTGCTGGGGAAGATTGTTCAGCCCAAGAATGGCCTTCCCTTGCGGGCAACGTTCCGGGGACTCCATGCCAGAGGGGGGCAGGGCCAAAGGCAAAAAGTAGGCATGGCCAAATGCAAGTGTGGGTGGAGCAAAGGCCATGACTTATCTTTGTACATTCGGCTCCATTCCAGTTATGCAAAAATCAAAGGTTTCTGCACTTTCCCATCTCTCCAGTCCACTTAAGCAACAGGCCTCATCACAGTTCAAGGACACAAAAGCACTTGAGGAGGGTTTGGAGCTGGGCCTTTGATGGGCATGGCCTGGGAAGATTCCTGAGGGCCGGGCAGAACTTGTTGGAGGGCTGCTGAGATTCCCCACATCTGTCATAACATACAGTGTGAGATAAAAGTTATATTTATATATTTTATATAGATATATAAATATTAATGCCTTTATTTTAATGAAATCAGTCTTTGTGGTGCCAGCAGATTAATATTCTTTTAAGGAATTAAGCATTGCTGAAAAGGATTAAGGAAGCAAAGTCTGTAGTTTGATTTCACTAGACCAGGTTCAAGGTTCCTCTGTTGATATACAAAGCCCTGAATAGCTTGGATCCAGCATGATTTATGGACTGCCTCAGCCCTTATATCCCATCTCCATCGCTGAGTTCCTCCGGAGGAGTGCTGTTAGTTGTCCTCCAGGTTACAGAGGCCCAACTGGCCTCCATTAGAAGCCGGACGTTCAGTGGTGCTGGTCCCATTCTGTAGACCCACAGGGCCTTGGTTTTCCAAGGATTCAGCTTATTAGCCCTCATCCAGCCCACTACTCTGGGCGGGGGCACATCTTTCTTCATGGTGAAGGCAATCTCCCTAGAGAGTGCCCTGGAGTGCAAAAGAAGAAACTTTGGTCAAGAAATTCTGGCTCATGTTTTAAGCAGGTCTTGGTGTCTTTCTTAAGGGCAGAAGTGTCTCCGTCTGCCTGGCTCCTGGAATATGGGGGGTAGAACCCATACATGTAAAGCACATTTAAAGCACGGGGCTTCCCCCAAATAATTGTGGGAACTGTAGTTTACCCCTCACAGAGCTAGAATTCCCAGCATCCTTAACAAACTACAGTTTCTAGGATTCTTTGGGAAAGTCATGTGCTGGAAAGGTATGTACGCTGGTCCTCAGTTGAACTAAGACAGTGCACCAGAGTGAAGAAGATGCAGGATTTTGGTTCAACTTACAAGCAGCAGTCCCGAGTGACTTTTCCTAGACCTCAGGTGTACCTGATAAGCTTTGAGAATGCATCGATCCCTTAAAACAACCAGAATATTATTATTTAATAATAACAAACTCATTCTTATGTAGCCAAAACAGCAGCAGACAAATACACAAGAGGGAAGTATCCACAGGCTTGGGAGGGGTTGCAGAAGCACACACCTTTTTTTGGTCTGTTTGGTATAATTATCGCCCCTTTGCAGGCTGGAGCTGAGGCTGAAGGAGAGGAGGCCAGCTAAGGCTGCCTGCCGAGGCCATGGGACAGCTGCAATTTATTTATTTATTTATTATTTTATTTATATCCCGCCCTTCCTCCCAGCAGGAGCCCAGGGCGGCACACAAAAGCAATAAAAACACTTTATAACATCATAAAAACAGACTTTAAAACACATTAAAACAAAACAACTTTAAAAACTGTTTTAAAAAAGCTTTGAAGACATCTTTAAAAAAAAAAGGTTAAACAACATGTTTTTTTTTAAAGGTTTAAAAACATATTAAAAAGCAATTCCAACACAGAAGCAGACTGGGACAAGGTCTCAACTTAAAAGAGTCGTTGAAAGAGGAAGTTCTTCAATAGGTGCCGAAAAGATAACAGAGATGGCACCTGTCTAATATTTAAGGGTAGGGAATTCCACAGGGTAGGTGCTGCTTTACTGGGATTTCCAGTTTGCAGGGTGCTTCTTTCACACTAGACAGTTGATTATGATGATGGTCGTGGCAGAGTAGTGCTTGGGCGTTACTATGATTATGTAGTACTATTCTTTATCCCATCCTTCCTCTTAGGAAAGTGCAGGGAGGCTAACAATATAATTTTTTTTTTAAAAAGCGGAACCACAATCCAAAATTCAACTCACCATGATAATCAACATTGCATCATACAAAAAGTGTCAGGTTTGTTATGCTCCAAAGGCCTTCCAGTACACGGAGGTCTTAAGGGCTAAACCCTGAATGAACATGGAAGGGACGGGACCATCGATTTCCATAGTTTAACTACACTCCTGCAGAGTCTTTATTTTATTCAAAAATTCCTGTACAAGTGCAAAATAGTTTTGTTCTGTGCATGAGTGCATTGTGACCAGTTCATAGCATGAGGAAAGGCCACATAGCTCAGTGGCAGAGTATCTGTTTCGCATACAGAAGGCCCCAGGTTCAATCCCCAGGATGTCCAGTTAGGGCTGGGAAACCCATCTGAATCCATCTGAAACCCTGGAGAGTCACTGCCAGTTAGTGTAGGTAGACCAAGCTAGATGGACCAGTATGGGGCAGTATGGGTTTTTATTGCTATGCAGTACCCAGAGTTAGATGCACTGTTGCCCACATTGCACAAGTGATTGGTGCTGCCTGTTATGATGCTGAGTCCTTTCTCCCTACTGCCACAAGCAGCCAGCAAGCATGTTTTGCAACAGCCTGGAGACATACATGGCTTGCCGTAAGGAATAGCCGCAGTGTAACTGGTATTTCGTATTGATTCTGTGAGATAGTTTTGTAGTATAACTATTGTGCACTCCTATCCATGGAAGTATTCTGGTCAGGCGGCTAAGAATTCTTTAAAATGTCTTTCCCTCCCTCTTTCTTTCCCTAAACTACAACTCCTAGGATTCCTTGGGAAGGAGACCTTGACTGCTAACCCAATTTATATGAATCAGCAGCACGATTATATGAGTCAGTGGCACATTTTAAGAGAAATCCTCAGGTTCTGTCCCCCCTGAGATCCTCTCTCCCCCCCCTCCCCATCTACTCTCTGAAACCGCATTGTTAATTACTGCAGATATTGATATCTGCAGTTCATCTGAGGCTCCCCCAAGAAAGCCTCGCGGACATATGCATAATGGCTTGGATAGTCTTGCATTTTTACTATGAAAACTGTTCAGTTATGCTGAGAGGGACAGGGGATTTATTTGCTTGTTAAACTACAAAAGGATGCTATAAATGCTTGAATGAGACTAACAGTTCAATGCTGGACTCTCATTGTGTAAGAATAAAAAGTGGATGAGATCACAGAGTTCTAGAGTTAGAAGGGACCTTGGAGGTCATCTAGCCTAACCTATTGCTCAGTGCAGGATCTCAATATAGGATGCAACGACAGCATCTCTGGCAGACGGCTGACTAGGCACTGTTTAGATACCTCAAGCTTGAACGAAGCATTCCACTGTAGCCAACAGAACAGATTGCAGCGGGTACTAGGATTGCCAGGTTCTTGGCCTGAGACTGATCCTGTATCTTTAGGAGAAGAGAAAGTCAGTCAAGTGCAGGTGTTCTTGCAACTCTGTAACAGAGCTTGGAAAAGTTACTTTTTTGTACTACAATTCATCAGCCCCAGCCAGAATGGTGCTGGCTGGGACTCATGGGAGATGTAGTTCAAAAAAGTAACTTTTCCAAGCTCTGCTCTGTAATGAGAAAAACCACAAGGTGGAATTCTCCCTCCCCCCTCCACAACTTTTAAAGATACAGAAGACCTCTTGGCCTCTTTAAAAGTTCTGGAGGGGGGAGGGAGAATTCCACCATGTGGTTTTTCCCATTGCAGAGTTGCAAGAGCACCTTCACTTGGCTGACCTTCTCTTCTCCTAAAGATACAGGATGAGTCTCAGGCCATGAACATGGCAACCCTAGCAGGGTACTTCATTGCAGTGCCTGTGTGGTGCTAACAGTTTCTCCAGTTTGCAAATGTGCTCCACGGGCCCCAAAAGATTGACAGGCCCTGCTCTAACCTATAGTTTGGCAACTAGTAACCTAGGGTTAATCACAGCCTTTCCAAAGACCCACTACCTTTCTGAAAAATGCTGTTGCTGACTTCTCTTAGCTATTAAGAGAAAAATACAGATTTAAGCTGCAATCCAATACATGTCTACTCAGAACTAAGCTCCATTGGGTTCAATGGGACCTACTCCTAGGTAAGTATGTATTGGATTGCAGCCTTAATTCATCTTCCTTCTTATGTAATTCACTCTCAACCCAGCAACCTTGCTTTGTAATTCTTGTTTAAGGCACTCATTCTGGCAACATTTCGCCTAGTTAAATTGTGCCTTTCTGAACTTTGTTAAATTCTTGCACTCTAACCAGGAGTCAGAAGTAGGCAGATCAGGCTGTGCTGGTAGATCTCTGGTTGATTTGCAGATCTTGGTAATATAGGAATCTGCCTTACACCAAATCAGAGTGTTGGCCATCTAGCTTAGTACTGTCTACACTGACTTGCAGCAGCTCCCCAGAGTTTTAGGCAGGGGGACTCTCTCCCTGCCTTACCTGGGGATGCCAGAGATTGGACTAGGGTCCTTCTGCATGCAAAGGTGATGCTCTACCACTGAGCTACGGCCGTTCCCTAGGCCATGGTTTCCAGCTCCCAATTGGTAAACAATGGCAACAACAATTCATCTAAATTAGGCTGTTAAAATGAAGAAAGCTAAGCAGGAGTGCACTTCTGTGTGAAAAAGACTGTGAGTTTAAGTTCACTTCTGGTACTGAAAGCAAATTCCTAGGCTCAAAATGTGCTAAGCTAGGCACTCTCTTCTGTAAATCTCTGTATGTCTTTTGCACAAGGGTCTCGTTTCTAGGTTGAGACCTACAAAATTCAAGAGTAGATTCAACAAGGCTGAGGTCTGTCCACCCCCTGCTCCGCACAACCTGCTATCTTATGCAGCAATTGCTTTTTAAGATGTTTTTTAAAGATGTTTTCAGAGATGTTTTGTTTGAATATGTTTTAGAGTATTTTGTTTTTAACATGTTTTAAAGTGCTTTTAGTGTTTTTGTTCGCTGCCCTGGGCTCATTCTGGGAGGAAGAGTGGGATATAAATGGTGCTACTGCTACTGCTACTATTATTATTATTATTATTATCTTTATTTATACCCCGCCCTTTTTCCAAACTGGAACTCAAGGCGGCTTCCAGATAAAAACAAGTACATATAATTAAGAACCTATAAAAATATAAAACATATAAACATATAAAATCAGCATTAAAACAGGATTAAACTATTAAGATGTTAAAACCAATTACTCTTAAAATACTGCAGCCCAGTTTAGGAGCATACAGGCAAAACAATAACATACAGCATCCTCTTCAGTCACTACCCTTAAAACCTTCAGTTCCAAAGGCCTGTCGGAAGAAAAAAGTCTTTAGTTGTCGGCGCAAAGACTGCACAGAGGAGGCCATTCTTGCCTCCCTAGGGAGGGAGTTCCAGAGCCTAGGGGCAGCCACCGAAAAGGCCCTATGCTACTACTACTACTACTACTACTACTAATAATAATAATAATAATAAAACCTTACATACTTGGGAGCAAATATTAAGAAACTAGAACAGTGTCTTACATAGTGTCAGTAGGACATACCAGTTAGTAAGTGAAAAAAATCTTCCTGGAAAGTCTTGAAATAAGATGAGAGAAATATTTTTGGAATAGAGTTCAAAGTAGTTAATTATAAAACAAAAGAAACATGCTGAGATTTGGTTTGTACCAATAGTCTATTGCAGGGGTTCCCAAATATTTTTTCCTGACAAACCAGTTGAAAATTGTTGAGGCTCTTGGCAGGCCACTTAATTATTTTTCTGCCTATTGTAGAAATTGTAATGAGCTGTTCTAGATGCTGTATTATTTTTAATCGTGCATTCCAAAGAATTCAGTTTGTATTGCATTCCAAAAGAATTCGGCATTGCATTTTGCATTCCAAAGAATTCAGTTTGTAATACAATAAACTAGAATATAAGAAAGAAATGAAACAATAAAAATAGATCTAAAAATCAACAGAAGTATTTAATGTGGACATGCTGCACACTACCTGAATGAAGTTCACGGACCACAGTTTGGAAACCCGTGGTCTATTGTGTAAAAATGCTGAAAGTGGATAAATACTGTTTCTTGGTTATAACCTGACACTTAAAAGTAAACCAGTGTTGAATGTTGCTGTTCAG
This sequence comes from Rhineura floridana, assembly GCF_030035675.1. NCBI lineage: Eukaryota > Metazoa > Chordata > Lepidosauria > Squamata > Rhineuridae > Rhineura > Rhineura floridana. The sequence continues at coordinate 11,585,463 of NC_084485.1, read as the reverse complement.
AATTTTTTTCCAAGTTCACAATTCTTGAAGTTATAAAGCTGCTCCTTAGTTCCAGTTTCTTATTCTTAAATAGAACAGCCTAATTTAAGATTGTTTTTAATCTCTTTGAATTATTTTTTGTCATTACAAAGTCGTTAAGAATGGTATGTTATGCTCTTATACCATGTAACTAAACTGCTTGATCTTATGAAAGGAAAGCAAGCTTTGAAGTATCTTCTGTTTCCATTATATTTGATTTAAATGTTTACTATCAGAACAATCCTGTTGGACAAACACACGGAAAAAGAAACATGTGCACTCTCTTCATTGAGTATTTTACATTGCCTTATTACCTAAGTAACTTAAGAGTTGACCTAAATACTTGAGGTGTGAAGGTGTACCCATAAGAGGTGAAATACAAGACTTTCCAGTTTTGTTCAAAAAATCCCAGTAACCAATCAGCCCAGTATTGTCTGGTTTGTACACACACAAAAGTCTGCCAATCAGTCCAAAATTATTGTGTGATCACAAAATATTCTGGCAACTTGATCTTTCTAGAATTCTTTTTTCAACAAGCTGTTTTAAGCAGAGACCTTATCCCAGTCTGCGTCTGTGCTGGAATTACTATTTAAGCTGCTTTTAAAGATGTTTTGTTTTAAATTGACTTGAAGGCAGTACATTCACATTTTTTAAAGTTTGTTTCTAAGATGTTTTAGAGTGTTTTTAACTTTTTAGTGTTTGGGGTTATTTTGCCACCCTGGGCTCCTTCTGGAACGGCGATATATACATTTAATAAATCAATAAATAGGAACTGTAGTTTGTTAAGGGTGCTGAAAAGTGCTAGGAGGCCCCCTCACAGACCTACATTTCCCAGAGTGGTTTAATAATCAATCTCTCTTCCCAGGGAACTCTAGAAATTGTAGCTCTGAAGGGAATAGGGGTCTCAGCACCCTTCATAAACTACACTTCCCAGGATTCTTTGGGGAAAGTAATGACTGCTTAAAGTGATATGAGAGTGCTTTAAATGTGTAGTGCAGATAGGGCCAAGAACAGAAGGCTGAAGCAGATGGACCACTGGCTTGATCCAGCAGAGCTCTTTTTAACTGGACTAGCAGAGAGGGGGGAAAACATCCACCCTTTTTTGTCCTGATTGTCACTGCCTGTGCATATTTACTAAGAAATAATTGCCCCCTTATGTTGAATGGTGCTTACTCCCAGGCGTGCAGAAAACTGCAATTTTAATCATGGAGGAGAGAGAGGAAGTTGTTGCTGGGTAACTGCTCAAGTGATACCTCTTGCTCCCAACAGCAAACAAGGGACGCCGCTTGGTGAGTTGCCTAGCAGCTGCAGATGTGATCTCTCTTCAAAACATCCATCATGTAGATATTTCTTGGCCTTGCTAGTATAGTCCAGCCATACAATCAGGGCAACAGCTGCTACTGCCAAAGGTCAATGTAGCTATATAGAAAAATAGGAAAGAGGACTCCACCAGTGAGTGCTGAGATCCTTTGGGGATCAGGGGTCTCACTTTGATGTTCTGAATTTGGGAGGAGGTGGGAAGATGTCCCTTGACCTCTAGGAGTTGACCATGGCTCTAGCGAGAAGTGTTGTTTGAGAGTCATCTCATACCTAACATTTTTCAACTTTGGGTTTTTTTTAAAAAAGTATGCACCTAAAAGAATAAAGGTGGAGCAAACTGGAAATGAGAATTAGCAATTCTGGCTAGGTACTTAAACACAGAACTGCCCCAAATCCACCCAAATGAAGGGAGAAAGAGGAGATCCCAGTTAGGTCACCTCTCCACAGTAGCTTCTCACTCCCCACCCACCCAGGGTCATTCCTAGCGTGCAGGTCAGATCAGATGAAAAGCACCTGGGGGAGAGAACTGGAAGGGAGGCAAGTAAGTGGTGGGCAACCGGAGAGTGTATGTGCGTGTTTCTGAACTGCTCAACCGTGTGCCCCTTTGGCCAGGGATGGGGGAACTCCTAGGCCAGCTTCCTGGCAAGTGGGCTGCTGTTGCTTACCTGGAGAGAGAGGGGCAAGGCGGCAGAGACATTGGTGCATTCCGGCCCATTTGCACCATGGCACTCTTCCCACTGCTTCTCCATGCTCCTAGCATAGCACCTCCATGCCACCTGGCAAGCTGCTTCTCCCTTTGGTTGTAAAAACTAGACCATCAAACCTCTTTCTATACTTGCTTGAGGCAGGCAAAGAACAGCAGAGACAAGTGAAATATCCAAGGGAGCTTATTGGCCAATTCCAGGACTTCTCATTGAGAAATTCCTGGTTAAGATTCCTGAGAACACATATCAGACAGGTGCTGTCTCCCTTGTCTTTTTGGCAACTGTTGAAGGCTGTCTGCTTTTAACAAGCGTTCTAAGTGGAGATCTTTATCCCAAATCAATAGTTGTATTTGATCTGTGTTTTTTATATATTTATATATTATTTTACTTCATTCAATTTATGAATTGTAATGTATGCAATTGTTTTAACTGCTTTTATATATGCATCTACGTTTTATTTCATATTATGTATATTATATAAGTAGGAATGTGATAGAATTCTGCCTAATTTGGATTTAGTACCAAATTTTCCATTAATTTGTTTATTTTCTATTGTTATGGACCAGATTTTTATGTAGTGATTTTCTGTGGCTATTTTTGAAAAGATTTTTTTTAAAAAAAATCTGCCTCTAAAATATCAATATTAAGAAAGATAATTTTACCAATATTTCCTTTCATTTATTGATATTCCCTTTCAAAATATTTGCATTTCCTTTAAAAATTTTGATATTAATGTTTTTTGCGAGGGGGAAAAATGGATTGGTAAAGCAGTGGCCAGCAGACAGAGAAACAAACTTGAATCGATACCAGCCTGTTAGGTCAACAGAATGCTTTCAAACTGGCACCCATCCCTAATTGTAATTTATATTCTATTATTGTTATATATATGTGTATATGTATATGCATGTAACTGTGCTTAACAAAACAGAGGTTCTTATTGTTCTACCAAAACGTTGCGGCTTCCGCCTTCATCAGCTGCTAAATATATGTATTTGTATATATTCTTTTATTATATCATACAATTGCTTCAAGATGTTTTATAGGAAGCAATTCATAAATGAAATAAATAAATTATAAATAACGAACACCAGAGTTCACAAAACCATTGGTCTAGCCAACCAGCACACACAAGCATGCATGTCCATGTACACACACAGACACAAATGACACACACATTTTTTCGCTGTGGATGTTGTACCAGTTTTATTGGTAAAATTTAACACAAAGCCTCACAAACGCCGGGACATGCTTTTCCTTTTAAAGAATTTCCACTGGACCTTAATAGTGAGCATCCAGTCGTTGACGTACAGACTCTTACAAGCGGATGTGCACACATGCGCCTCAGGGAGAAGGTGACGGCATCCTGGTCGCGGGGATGGTTTCTGCGCGAGGCACTGGATGCCTACGATTCATTTGCCAGCCTTCTGGGCCTTCTGTGCTGACTTGGTCACCTTGCCGGCGCCCCCACTCTTCTTCTCCACGTTCTTGATGACACCCACCGCCACGGTCTGCCGCATGTCGCGCACAGCGAAGCGTCCTGCAAATGGGCATGCAAGGGTAGAGAATGAGACTGGAGGACACCACACTGAGAACACAGCGCCCTATGCCACAGAGCCTGTGGCGCTATATCTCCCTCTAGTGGTGAAATGAGGCCATGCAGTTCCCACACACACTGGACGGTAGCACTAAGGCTGGGCTTCTGCTTTTGTGCTTTTCACAGCAACCTTGCACACAGAAGCCGGGCAGGTGAGGCTTTTTCACTATTTATCTCCATGGCAGAAAAAAAGTCACCTGCAAAAAAATTTATGCATTAGGGCCAGACTACAGGGGACACTGACAGACTGGTGTGTCAGCATTCGGTTAACATTGAGTATACTATGGACAAATGAGAAGGCCCTAACAAGGTGTTTCCTTCTGAAACTACAGTTTCAGGTGCTTTTCTCCTAAGGATCTTCTGTGAAGAGGATGGGTTCTGCTCCCTACTCTTGGCCAGGCTGTGTTTTTAATCTCCCCATGTCACTCCACTCATTTTTGAACCTGTATGCAGGGAGAAGGTGATCACTCCAGAAGCTATGGAATGGAACCAAACTGTGGTCATGTTTTAAGCAGACCTGAATGTCTGCTTTAAGGGCAGACATGTCTCTGTTGGAGCTGGACTCTGCCGGAACATGAGAAACAGAAGGGCTGGCAATGCCTTAGTCATGCTGAGATTGTGCACCTCTGCAAGAAGGCATAAAGTGTGACAACTCCCCAGCGCTGGGTGACTCCATCCTAGAGCGTGAGGCCAGAAAGGCTGTCAAGGCTTTAGTTGAGCTGAGATCATGTACCAGTGTGAAGAAGATACAACAAGTGTTAGCAGCTCCAAGGAACATTCATGAGATCCCTTGAACCCTAACAAGGCTCAGGAATGTGTTGCTCCGCCCAAAATAATTAATTAAAAATTAAATTAAATAAATCACCTGTTTTTACAGGTATCTGACCCTGTCATTTACCAATACAGAACTATATTTTAGCAAGAGAAGAGCGAGAGAAAAGAGCGAATCAGAAGAGAGGAACATTTGGAAGTCTAAATGTAAATGTACGGCCCTCAAGTCGATTCCTACTTATGGCGACCCTATGAATAGGGTTTTCATGAGGCTGAGAGGCAGTGACTGGCCCAAGGTCACCCAGTGAACTTCATGGCTATGTGAGGATTCGAACCCTGGTCTCCCAGGTCGTAGTCCAACACCTTAACCACTACACCATACTGGCTTTCTTTGGAAGTCTACAGTGATCAAAAAGAGACTCCACCTTAGTGTTAAGAGCTCACTTCTCTTTCTTTGGAGTTTTTCTATTGTTTAGCTCTATGTTTTGTTTGTCCTGGGGTCTTTTGGGGCCTACATTACCCACTGCCCTCTTTCTGAGAGAAGAAGGGTTTTCTTGCCTTGAACTTCTCCCTTCTTCAGGTCAGGACTGCAGCTGTTTGTGGCCATTGTCCCCTGAACCAGTCCTTTGGCTCCAGAACAATTTTGTTCTTATATAATTCTTCTTCATTTAGATGACATTATAGCTTCTGTCTATTCTTTGGTGAGGCTTAAACGTTACTATTTTACTTTCCAGTTTTCCCCTTTCCCTCTGGAAACAGTTTTCTTTAATTTTTGTGTGAAATAATTTTCTGTGTGGGTTTTCCTAGTTCCTATATCCTGGACACCAGATTTAAGCTTTAACTACATGGGTGGTGGAGTTTAGGGGAGCCGATGCAGCATTCAACAATGGCTACGTTATAGTTAATGTTATGCATAATGTGCTATTTTCTCTTTTGATGATATTATGCTTACATCTTCCAAAAACAAATGCATTCAGTGGTCTACTGCTGATGTATTCAAAATAAATCTTTCCAAACTGATTATAGCGTCTCAGATCTTATTTGGTAACCACCCTCTTGCCCACTGGGGCAAATTCACTCCACTTTCACCCCATGCCCTTGCTTTTCAGGGATTCAACACAGACCAGCTTGGACAGGGATGCATCTTATCTAGTTGCAGCCTCAAGCTGCTGTTAAAGTAGGGCGAGTAAAAAAAAAAAAGTGGCAACCTGATTCTGGTGCTAGAGACAGACAATGTTTTCCCCAAAAAAGCTGAAGGTGGCATGATAAGGCCGTCACTGCCTGCGGTGTGTACACTCATCCAACTACTGATTTTTGTCAAATAGGTTTTGCAGGGATTTGCAGATCTTTGAAAACCTACACAACCTGTTTGGCCCAGCATAACTGTGACAGAAGAAAAAAGCAGGTACATGACAAGCAATTATGTTTCTTCTGTCATGCCACCTTTGACTCTTTTTTAAAATATTACCTGTCTCCAATCTATGAGTCTATTGGTTGCAGCAAGTTTGACAAAATACTCAACAGGCTTTAATTACTCTTCTGTTCAATCTGAGGAATTTTAGCAAGGGAGCGGCAATATGGAGAGCAGGAGGAAGGCGCAACAGCTTGAAATGGCCATAATTCATGAGCAGCAACTGGGTCATATTGCACATTTCTGTCCCGATTTGGAGATTCCACACCCTCCCTCCTCAGCATGCAACCCAGACGCTGCATGCGTGGAACAGCTATTCCATGCATGCAGCGCTCTCCTACACCCAAGAACCTCCTGCGCCTAGATGGAAAGGACCGATCCACTGCAGCGCTTGTTCCCACCCTCTCTGTTCTGCAGTCAGTTGAACAGACACCCATAGCATGCCTCCACCTGTCCCCAGCTAGCAAAACCGGAGCTCATTTTGCATCTATGTAGCCCTTTTTCCTCGTGATCAAAATGCTTTGTGTACATTATATTTACATCAACCCTGCAAGGTAGGTGAGAATTATTATCACCATATTGCAGATGGCGGGGAAGAGCGGGGTAAGGCTGGGGCTAAGGCAGGAATAGTCTGCCTAAAGGAACTACGTGAGTTCAAGGGAGATTCACACTGGGTACCTCCTGATCAGTCAGTGGTTCAGTCTCTCTGCAAGGACTACACTACCCTGCCTGTCCAGGCTGAAGTACAGAGGGAGTGTGACAGTGACAGAACATGTAAGAAGAGAGCACAGCGCCCTCTGCAGGTCTAACAGCCTGGAGAAAATGGAACTGAATCAAATTTTTCCCACCCCGTAGCCAGAGGCTGTCGGGGTTGAGATTCCAGGAGAGGACGACTAGTGACAGATGCTTTAGCCCAGGGTGGGGGGGATGTCTAAGGACACTCCAAGATCTCTATCTTACATCAGGGTTCCTGAGCATCTAGTCGTTTAATTTAAAATGGCCACAAGTCACCTGCCTTGACAGGAGTCTGCAAAAGATATAAGAAAAGAAGGAGTCCTCACCCAGGGGTGGGTACTGGGAGAAGCTCTCCACACACATGGGCTTGCCCGGGATCATCTCCACAATCGCGGCATCCCCAGATTTCAGGGATTTGGGGTTGTCCTCCAGCTTCTTGCCAGAGCGCCGGTCAATCTTCTCCTTCAGCTCGGCGAATTTGCAAGCGATGTGGGCGGTGTGGCAGTCGATGACAGGGGAATATCCAGCGCTGATCTGGCCGGGGTGGTTCAAAATGATCACCTAATAGATGCACATGAGAAGAGAAGAACTCAGCCTGGAGCAAATTCTGAAAGAACAGAATCCTGTGTAATGGTGGTTCGTTCACAGACGGCATAGGATGGCAAGGTCAGTTTTCTTGCTTCATGTGACTGGGCCATGCTGCCCCCTTGTGGAAGGCCACAGGGGAAAAAACCCAGCTGCTTGTAAAATGTGAATGTACTGCCTCCAAGTCGATTCCGACTTACAGCGACCCTATGAATAGGGTTTTCACAAGGCTGAGAGGCAGTGACTGGCCCAAGGTCACCCAGTGAGCTTCATGGCTATGTGGGGATTTGAACCCTGGTCTCCCAGGTCGTAGTCCAACACCTTAACCATTACACCACACTGGCCCCTAGCTACTGGGTTTTACAAAATAAGGACACCGCCTGACTATCAGTATTTGGGGGGAAGGATTCAAACGCATCACAGGAAATTCAAGTTTGCACAATTAACTTTGGTTAAAGTGCTCCATCACTCTAGCATAACAAGCTCAATTTAAAAAAGAAACAAACCCTTTTGCAGTTAGGCAAGTGGGAGGGAAATGCACTGAAAAGTGCAGCATGGACAAATCATTAATGGAAAGGCATATTGTGTGTGTCTGTATGTGCCTTCAAGTTGATTATGACTTATGGTGACCCTGTGAATCAATGATCTCCAACAGTATTTGTTATAAACTACCCTGTTCAGATCTTGTAAGTTCAGGTCTGTGGCTTCCTTTATGGAATCAATCCATCTCTCATTTGGCCATCTCACAAACAAATCGAGAAGAAAGCAGAACTGAAATTTCTTGTCGTATAACCTCCCCACAAACAAATCAGAATGAATGCTCAATGAAAACCAGATATAATAGAGCAGCCTTTCCCAACCAGTGTGCCTCCAGATGTTGTTGGAGCACAACTCCCATCAGCCTCAGCCAGCATTGCCAATGGTCAGGAAGATGGGAGTTGTAGTCCAACAACATCTGGAGGCACACTGGTTGGGAAAGGCTGTAAATAGAACCTCCAAACAAGCTTCATGCACGCAAATCAGGGTGAAGGCTCAATAAATGGGCCATCCAGAGGAGCCCTTGCTCCCTACCACATAGAATGCTAGCTTATGGAGAAGCCTGGGCTGCAGTTCTTCTCCCTGACATATACTTCTCTACATCACCAGAGCTGTGCTGTTGTTATTCAATTATTCAATGATTATTCAAAGAAGCATTCAGTCTTGTAGAATCATAGAGATGGAAGGGGCCTATAAGGCCATCAAGTCCAACCCCCTGCTCAATGCGGGAATCCAAATCAAAGCATTCCCAACAGATGGCTGTCCCGCTGCCTCTTGAATGCCTCTGCATGTACTCTGCCACATGCAGCCTGACATGGTAGTTCAGACTATTTCATAGATCAGGAAGCTGCCAAGATCTCAACACCACACAGGTGTTGCCTGACATGGGCCCTCCACTAAAAACCAAACAAACAAAATCTAAGTAAGTAAACATACACACACACACACACACCAATGCTCTGAACAGTTCTGGGTGGCTGTGTGTAGCTGCCATATTGATTTCAGGCAATGCCCCTTCCTGGGGCATTATGGGAAATTAACATGCACTTAAGACTCAGTTCCCCCGGTGCTGCGTGTTGTTTTCCTCAGAATGCTACTGCCACCAAGTAAGCCTGAGGGGGCCCACCGACAAAGGAGGGGCACAGTACCTTTCCTGGCTCCCCCCCCCCAAAAAAAAACACCTGAAGCTAATTTCTGTGTAAACTAGGCCTCAGAATGTCAATCCATTAAACACAACTCACTGAATCTGGCTTTTAAGTGATTAAATAGTTAAATCAATTGCTTTTTTCCTTGTTCTTCCCTGTCCCTTTTCCCTCATGTGTTGTGCATTTAGCCTAAGAGCAGTTATTTAACTTTTGTAAATTGTATTTTGTAAATTGTATTGTTTTATTGATGTATTTTACATTGTATTTTTATATTTGTGTTTTTTTGTAAGCCGCTTCGAGGGCCTTTGGCCGAAAGGCGGGGTTTAAATAAATAAATAATAATCTATGTAAATATGCACAGTGCAGAACCTCCATGAAGGGGCATTTTGAAGGCGATCAGTTGTTCTTCAGTGGGATAAGTTGCAGAGTTTAAGAAGAAAAAACCAAACACTTGTCGTAAGGAGGAAAACTGACCTTTAACATGTGTGTTTGTGCAAGTTGCTCACTAACAATCCAAAAGTGAGATTATTAATTTGTTGTCAGTCCTACTGACTAATTTGGAGTCAATTAAAGTCTATCACTAGAGCTATGCAGCCTATTCTTATGCATATCTACTCACAAAAAAGCTCATTGTGTTCAACTGGGATGTGTGTCGCTTCTTAAGCGTGCACAGCACTGCACACCAACCAAGCAATTAAAAGTTGACATCCCAGAATGCAACTTCTATAGAATAAATGCCACCCGCAAAAGATACAGCCTTTCAAAATGGCTGCCATTCATTTTCTGCTAACCTGAGAAGTGAACTGGGCTGCCTCCTGAGGCGGGTCAGACTTGCTGTCCCCACAGACGTTGCCACGGCGGATGTCCTTCACAGACACATTCTTGACATTGAAGCCAACATTGTCCCCTGGAAGGGCCTCACTCAGGGCCTCGTGGTGCATCTCAACCGATTTCACCTCTGTGGTGATGTTGACAGGGGCAAAGGTAACCACCATGCCAGGTCTGAGGATCCCTGTCTCCACGCGGCCCACTGGGACAGTCCCGATACCTGTGGAGGGGCACAGAGGATGACTGATCAGTGCAACAAAACACAAGCCTTGAGACTCTGCAAGAGTAGTAGATCCCATTTAGCACTGAAGACCACATCAGAAATAAAAGAAAGTTGGAAATGCATAGCAAACCACAGGCCTGGTGTTAATTTTATTGATTTCAGTTGGGTATAATTGACAGCACATGACTATGTAGGCATTCAAGAAAACCCTGAAGACTTTGTTATTCCAGTCTGCATTCAGGTGATTTTATGGTTGTTATATTTATATATTGTAGCTGCTGCTGACGCTTTAATTTTGTTAATTTGTGTTGCTGTTTTACATATTGTCTTTTTTTAGGTTGCATTATATCAATTTGTTATTACCTACCGGGGGGAGGGGGAATATAGTCACTATATGATAGTGTAATCCCTCCCAAATCAATCAATACAACATAACACTAAAATGACAAAATTTAAAACACCAGTAAAACCGTTATACTATACACATTAAAAGGTGGGATAAAAATCCATTTACTACTACTACTGCTATTATTACCATATTATTGTTATTATTACTGCTGCTGCTACTACTACTGCTGCTATTATTACTACTATGGGAAAAGCAAGCAGAGGTATTAAGAAACAGTTTGATTTGTACTGTATGCTAGCTGAGAGGCCAAGTTGTTTTCCTTTGAAACGGAAGCATCTGATCACCTTAGGAAAGGACAAACTCTTCTTGCACAGCTTTGCTGTAACAAACGCCTGTTGCCCTTCTGCCTCTCGGGAGCTGCCGCCCCCGATAACACCGCCTCCTCTTTCTTGGCGGTGCCGATAATGATAATGTTATTTGTTATTTAATTTTATTTGTTATTATAATGTTATTTGTTATTTAATTTAATTTTTGTAAATTGTATTGCTTTTATTGTATTTTTATTGTGTTTTTATACCTGTGTTTATTTTTCTTTGTAAGCTGCCTTGAGGGCCTTTGGCCAAACGGCGGGGTATAAATAAAATTTAATAATAATAATAGTAATAATAATACTGTTATAGGCATTGCACATACTGAAGTACACAGGTGGGGGTAACATTTGCAGGGCTTTATTGAACTCCATGTTACGGAAAGGGGGAGCACAATTCTGTACCTACAAAAGTCAGGGTCAGGCAAAAGGGTAGCTTGAGATCCACTGGTAGACCTCTGGCTACTTTGCAGCAAATTGGGAAAGTTTCTGACTGCTTATAGTTCAATAACAGCAACAAAGGAAGACTCCCCACCCCACAATTAGGATGCTAAAATGAATCAAGTTGGGGGGGGGGCGCATCCAGGATTGTTGCTTGAAAGTCCTGTGAACTCAGTTCAAGGGTTAAAAGCAAATCCTTGGGCTGAGAATTTTCCTGAAGCTGTAATTCTATGAAATGTAGCTGGGAGCAAACCCCACTGAACACAATGGAAATTACTTCCTAATCCTAACACATAGGATGGTACTGGTAATTCTACATGTACACATACATCCCGCCCTGGCATTTTGCACCTGGTCCCTGGTTAGTAGAATCTGGGGACTTAGTAAAAAAAATAATCAAAGATCCTGCAAATCTGAGGTCTGCCTGTTCCCTGGTATAAATAATGCTAAGGAACCAAATGCACATTTTGTTTAATTTGCATAAACTACTTTGTTTCTGCTCCTAAAAGGGATGGAGCAAGCAGCTAGGCAGGCACTGAACCCAACCCTCTGATCTTTGTAAATCTTGCTCAAGCTTCTGGGAGTTTACTAGGCATTTTGGACACATTGTCACACTTACCACTGCACCATTAAGAACTAGAAAACTGCCAGCAAAACTGAACTCTAAGCCAGAGGGGATGCTGACTTCTGTACCTAATGATAAATTCCATGCTTGCAACACTATGCATTACACATAACCCTGAATGACCTCTCCATGACATCACAGCAACTCCACCAATGGTGAGGAATTTTGCAAGCAACGCATTTTCTAAATTATTCTCATTCTGAAATGTATCTTCAAGCAGGAATCATCTGGGTAGGCTCTTGCATGACCTTCAATATATGAACTTAAGGAATGCCAAGAGCTGCTCAGCAGAATGGAGGAGGGCCTTTTCCTTCACATGCCTCCCAGTTCCCCATCCTCTAGCACTTTCATCACTACCTTTTCAAACATCTCTGCAATTATGAGGGCTAGAAACTTACTTTTTACAATAATGAATATCTGGACCCCTGCTGACGGCATGCACAATTGCTAGCCCATACATTCTTTAAGGTCTAGTCTGCACATACACAAAAGTTTGCACCAGGGATTAAATCCTCTTCCCTTCCTGTTGCTTAGGCTGCAAGACTGAATTACAAACTGGAAATCCACGTAGCCAAGAGAGGGCACCTGTCCTACCTAGATACTGCCAATAGAGCTTTTGGCTCACCTCCAATCTTGTAGACATCTTGAAGGGGCAGACGCAGAGGTTTATCTGTGGGGCGGGTAGGCGGCAGGATGGTATCCAGAGCTTCCAGCAGGGACACTCCACTGGCGTTGCCTTCCTTGCGCTCCACTTTCCAGCCTTTGAACCAAGGCATCTGCAAAACAAAATGGCGGAAGAGTGGCTCAAGTGGGCTTTGTCCTGTGAGGAGGAAGGACCTGGTGTGTCTGACAGAACACTGTCACTGAGGGGGAAATTTAAAAACCCTCTTGTGTGGAAGTACAGAGATGAAAAGAGGCCAGAGCAGGCACATGAGAACTACTTTGCCCAGTCATGCCAGTCTGTCCCTCCAATTGGGTTTTGACAGCCAGTGTGGTGTAGTGGCTAGAGTATTGGACTAGGACCCAGGAGACCAGGGTTCAAATCCCCACTCAGCCATGAAGCTCAGTGGGTGACCTTGGGCCAGTCACTGTGTCTCTACCTAACCTACCTCTCAGGGTTATTGTGAGGACAAAATGGGGAGGGGAGAACTATGTACACCACCTTGAGCTCCTTGGAGGAAAGGTAGGATATAAATGTAAATAATAATAATAATAAATACAAATACATTTCCATGGGATTCTATTCGGGATTCACATCACTATGGCAGGAACAAGCTAAAATGATTCACTCTTTTGTTTGCTCCCTGTAACAATCTGACATTAGCAGCCTGCCTCTTTCAGAAGATTACAAAAGTGGGTTATTTGGGGGGAGGGGGTTGTGGTCTCCCACAACACCAGGCCAGGAGTGTGTTCTCTCTGAGATCTACTCAGACAAAAAAATGGCTAAGGTCAGGATTCCAAAAGCAGGTGGACCATTCCACAGCCTCAGGCCACCAAGCCCAGACAAGCTCCCAGTAAGAATAAACTTAATTCCTGGAGGAAAAAGTGTGTCTGCACGGACCAAGCTCCTTTAGAGTCACAGGGCAGAGCCAACAATGAAGCTATTAGTTTTCTCAAAGCCTCTACAGTAGGGCCCCGCTTTACACCGCTTCGCTTTATGGCGCTTTGCCGATGCGGTGGTCTCAGACACAATTAGACTAAAGCCCCACTCATAAGGCGCTTGTTCCGCTTTTACGGCGGTTTTCGGGCGTCAGGCGCCATTCTATTCAATGTGTTCTGCTTTTCAGCAGTTTTTGCTTTACGGCAGAGGTCTGGAACATAACCCGCCATATGAGTGGGGCCATACTGTATAGAGGTGCAGCTTAGAAAGCATGAACAGCCATTGGAATGGCATGTTGATGCTACGGCATAGCCCCATTTATGACTTTTATATCCCATCCTTCCTCCAAAAACCTCAGGGTGGCATACATGGTTCCTCCCTTTTCCACTTTTACCCTCACAACAACCCTGTGAGGTAGGTTGGGCCAGTCACTATTTCCTAGCCTAAGGTCACCTAGGGAGGTTCACAGCTGAGTAGGGATTTGAAGCCAGTCTAACTCAAGGATGTCGAAGATATGCCCACACACCGACTCAAAATGCTGTTGGACTACAGCTTCCATCACCCTTGACCCTTAGCCATGCTGGCTGGGGCTGATGGGAGGTAGATTTCAACAGCACCTTCACTGTACTGTTTTCGGTGCCTGCTAAAAACTTTTTTGTTTAAACCAGCCTACATGTAAGTTCAGACATGAACTTACAAAATCTGAACAGGGTGGTTTACAACAGATGCTACTGGAGGTCGCTGATTCACAGGGTCGCCATAAATCATAGCTGACTTGAAGGCACAAAACACACACACACATGTAAATTTGACACATATTGTAATATGTTTTTTATAATGTATATTTTTAAAACTGCTGGTTTTATCTGGAAAAAAATTAGGCTAGCTTGCTTTGAAATTCTGACTTTATCAGCAGTTTTAATGTCAATTTTATATAAACTGCTTAGTTTTACAATACATTAATAATCTAATAAAATTATAACTTAATATAATGGCTGTATAAGAACATAAGAAGAGCCCTGCTGGATCAGAGGAATGCTTCCCAAAGTGGCCCACTCGATGTCTGTGGAAAGCCCACTATGAATGAAGGCCTTCCATGGTTTTTCTCCAGCAATCAGTATTCAGAGATACACTGCACCTAAACGTGGAGGTTCCAATTACCTATCACAAAATCTAAACAACATAGTTTAACAAATCTAGCATAAATCAGCAATGTATTCCCACTCATGGAGAGATGTCAACCACCCACTCACTCATTTTCTATGGCTTTAAAGTATGATTTCATTGTGAAACTTCTATTGACAACATAATCCCACCACCACCACCATGTACTAGCCAATGAGAATCTCTGTCTTGTATCCAAGCCCTGTCCTATATTCCCTGAAAAGGGGGGGGGTTAGACAGCTGCTCATAACTGTCAGAGGATTCACGGTTCCTAATCTCTGTCAAGACACCAATGCTGACTTGCTGAATTGCAAGGCAGTCACATGAGAGGCTAGGAGGGATCATCTGACTAGCTTCTGCATTAGGGACATCCCAGCCAGAAAAAGGGCATACAGTCCAAGATATTCGGAGGGCAAGAGATAGGAATTCCCAAACAGGGATTCCTGGATGAAACGGATTATCTAGATCCATTTCAGTCTGGTTTCAGACCTGGTTATGGGACGGAGACGGCTTTGGTCGCCTTGGTAGATGACCTACGCAGAGAACTGGACAGGGAGAGTGTGCCCCTGTTGGTTCTGTTGGACCTCTCAGCGGCTTTCGATACCATCGACCATGGTATCCTTCTGGGTCGCCTTACCGGGATGGGACTTGGGGGCACCATTTTACGATGGCTCCGTTCCTTCCTGGAGGGTCGAACCCAGAAGGTGGTGCTGGGGGATTCCTGTTCGACTCCTTGGCCGTTGGCCTGTGGGGTCCCTCAGGGTTCAGTTCTGTCCCCCATGCTATTTAATATCTACATGAAACCGCTGGGAGAGGTTGTCCGGAGATTTGGGGTTCGGTGCCACCAGTATGCAGATGACACCCAACTCTACTTCTCCTTTCCACCTAATTCCAAGGAAACTGTCTTGGTTCTAAACCAGTGTCTGACAGCAGTGGTGGACTGGATGAGGGTGAACAAGCTGAAGCTTAATCCAGACAAGACAGAGGTGCTCCTAGTCAGTCGAAAGGCAGATCAGGGAATAGGGGTTCAGCCTGTGCTGGATGGGGTTACACTCCCCCTGAAGACGCAGGTTCGCAGTTTGGGTGTGCTCCTGGACTCAGCCTTAAACCTGGAGGCCCAGATTTCTGCGGTGGCCAGGAATGCTTTTGCACAGTTAAGATTAGTGCACCAACTGCGCCCGTTCCTGGAGTCGTCTGATCTGGCTATGGTGACACATGCCTTAGTTACATCCCGCTTAGACTACTGTAACGCACTCTACATGGGGCTGCCTTTGAAGACTGTTCGGAAACTTCAGCTGGTGCAACAAGCTGCAGCCAGAATGTTAACTGGGGCTGGTTACAGGGACCATACAACTCCCCTGCTGCAACAGCTCCACTGGCTGCCAGTCTGTTTCCGGACACAATTCAAAGTGCTGGTTATGACCTATAAAGCCCTATACGGCTTAGGTCCAGGCTATCTGTCAGACCGTATCTCCCTATATGAACCTGCCCGGGCCCTGAGACCTTCAGGAGACCCTTCTCACGATCCCAACACCTTCACAAGTGCGACTGGTGGGGACACGAGATAGGGCCTTTTCGGTGGCTGCCCCTAGGCTCTGGAACTCCCTCCCTAGGGAGGCAAGAATGGCCTCCTCTGTGCAGTCTTTGCGCCGACAACTAAAGACTTTTTTCTTCCGACAGGCCTTTGGAACTGAAGGTTTTAAGGGTAGTGACTGAAGAGGATGCTGTATGTTATTGTTTTGCCTGTATGCTCCTAAACTGGGTTGCAGTATTTTAAGAGTAATTGGTTTTAACATCTTAATAGTTTAATCCTGTTTTAATGCTGATTTTATATGTTTATATGTTTTATATTTTTATAGGTTCTTAATAATGTGTACTTGTTTTTATCTGGAAGCCGCCTTGAGTTCCAGTTTGGAAAAAGGGCGGGGTATAAATAAAGAAAATGATAATAACAATAGGAAGAGAAGAGGGAACTGGTGTTGCTTCTAATATATATTTCCGAAAAGACAAATAATCATTCGGGAAAACAAACCAGCTCTGTCTGAGCAGGGAAAGTCATACTGAGGGCAGAGTTTGACTTTGCAAAATTCTGCACTAAAATAATTTTTGCAAGCTATGCACCACAAAAGCTGAACACTTTGATCTGCATAAATTATGCATGTAAAACCAATCTGCATATATTACATTATTTTGTATTATTTATTCTGCTTCCTATTTCCTTCACTCACTCTCCCGCCAGCTACTAAGGTTTTGGCAGGCATTTCCCAAGCTTATCACTGTGGTCACAAGGGCTAGAACATTTTTAAAACACAAGTCAGGCTACTGAATTTTACATTGATTGTCAAATTCGACATTTGTGCACCTGACTGTGAAATCGCAGATGTTATATTAGACTAATTCTACAGTCTGCATTTGAAGTGAGGGAAATGCTCTGGGATGTGAAGCGAAACACCCTAACAAAGAGATTTCCAGTGGTGATACAAGGAACCATCCCTATTTGGAAATGCTACTGAGGACTAATCCTAGCAACAGCTATGACCCAGGAATCCTCCAGTTCAAATATCACTTGCCCCCATTAAGTGGCAATCACAGTCTCTCAGCTTAACCTACCTCACAGGGTTGTTGTGAGGATAAAATGGGGAAGAGAACTATGTATGCCACCTTGAAGTGGGATATAAATTCATAATAAATAAATAACCACGCAACCTTTTTTATCCTCAGCTCTCCCACTAATTTGTAGTAGAGCTATTATAGTGGCCTGCCTTACAAGGTTGGTGCAAGGGCTGCTGGAGATCATGCATGAGAAATGCTTTGAGCCCACAGGAAAAGGGCTATAAAGCATTATTATAATTTCTCACAGAAATTTAAGTAACCAAGCATTTGTCTGTTTTTTCACATTTATGTCCCACCAGGGAGCTCAAGGCACATGACTTTCTCCCTCCCAAGCCCCATTTTACCCTCACAACAACCCTGTGAGTTAGGCTGAGGCATAGTGGCTGGCCCAAGGTCAGCCAACGCGCTTCATGGTTGACTGAGGATTTGAACCTAGGTTTTTCCCGTCCTAGTCCGACACTCTTACCACTACACCAGACTGGCTGTTTAGCTAGCTAAGGCTGTATCTGAAAGACAGCTGCCTTGCCTACAGGCCCCCTAAATGCCTGAGGGTGGTGGAATTACTAAGAGGCTCCCTGTTAAGATCAGCAGAGGAGGGCCTCTTAGTAATTCCACCACCCTCAGATGTTCAGGGAGGAGGTGATGGCCCAGGACAGGGCCTTCTCTGTGGCAGCCCCTAAGCTGTGGAAACCAGTCCCCACAGAGGTGCATCTGGCAAGTTCATTGTATAGCTTTCATTGTATGTGGAAGACACACCTCTTTACCACGGCCCTTGACACCTGATTGATATACTGATATTGGTAAACACACACATCAGAACTAGGGATGTGCTAGAATTCCACCCAACTCAAATTTAGTAGAAAAGTTTCCATTAATTCACTTTTTATGTAGCAATTTTCTCTGGCTATTTTCAGTAACAGATTTAAAAACAAGTTCACCTCTAAAATATCGATATTAAGAGTGATAATTTCATTACTATCTCCTTTCAAAATATCAGTACTAGTATTTTCTTTAAAATTATATATTTTCTTTATAAATATTGATATCAATATCCCTATTTTTGCAAGGGAATATAATTATTGGTATTTCCTTTCAAAATATAGATATTAATACCAATGTTTTTTGCAAGTGGAAAAAAACAGATCAGTAAAAGCAGGGCTGGTGGACAAAGAACAATCTCGAATCGATACTGGCCTGTTGACCAGGGCCAACTCCAGGCATGCCGGGGGCCTTGGGCACCAGCCTACCCCAGGCCCCAGCACTCCCCTTCTGCAATTCATGGCAGGATTGGTACCGCGGATCGCAGGGCGGGAGATCCCAAGCCGCCTGCCATTCCCCCGCTCTACTTACCTTTCTCTGCTGTTTTTTGAGGTGAGCGCAGGTTTGCCATCAATGAAGATGGCGGCTGAGGTTCCCTAAGGGGCTGAAGCCTCTGCCACCATCTTGGTTGATGGCACGCATGAGTGCTACATGCGCATTGCTGCCATCAACCAAGCGGCAGAGGCTTCAGCCCTAGGGAAACCTTGGCCGCCATCTTCATTGATGGCAAACCTGCACGCGCAGTGTGCGCAGCCGCAAAAAAACAGCAGAGAGGAAGGTAGGTGAAGTGGGGGAATGGCGGGTGGCTCTGAAGCTCCTACCCTGCTATCTGCAGCAGAAATCCTGCCGCGGATTGTGGAAGGGGAGCGCAGGGGCCCCACAAGCCCCAGGGGCCCTCGGCCAGTGCCACACCTGGCTGCCCTTTAGAACCGGCCCTGCTGTTGACAGAATGCTTTAGAAACGGCACTGGCAACAGATCCCATCTCTAATCAAGACCCATCCTATTCCCTCGATTGTAATCTCTTTTAAGAGTTTGTAATATTGTAGGTTGTATCCAACTAAGTTCTGTTCAGATCCAGTGAAATTAATAGGCCTATGTTAGTCATGTTCATTAATTTCAGTGGACTTACTCTGAGTAGGAATAACAGGGTTACATATAACCCTGCATTTTTAAATGGTTCGGACCTTGTGGTGCAGATAAGAAATTTATTATTATTATTATTATTATTATTAATAATAATAATAATAATAACAACAACAACAACAACAACAACAACAACAACAAAATAATATCATCATCATCAAGGCCATGATTTCTATAATACTAATAATTTTAAGAAGAAGACGACGACAAGGAGTGCAATCAAGGCTGTGATGACCATCAAACACTGAAAAGTGTCCCACGCCCCCCACAAGCTGGCTGGGCTGAGACATCTGACTGGGTCATGAGGCAAAAGTCACAGGCCCATGAGGCAATCTGAAAACAGTCCGGCTAGGCCTAAAGAAGCACAAACTGTTGGAAGCGAGAAGCCATGGTAAACTGTGCAGTTACAAACTAAGCGGGAACAAGGGAGCCTGTGAGAGCTGCATTAAGAGCTCACTTTCTTGCACAGACTAAGCCCCACTTCATATGTTTCAAAATCCCCCATGAAGAGTGAGTCAGTCGCTACATCCACATGACACTCCAGTCCTCCAGAAGCCCCTTGCAGGCCAGTTGTCTCCCTCAAAAGTGAGGGAGGAAGACCCCGTGAGAGACTTCCCAGGAATCGGGCATCAGTGAGGAGACATTTCTAGGGGAGGCACTGAGGGGGGGGAGAGGCGCATAGCTCCAGACAATTCCAACCCATCCCCACCGATGGAGAGGATGTCAGGGCTCGGCCAGAGAAAGGAAAAGACAGTGACCTTCCCCCTCACTCCTCCTCCATCCAGAGAGCGTGTTAACTTACATGAATCTTACAAAATCCAAGTTTAACTTGGATGGCTTCAAAAGAGGTTTAGACAAATTCATGGAGGATAAGGCTATCAGTGGCTTCTAGCCGTGATGGCTGTGCTCTGTCACCATAGTCAGAGGCAGTATGCTTCTGAAAACCACTGACCAGAAGCCGCAGGAGGGAGAGTGCTCCTGCGCTCATCTCCTGCTTGTGGACTTCCCATGAACATCTGGTTGGCCACTGTGAGAACAGGATGCTGAACCGGTGCCTGGCTGTGACAATGGACGGATGAGGGCTAATAAACTGAGGCTCAATCCAGACAAGACTGAGATGCTGCTAGTGGGTGGTTCTTCTGACCAGATGGTGGATGTCCAACTCGTCCTGGATGGGGTTGCACTCCCCCTGAAGGAGCAGGTTCGTAGCTTGGGGGTTCTCCTAGAATCATCTCTGTCACTTGAGGCTCAGGTAGCCTCGGTGGCATGGAGTGCCTTCTACCAACTTTGGTTGGTGGCCCAACTACGTCCCTATCTGGACAGGGATAACCTGGCTTCAGTTGTCCATGCTCTGGTAACCTCCAAATTAGATTACAGCAATGCACTCTACGTGGAGCTGCCTTTGAAGACGGTTCGGAAACTGCAGCTTGTGCAAAATGCAGCGGCCAGATTGGTAACAGGGACCAGACGGTCCGAACATATAAAGCCGATTCTGGCCCGCTTGCATTGGCTGCCTGTATGTTTCCGAGCTCAATTCAAGGTGCTGGTTTTAACCTATAAAGCCTTACATGGCTTGGGACCACAATACCTGATGGAACACCTCTCCCGATATGAACCCACCCGTACACTGTGTTCAAGATCAAAGGCCCTCCTCCGGGTGCCTACTCCAAGGGAAGCTCGGAGGGTGGCAACAAGGGAAAGGGCCTTCTCAGTGGTGGCCCCCAAATTATGGAATGATCTTTTAGACAAGGTGCGCCTGGCGCCAACACTCTTATCTTTTTGGCGTTTTGGCGCCAGGTCAGGACTTTCCTCTTCTCCCAGGCATTTTAGCATGTGTTTCAAATTGTTTTTATATTGTTTTAAATTTTAAAATTGTGTTTTAAATTGTTTTTAAAATATGTGTTTTAAATTGTATATTTGTTTTAATGTTTTTGATTGCTGTAAACCGCCCAGAGAGCTTCGGCTATGGGGCGGTATACAAGTGCAATAAATAAATAAATAAATAAATAAATAAATAGATTAGATAGATAGATAGATAGATAGATGATAGATAGATAGATGATAGGTGATAGATAGATAGATAGATAGATAGATAGATAGATAGATAGATAGATAGATAGATAGATAGATAGATGGGCCACTGGCCTGTTCCAGCAGGTTCTTTTCATGTTGTTAATGGGCTGAACTGTGTCACCCTTGTTTGCAAGAACCCCAGGAATACCAGACTCAAAAGCTATACATTGCTTATAGCTACAGTCCTCTTTCACCTATGATCTCTGTCCCTGTGTTCTCATTCTTCATGAACTGAACTACTTTGGTAATGCCAGTGAGCCCCTGAGCTTGTCTTTGATGCTACATTAGGCATCTCAGTTTTAGATTCCACCTGAAAAACAAACTTGTCCATACTACAAGTTTGGGGAAGGGAAGAGAGAAAATAAACACTTTAGGGTGTGTTTGTTAAATTCTTCTTGAGAGTCCCTCCTTCTAGTCTTGTTGCTGACTTTTAGATTTTCCTTCCTGTTGGACAATCAAGAGAAAGCTTTCTAACTGGCTGCTATTTAAAATATTAACTAAGAAGTTGGAAACAAATTGTGGAAAGCAACAGGATTTTTTTTTCTACTGGTTGCTGCGTTGATTTTTCTGTCCACAAACCCTGGAAAGGCTTCATGCTGAGCTGTACATATTGGAAAAAACAGAACTTAGACCTGAGTTACAGCCTAGCCAGCTAGCTAACTGTACTGTACACAGCAATGTTTCTATTCCTCCAGGGCTGTTTTCATCCTTTGCCATCAAGTCCTCAAAAAAAGAAGAAAAGTAGCTATTATGATTGTGAGTTTAGCAAGTGCTTTAAAAGAGTAAGAGAGCCAGTGTGGTGTAGTAGTTACAGTGTTGGACTATGACCTGGGAGACCAGGGTTCGAATCCCCACACAGCTATGAAGCTCACTGGGTGACCTTAGGCCAGTCACTGCCTCTCAGCCTAAGAGGAAGGCAATGGAAAACCACCTCTGAATACCCCTTACCATGAAACTGAGAAGCAGAGCAAAAGGAAGTCCAAGGGGTGGAGTCTAACTCTAGTCCATAATACTAAGTCCTAATATTTAACTCTTCAAGGGTGATGTTACTATACAGGCTGTTTTTTTCAGGATCACTTCAGTAATTATAGGGTGATTGTGATCATAAAAAATCCACCCTCAGTCAGGGAAAGTCTTGAGTGAGCAGACTTTTGGGGGCTCTTCCAGATGAGGCTTTTGTTGTGCACTTATTTACTGAATTTTTCAGAAGGTCCTATTCTTAAATTGCTCCTGTTCTTAAAACAAGCTATCATTCTTTAAATGGAGGTTGTCATTGTCTGTCATGTCACAAATTAAAAAGATGATTTCCCCCCAAAATCCGGGGGGAAGGCACAAAGCACAGCTCTAGGAAGGGTGCCGCCCCCATTTGCCCCCCCCCAGCTACAGGCCTGTGCCCAAGGGTTTG
Organism: Rhineura floridana; assembly: GCF_030035675.1. Taxonomy (NCBI): domain Eukaryota; kingdom Metazoa; phylum Chordata; class Lepidosauria; order Squamata; family Rhineuridae; genus Rhineura; species Rhineura floridana. The sequence goes on along the minus strand of NC_084485.1, from coordinate 11,562,992 downwards.
TTTTTTAACAGGGAAAAAAACCTTTTGCCATTGCTTCAAGCAGTTGGTTGCCCTCAACAGCCCCTGCAGGCATTCCTTTGTAATTTGAAACACAATGCCCCATGGAAATAAAGCAGCTTTGTTCCCAGGGACATTCTTGTGGGGAAAAGAATCTGCCCTTGGCCTGCCCCAAAATAACCAAATATCACCTCCTTCCATGGAGGACAAATGGTCCCACAGAAGTGGGTGGAGAGGTACCACTCCAGACTGAAGGTAGTAGGTTTTACATGGTTGAATGCTCCTGCTTAGTTTTGTAGGACGTGAGCTTCCAAGTGACTTTGCTTGTTTTCCTCTTCCTTCTTTATCCTTTTTTCCTTTTGGGTCATGTCTTCGTAAGCCTGAGGACAGGGGCTGTGTTACTTTTATTGATGTGTAAGCTGCTCTGGAAGCCTTTCCAGCTGAACACTATAAATACTTTGAAAAAATAAACAAACTAACAAAAACTACAGGCCAAACGCCATTTATCATCTTGGTAAGAACTTGGCCTTAGTAATCCCAAAAGAAAACTATACTGATCACAACTTAAGCATTAACAGTAAGTGATGCCCGAGAGCCATGGTTTCCACACTTCTTAGCCTCAGGCAATCCTTCATGGTTGGTCCACCAAAGAACCCTTGAAAGTTGACCATAGGATCTCAAGGATTATGGTACCAGCGCCCACTCGATGCATACTCATACTGAGTAACGACCAGGTTTGCTGGGTCTACTATCAAGCCGGGCCCTCTGACATTCCCAACAACATCTTGACCCCAAAGCGGGGAAGCCCAAAAGCATAGCCTGAGAACAACAGCACTCTCCCCTCCTGTGGTTCCCAGCAATTGACATTCAGGGCCATACTCAACTTTTAAGTTGAGATCTTATCCCAGTTTGCATCTGTGTTGGAATTGCTTTTTAGTACGTTTTTAAACCTTTATTTTTTTTAAAAAACAGTATGTTTTTAACCTTTTTTTAAAAAAAATATCTTGAATACTTTAAAAAAAACATTTTTAAAGATGTTTTGCTTTAATGTATTTTAAAGTCTGCTTTTACAATGCTTTAAAGTGTTTTTAGTGCTTTTGTTTGCCGCCCTGAGCTCCTGCTGGGAGGAAGGGCAGGATATAAATCAAATAAGAAATAAATAATACATAATAAATAAATACTGACTCCCAACAGTGGAGCCACCTAGTAGGTATTCATAGCCTTATCCTCCATGATGAGAGAAGACCATATTCAGCTGATTGGATCTGGGAGATGCAAATCCCACACAAGAGAGCTCAGCCTGTTCCATCCCACCAAAGACTTACGTTGGGAGACGGCTCCAGCATGTTATCACCATGCCAGCCAGAGATGGGCACAAAGGGAACGGTTGCTGGGTTATAGCCGATCTTCTTGATGTAGGCGCTGACTTCCTTGACAATCTCATCATAGCGTTTCTCGCTGTAAGGCGGCTCCGTGGAGTCCATCTTGTTAATCCCCACAATGAGCTGTTTGACGCCCAGGGTGTAGGCCAGGAGGGCGTGCTCACGCGTCTGCCCATTCTTGGAGATGCCAGCTTCGAATTCACCTACTCCAGCCGCCACAATCAAGACGGCACAGTCGGCCTGGACATAAAAAAAGGCACAGAAGCATTGAGAACCTCATGAAGAAGATGTTGTATGTGCGTGCATACCCACAGCATACGAACTCCTGATGCCAATTCCGTCATTTTGGGATGTCATTTTGCACATTTTCAAAACATTACATAAGGGTAAGTTGACCGTTTCAGTTTCTCTAAGTTTCTCATTTTTCCGATCTGAAATTCAGTTCTTCACATTTCCACTGCATTTTTTTTAAGTCCTCATGAAATTTTATCAGCATGTCAATGAAAACTTCTAATATACACATTTATGTATGCAATTTTGCCTAATATACACATTTTTGCAAAGCAAGTTTCCCTCATGTAATGCATTTTCAATAAGATTCATTTTTATGCACATTTTACACTAATGTTTGTACTTTTGTACACTTTATGAGGCTGGAGAGCTGCATTGCAAAATTTGGAGAACTGCAAATTTCAAAAGATGGCTGTGTTTTGGGTCTATCGCTTCAGAAAATGTGAATTATGTATGTTCACCTTTAAATGCTAAATGAATCTAATTTCTCCCCTATAACTACTTGATATGATCATTTCGGGCTTGAGAGGACAGAACTTATGAATAAATATGAAGCATCCTTATATCAAGTCAGACTACTGCTCTATCTTGCTCAGTTTTGTTTACATCTGGAATGGGGAATTTCTGCAGAGGTTTACACACACACACACACAAAGAGCATCATCCTCCATCTGTCTCTCTCTCACACACACACAGCACCATCCTCCATGCACACGAGCATGAGTTCAAGGACACATTCAAGCCAGGCAAAAGCACTTAAGGTGGGTGTAGAGAGGGGTGATGAGGGGTGTGGTCTGGGGATGAGCACAGTCTGGGGAGAGTGCTGGGGGCCAGATGGAGAGGCTTGGAGGGCGATATTTGGTCACTGGGACTGAGATTGCTCACCCCCGGTCTGCACTGTCAGCAGCTCTACAGGGTCTCAAACAGGGGTCTTCCTCAACCCTCCCTTCTCCAGGTATCCCCTCTGAGGGAGGCTCAGAGGGTGGTGACAAGGGAGAGGGCCTTTTCAGTTGTGGCTCCCCATTCGTGGAATACACTCCTTATGGAGGTCCATCTGGCGCCTTCACTGACATCTTTTCGGTGCTAGGTAAAGACATCTTTTCCCGAGGTATTTGATAGACTGAGATGATATTGTTTTGTATTAATATGCTGCCAAAGTCATCTGTGGCTGTATGGGGGTGGTGGATGTTGTTTCATTGTTTGTTTTTATGGTGTGGCATATTTACTTTTGTTTTTAACAGTGTTGTAAATCACTTCAAGACCTTCAGTTAACAAGCAATAATAATAATAATAATAATAATAATAATGCCTCAAGATGCTGGGGATTGAATTTCAGACTTCCCACATGCACAGCATGTGCTTCGGTTACTCTTCAGCTGTCAAAAACTATTCATACTCAGTAGTCAAGCTTTTTATTATTAGAATATGATTATTGTTCTTCATTCTAAATTTGTACATTGTCTTTAATCAGCAAGAGAGCACTTAATGTCCACATCCATTCCAAATGAACGTGCATGCAGATGCTCAGAACTGAAGCAAGATGCAACATATTTAAAATGTGTGTCTAGGGATAACCAGTTCATTACCATCACCATCTGAGATTTCCCTAAACAAAGAGGTCCATCTTGGTCTCCTATTAGCTAATCCTCTCTTCCTAGTGTAACTCAACAAGTTCCAAGAACATCAGCTTGAGACTTGAAAACTGATAGTGCCATCTTCGTGTATAAATAGTTGATGAGCCTTTGGGGATTTCATTTTTTTCACTCACAGAGTGGGAGGGAAAGCATGCTTCAAATGTATTCTTCAGCATTTCTATTGCCCCTTTCAATGTGCAAAACTTGGTATCGTCGTCATTTGGAGAACCAGATGCAAGGGTAGTTTTTTGTTTGCTGCCCTGGGCTCCTTTGGGAGGAAGAGCGGGATATAAATGTAATTAGCAACAAAGAGGTTTTGTCAGCAAACACACAGCCATTTTCTTCCAGACTCCCAGGTCCACCACTGGTATACAAAGCTAGCCACAACCTATCCAGGAAAAGGATGTCGGTTCTGTGCTGCACTAGGGTTCAAGCAAATGCACAGTCAATGACCCAAGTTGCCATCTGTCCCATGGTCTACGCTCTGTGAGGAAGAACCTTTCCTTTCTCACCTGTGAAGTTCCTGTGATCATGTTCTTGATGAAATCCCGGTGCCCAGGGGCATCGATGATGGTGATGTAGTACTTGGTGGTCTCGAACTTCCACAGAGAGATGTCGATAGTGATGCCGCGCTCACGCTCAGCCTTCAGCTTGTCCAGCACCCAGGCATATTTGAAGGAGCCTTTCCCCATCTAGCAAGTGGCAAAGAAAGAAAAGCAAAATCCAAGTCTGATATGTGCATAGGGCAGCCTTCCCAGCCTAGTATTTACAGGTGGTTTAGACTACAATATTCATTCCGCAGCTGCGATAATCAATCTTTTAATGCGGACCTACACTTTGGAACTCCATACCTATTGACATCAAGAGGCACTTTCGTTGTACTCCTTCCAGCACCTGCTTAAAAGATTTTTGTTTAGATGAGCCTCTCCAAACATGTACATGTAATCTGTCTTTAGCTTATTGTAGATTTTAATTGGGTTTTGAATAATTTCAGATACCTGGTTTTTTAACTGTCTTTTATTGACAATTTTAATGTTTTGTTTTATTTTTTGTAAACTGCTTTGAGGTCTTTTCCCGAGGTCAAGCAGTATATCAATTCTGTTAAATAAATACATAAATACATAAAAGAAGTAAAATTCCCATCAGCCCCAGGGAGCACAGTGGCTTTGGGAACCCCACGAGACAACAAAAGCCTCCCCAATGAATCAAAGCATTCTGCCTCTGATCCTGAAGGAAGCACAGCAGTCATGACTATTATCTACTGCTAGCCTAATCCTCCATGAATCTGCCTAATCCCCTTTTTAAAATGGAGGCCACCTGTCCTGCCTATCGCTGAAGGACTCAGTCAGAGATGTGTCTATAGTTTTTTCTCTTTAAAGTTATAGATACATCAAAAGCAGTGCTCCTCATTAACCTAACTATGCTTGTTAGGAACTTTGGCCCAAAACTAAGCATACAGACTAAGCATACTTCCGTGGCACTAAGATGTTGACTCAGCAACTGGGTCCCCCTCCTGAGTCAGCTTAAGGAGGCTTGGATTGTGCGCACGCATGAAGGCTCTGCCTCAGCTCTGACTGTTGAATTTCCCACCTCAAGCGCCTCTGAGCACAAGGTGGAGGTGGTTTGATCTCCAACTCCCCCTCCAACGGAGGGGGGCTTCTAACAGTCAGTTAGGGCATGGGAAACTGGGCAGCGCTAGGCGTGTGTGCTCTGCAGGTGAGGGCCTCCTGCAGATACCATCTTATCAGGAGGTCCATTCTACACAACATAGGAAGTGGACCTTTCATGTTGTGGCATCTTCCACAGTGATCAACTGGGCATATAAGGGGTAAGACGATATTTCAGGTAATCCTTGTCCCAAGCTGCGTAGAGCTTTCTATACCAAAACCAGAACCTTGAACTTGGCACAGTAGCTAATGAGCAGCCGTTGCAATCCTTTAAGCAGTAGGACATGTTGATGACTCTCTGCCCCAGTGAGCAGTCATGCCACCACATTTTGCACCAGCTGCAGCTTCCGGACCAACCTCAAGGGCAGTCCCAGATAGAGTGCATTACAGTAATCCAGCCTGGAGGTTACCAGTGAATGGACAACAGTGGTCAGGCTATCCTGGTCCAGAAACGGCCGCACCTGTCTTACTAGCCAAAGCTGGTAAAAGGCACTCCCAGCCACTGAGGTCACCAGTGACAAAGATGGATCCAGGAGCACTCCCAGACTACGAACCTGCTCTTTCAGAGGTCATTAGTCTATCTAGTTCAGTACTGTCTACACTGACTAGCAGTGGCTCTCCAGGATTTCAGACAGGATTCTCTCCCAGCCCTGCCTGGTGATGCCAGGGATCGAACCTGGGACCTTCTGCATTCAAGGCAGATTCTCTGGCACTGAGCTTTGGTCCCTCCCCAAATCATGTCTCAGCAAGATTTATATAAAACTATGTGGATCCCTCACCACTCAGGTAACTGAGCTATTATTTTTTCACCAGTCATAGAATCATGGTTTTTTTACTGTATTTGTATCATGGCAGGGCAGGTCTCCATAGTGGTACTCCATATTATCCTTCCAACAATCCTATGGGGTAGGCCAAGCTAAGTGCTGATAGCCCTCTGCAGACATTTGGCTAGCACTAAAAGCTCATTCAAAGAACACCGGGGAGGAGGGGTTTAAACCCTTGCTCAGCCCTATAGCTCACAGGGTGACTTTAGCCCTCAATCACTATGTCTCAGTCTAGCCTCCTTCACAGAGGTAAAATGGGAAAATTCTATGATGTTGCTCTGTGAAAGAATGGCAGAATAGAACTGTGTATATTTGTTTATTACCGTTTCAAAGTACGGGTTAGGGCCAATGTTTGGTTGTAGGCTTACATATCCCAACTAGAACAAATGATTGGTACATGGTTTGTGTACACACCATACATTTAAAGTTCATCCCCCCCCCAAGAATTCTGGGAACTGTAGTTTATTAAGGGTACTGGGAATTGTAGCTCTGTGAAGGGTAAACTACAGTTCCCAGGATCCTTTTTTTGGGGGGGTGCTTTAAATGTATGGTGTATAGGTAGCCATGCAATCAGGACTGAGAGAACGTAAGAACATTAAAAGACCCTGCTGGATCACACCAAAGGCCCACCTAGTCCAGCATCCCGTTCTCAGAGCGGCCAAAATGAAATGCCCCAATGGGAAGCCTGCAAGCAGGACCTGAGCTCAACAGCACTCTCCCCACTTGTGACCCTCAGCAACTGGTATACTGCTTCCAACAATGGAGGTAGAATGTAGCCATTGTGGGTAGTAGTAGGGATGGAAAGATCTGTCCGTTTCGGTTCTCTCAGTTTCTCTTTTTTCCAATGTTAAATTCAGTTCTCTACATTTCTACAGAGATCTGCGATTTTTTTTTTTAAATCCTCGTGAAAATTCTCCAACATTTTAGAACAAGTTTCTCCAAATAAACACATTTTTGTAGGCAGTTATGACAAAGCTACACATTTTTGCAAGCCATTTCTCATCATTTCATGCCTTTCAGAATGTTATTTTCACTCATGTATTCATTTTTATGCACACTTTCTCCTAATATATGCATTTTTGTAAATGTTGTTCAGTTGGTGAACCGCATCCCAAAATTCTAATCAATATGATTTTTGAAGGATGGCTGTGTTTCGGTTGTCATATTGTTTTGGAAATTGCGAATTTGATAAATTCTGCTTGAAATGTAAACTGAATTGAAATTCTCACCCAACCCTAGTAGCCACTGATAGCTTTATAATGTAAATGTACTGCCTTCAAGGCGATTCTGACTTATTGCGACCCTATGAATAGGGTTTTCGTGAGGCTGAGAGGCAGTGACTGGCCGAAGGTCACCCAGTGAGCTTCATGGCTATGTGGAGATTCAAACCCTGGTCTCCCAGGTCCTAGTCCAACACTCTAACCACTACACCACACTGGCTCTCCGATAGCCTTATACTTCATGAATTTGTCTAATGCTAGTTTAAAGCCATCCAAGTGGCTAGCCAAAAAAGAAGGTTTTAATATGTTTTGGACTGTGCACGCTCCTGTCCACTCCCAACAAGGCTAGGAAACAGTAGGGACATGAGAAGAGACTGTACTTTAAGACTCCAATCCTAACTACAACATCCCAGTGAAATCAGTGAGCCTTTCTTCCAAGTAGACATGCCTACAAACAAGTTATAGGTCTCAGGGTATGGTCTGAAGACACATGAAACCACTGCCTTGCTAAAGCTAAGGAGGTCTGGCTCTGGTTAGGGCCCATATGGATGACCACCTGCGAAGCATAAGTATGCTACCTTGTATGCAGACAGAAGAAAGGCATGCAGGAGCCTAGAGGTTGCCAGTTAACAGTTAGCATCACGGGCCTCCACTGGGGGGAGGCAGTTAGTGTTTAAACAAGCAAAATAATCGGTGTAAATTAAACGTTGTTAATTTACCCTCATAATACACCTTTCAAAAGCAACGTTTAAATCTTGGATTGCAATAGAAAGTTGGAGATGCCTTATGCTATATCTAGAGGTTGTCCCGAGAGAACATAGGGTATCCATTAGGAAGCATGGAAGGCAGACACATTCTGTAGGCAAGGCCTGTGATGAGAGCCACAGAGACAGTGGCCCTGTATCTTGTCATACCAAATTAATAACATTTATTTTGTTCTCATAAACTGGATCACTGTAATCTCTGAGGAATAACGTGCCCAGCTTTGGTTCTGGAGTAGGCCACAAAGCTACATAACAATATGATTCCTTCCTGTCTCTCCCCACCACAATTTCCCTATATTCCAGCTCCTCATACATTCTGTAGGCTTGCCTTTTTCATAATGATGCAGTGCTTTTTTTGTTGTAAAAATGAGGTCCTGGTATCCTCACTTTGTTACAATTGCTGTTGGTAACAGCACAAAATGGTAGCCACAGGCAGCAAGAAAAAGAGGTGATGGTACTCTGTACTGTTGAGTCCTGTCACACAAAAGCGATGGTTTTATGTCTATTTGTTTCTAACTGGTTTGTGGATTTTAGTTACTGTTTTATCTACAGTTTAATTTTTTGTAACCTCTTCGACCTAGCAGTTATAAATCTTCTGAAGAAAAATAAAAATTCCGCACCCACGCAATCCAAATTCAGTGTCAAGAAAACAGGATCTTGTGGTACATATGAATTATGCACACAGAATGGATGCGCACATGTTTCCTCATTTTCTATAAACTATCCATTGCCGTATAATACACAAACCTAAATTCGTTTAACTATCTGTACTGCCTTCAAGTTGATTCCGACTTATGGTGACCCTATGAATAGGGTTTTCATGAGGTTGAGAGGCAGTGACTAGCCTGAGGTCACCCAGTGAGCTTCATGGCTATGTGGGGATTTGAACCCTGGACTCCCAGGTCTCAGTCCAACACCTTAACCACACCAAGCTGGCTCACCCTTATTTAACTATCTAGTAGACTATAATATCACAAACTGGACTATAATATCACAAGGTTATTTATCTTATCACATGTAAGGGGGAAATCAACATAGTAAAATGAGTGAAGGATGCTTAAGCTGTCTCCAGATATGCCAAATCAGTTAACTGAACCTTAATAAGGGCCTAACAGAACCAAACCGGGATAAACCAAAACTCTTGCATTGGAATGTAGCCTTGATTTTGAATGCATAACATCCACAATCAGGAACATTATTTATGCTCAGGATGGCTGAAACTGTTTGTTCCTTGGCCCAGTGTGACAAGTGGGTGGGGGCAGAACTCCTCCTGATCTGTAATTAACAAATATTTTCCCACCAAGCCCCCTGTACAGGCAAATGACGATGATAAATTATCAAGACTAATCAACTGATACACTCCCTACATCAGACTAAACTGGTACGCTCTGACTGAAAATGGGACGCGCTGGATTTTGCTGCATCATGCTTTCAAACGACAAGCCTCTATTTAGCAGACATTCACAGCTTTCACCCCTCTTTTCAATTGCCTATATTCAATTACCCGTAGGGATTGTAGGCCAGAAAACGGGAGCTGTATCTTCTAGTTTAGCACAGTAGCGGCTCTGTTGCAGAACTTGATACATCTCAAGTTGGCTAATAAAAGGAGCAGTCAAATTGTTTAATACCACAAAGGAATGATTTTTTAAAAAAGCCTTCCAAACTGTTGCTATCTCTGTTCTTTATGCTAAATAACCTTTCATTTTGCAATTCTTTTTTAAAACCTAGTTAAACAGCACCTTTGAAAATCTTATGAGAGCCAGCCTCCATTTCCTCCTACCAAGCAATCGAGTGAAAAGGAATATCCTATCCACAGCCCTGCAAGAGAAAATGGAGGCTGAAAGCACAGGCAATTGGCTATTAATAGCAGTTTTACATCCCTCTGCCTGTTCTGCTGTGCCAGGAAAGGTGGCACAAGGTCTGACTGATTTAAAGAAATGGCAGCTTATTTTAGAAGAGACTAGATCTTGCTATATCTTTATAGCTGGCAAAGATCTCTTGCTTAGATACCATTATCTAGCTAGAAATATCAGCTCAAGACTAAAAAAAAGCAATTGCAGCACTGGTGACCACATTTAACATTTTCAAAACTGCAGCTTTAATTTATGTATTGTGAAATATTTAGACCTCATGATGATGTGTTTAAGTCTGAATCTATCGTAACAAAAAGGTCCTCAGAACCAAACCATTTTTTCTACTCCTGAAACTATTCTAACAGTTATGTCTATCTATTTCATTAATTAATGTATTTCATTTAGGAAGCCTCATCTTGAATGTTTTTTTTTTTGGGGGGGGGAGGCTAACAGAACATGTAAAATTCACATTTATCCTACTAGAACTGATATATTCTGTTAATAACAGCTAAAAATTGAAATTAAAATCTTCAACTTGCCTGAACTAGTTTAATCTAAAAAGGTCAGCTCCAACAGGACTGTTAAACGCTTTAAAAATACGCTCACGCTGACTCTGAAGCATTTCTAAAGCAAAAATGCATCATAGTTGTGGGGCTACCACCCTGAATGCTTCCCCCCCCCCATATACAGAAAGACTTAAGAAGCTGTACATGGTTCATCATGAACAAGTTATCAGTTGTACCTATATCTGACAGACATATCAGAACTCTAGATAAATGATAAATGAGTTATACTGAATACGCATGAAAGCACTATATGAAAAAGATGTAACTGTTAAACAGAGGGGGCTTAGTTATTATTTGATATGAATCTAAGCAAGCAAGAGAGCATACATTGAGGAAGCAATGGAAGGCAGGCAGGACTGACAAAATAAGCACACACAAAGGTGGAATAAAAGCTTAGATAATTGTTCTCAGTGCTCAGGATGGTAGGGGGGTATCAGAAAAGCTAGCGTACTTTTTGACCCGTTTGCTTTATTATTATTTTTCCAGGCTAAGGCACTGATCCACTGATTCAGGGATCAAAGACCATTTGCAATTTATATGCGGCCCATCAAACATTAAGAACCTGCCGTTGGAAATAATATACCAATTGTCTTTGGGGATGAATGGTAAAGAGGGTGGACCAGAGGAGAATTTACTTAGATGCTGCCCTCGGTTGTTATATAAGGATATGTGGCTGTGGGTTTTAATAGTCATCATCAGAAAATGATATCTCACTTTTCTATGCCCGAAGACTCATTTTTGGGGCCTGTTTGGAACATAACTAGCAATCGTGAAGAAAGGCAAAAGAATTTAGGCCTGTACATATCAGTATTATGTACCATTTTTAGGTGGCCATGTACATTCCACATTAAAAATGAATAAAGTCTTGCACCAACATGGAACAAATTCTGTGATCCATTTAAAATACATTTACAAAAATGTCTCAGTCCACTCCCTCTGGCCTCTTTAAGATTTGGCAGCGCACTGCTTCCCATTTATTTCAAAGCCTATCTTAACAATCTTAAGGGCTAGAAACTTGCTATGTTCTACAAAACAAGCAAGAGAAAAAGAAGCTGAGGTTTGCTGAATTCACAATCTACCATCAGATCCCATGTTCATGCAGTGCAATCACAGAAATGCAGAATTCACTTAGCTTTTATAATCATCTTCCTATTTGCTACTCCCAAAGGTAGCGTACAGATGGGAAGGACATGTGTGGGAGAACTGGAGAAATTTGGGGGCACAATACTCCTCATCTTTGGGATGAGAGGGCAAACAAGTGCCCTCTTTTCTACCAACCCCCCCCCAATACACACCTTGTAAATTCCTTGGGGATCCTGATCTATCATTCATACAGCTCATTTAACCTAGCAAACTATTTATCGATCTTATTGTAATCGGCCTTACAATAATCATGTGAGGTAGGCGAGAAGTGGCTAACTTGAGCCTTGCATGGTCTACGTTTTTACATATGTACTGGAATCCCCACAGTCTATCAAAGGGTCTTAAATTTACAGAGCAAGAGCACACACTCAGGTTCTTTTGTGGCAGTGGCAAGGATGTTCTCGGACTACCGGATGTTGTTGGATGACATCATCTCTGACTACTGCCCGTGCTGGCTGGGATTGATGGGAGTTGCAGTCCAACAACATCTGGACGGCCACAGGTTCCCCACCTCTGTCTTGCGGTTTCGATTCTGCACTCTTGCTTAAGAAGCCAAGTAGGGCTTTGCAAGAGCAGACCAAGGAGGTCCATCTAGTTTCTCTCGTTTTAATGTAAGAACCTCAGCAACCAGAAAGCAAGTGCTCCTCTGGGAATTGATTAATGAACACGCCAGGACATTCTACTCTGCCCAACCCTGAGAGACATCTGATTATTTATTACAACTATTTACTGAGCACCATAAGCATGCATGGCACTCTACCATGCAGGGGTATTACCATTTGAAGCTGACACTGGGGAGACAACACAGAAAGGTGATAGAAATGCACACAACCTGTCTGAGAGTGGGGAGAATTTAGGGAGGAGTACATCTTTTTTTCCAAGTCTGAGACCAGAAATGGGTTTGGGAGGGGCTCACTACCTGAGTATGCTCGATGAACCACCCCTCTCAAACCCTTGGTCACATCCATCCATACCACTCATTTAAAGCGCATTCACAGCACATTGCTTCCCCCAAAGAATCTTGGGAACTATAGTTTGTTATGGGTGCTGGGAACTATAGCTCTATGAAGGGTAAACTACAGCTCCCAAGATTATTTGGGGGAAGTTGTGTGCTTCAAATGTGCTCTCTCCCTCCTTCTGCTTTGTCCCCCTCCCCCTGGGGAGATTCAAGAAGGGGGGAGAGCAGAGCAGGGGGAGATTTCCTCTTCTTCGCCCCACTCCTCTGGGAGAAGGGAGGGGAAGATTGCAGGGAGAGAAGTGGAGAGGTTAAGAGGGAGAATTTCCTTTTTTCCTCCTCCTCTCCCCACCCCAGTCCCTCGCAGTTCCCTACTTGTTATTCCTATTTTAAAGGCGCACCACTGAGGATAAAATAAAGGAATCAGTGAAACTTAAGACCAGGGTCTTGGGAGGTCTTAGACCTTTTACTTGTTTGGGAGTAGGGTCCCAGGAGGGCCTCTATGTCTCCAGCATCCTGTGAGCCAATCAACATGAAAGGGAAGCGTGTTAGCCACTGAGAAGCGTCTTCTAACATGCTTCCTTGTCCTTTCTTGCTGATTGGAGCCAATCAGAGTGAAAGGAGGTGAGTCAGCCACTGAGAAGACTCTTCTCAGGAGGCAACACTCTCCCCTTTCATGCTTATTGGTTCCTAGGGGTGTCAGTTGTTGTGGAAGAAGGCATTAACAAGGATCTCATTCTCAACCTAGCAATAAAAAAGGGGTGATGGTGGCTGTGGCTAACATGAAAGGACACTGCACTTCTGAATTTGCCTCCACACTACTGCTCAAGACTGCTGCCTGACAACCTTATTGAGTTTTGATCCTGAGTTATCTGCACAAGGTTTGCAGGTAAGTTATACAACCTGGGCTGTTTACTGAGCATTCGTTCTGATTTGTTTGCAGGGAGGTTATATGGCGACATGTCAAGCAACTGTTATCCTGCACTTTCCAGTGCATTTTCCTGTCACTTTCCTTACTCCAAAAAGTCATTTTCTTTTCTTTTTTGAAGAAGCAGGTTTGTTGCAGAAGAGTGCCAAAATCCACATTAACTGCACAACCTGAGTTTGCCAGTATGCGACTGAATCTCACCCCCAAAATAGTGAGCGCACGGAGGATGGGGAAGAGCTGCAGTTCAGGGGCAGAGCATCTGCCTTGCATGCAGAAGGTCCCGGTTCAATTCCCACCATCTCCCAGGTAGGGCTGGGGAAAAGGCCCCTGCCTGAAACCCTGGAGAGCTGCTGCCAGTCAGTGTAGACAATACTGAGCTAGCTGGACCAATGGTCTCACTCAGTATAAGGCAGCTTCCACTGTTCCCATGAAGCACCCTAAGAATACAATCTACTAAAGAATTATAAAGCACCCCTGAATCTAAAAGTCACAATAGAGTAATTTGTAATACCTTTACTAAGACCAACTAAAATGTCACAAAGTTCTAGTCAAGCTTTGAGTTTTCCAGAACTGTTTTTCAAGCTGGATGTTGAGCAAAACAATAAAACAGTATTTGGCTATTTTATTTTATCTGTTTTTATAATGATGTGAGGATTAATGGTTTCATATTGTTGTTTTTATATACTGAGTTCTGCATGACGCTTAGAGATTTTACACACTAAGCACGTTATAAATGTTTTTAAATTCAATTCAGTTAAATAAGGGGTCAGGGCACAATAGAACAGCCTTCCCACCTGTAGTTTGGGCAAGAGCTTCGGGCTCATCTGCACAGTGGTTTACTGTGTTTTTGGTGCTACTTGCATCTCCTTTTAATTCTCATGGTTCACTTGATGTTATCAGCAAACAGAAGCTATCACACAATTCCCCCCTTGTAAGTCTGTACTAACCCAATATGCTGATAATATGAAAAGTGGAGGAAAAACAATCTCCACTGCACTGTGCTTCTCCTTGCAAACGCTTTGCTCCAATGCTTTTAGGAGGGTGTATCAATCCACGTCCACTATCTCACCCTCCCTTCTTCCATTTAATTTCCTGTGGGCTGACAACCCAACTTCCGGCTGCTGTCCTCCCTTCTGCCGGCCTTTTTTATGCTGCTGCAAACAGTGCTGTTATTTTTCTTTCCCCCCTAGCTTGTGTGCAAAAGCATAACACTGCTCAAACAAAGATGAAGATTTCAGCTATATCATACCAGTGAAAATACAAATAATCGCACTTTCAAGTTTGTTTTTTTGTAAATGGAACCTGCTGCAGCTGGTAGAACAAACTGAGCATGCTCGGTTGCCAAGCAACCAGAGAGTGGAAATGTTAAATTAGAGGGTGTAGTCATTAGGAAACTGTGTGATTGATCCTTCCACTCAGTGTGAACAGAAAACACTGTTCAGCTGGCACTGAGCCCTTACTGTGGACGGTGCAAATAGAAAACAGAGGTAAAAGCAGTACGAAGTAAAGCTCCTACATGGAAATGCTCTTCTAATGGACTAGACTCATTGTCCAGTGCCCAAGGTATGTTTTATACAAAAGCAAAAAAAAAAAAAACCTGCAGATACCAGTGTGGTCAAATAGGTGGGAAACTAAGAGAATGACATGGAAAACAGTCATGGTGGTGTAATGGTCAAGAGTGCTGGACTTGGACCTGGGAGACCAGGGTTCAACACTACTCTCAGCTATGAATGTTACTGGGTGACCTTGGGCCAGACACTATCTCTTAGCCTAGCCAACCTCACAGATGAGGACAAAATTAAGGGGAGGGGGCTGGAGAACCATATTATGTTGCCTTGAATTCCTTGGAGGAAAGGCTGGATATAAAGATAATAATCATAAAATACAGATTCCATCAACCACAATTAGAGCTAGTTCTGATATTGCATTCTGAAAGATTTCCCATATTTTGTTCCTGGGTACAGATTAAAGGGTGGGTTTCAGTGCTACATAGACCCATTGAAATGAATAATTCATTTCAATGGGTCTACTCTGAGTATGAGTTAGTTGAATACAACTCAAAATCTCAAATCGGGACACATGGAAAATCATAACCAGGCTGTGGTCTGATGGCGCATGAGGCCAGCACCCTGCTGAAGCTAAGCAGGGTCAGGTCTGGTCAATGTCTGGATGGGAACCCACCTGGGAACCATATGTAAGCCGCCATAGAAAGGAAGACAGGGTATAAATGTAATAAATAAATAAATAAATAATTGTTAGAGTAGAAACAAAATGCATCTTGCTGTTTTTTTAATCTAGAAAGCTCCTGCTGTGTTCATCCACACATCCCTACTTCAGACGCTACACTGCTCACGCAATGACCTCTTGAGTGACCAGTTATTTTATGACTTGGCAAGATACAGTAACATCTGCCCAAATTTTTAAGGATCTCTGTTACAGACTTTGCAGCACCCTCACAAAACTATGCTCTCTGGGTTCTTCAGAAGAAAGTCCTGATAGCTGAGCCAGTTTGAAACCAGTTCCAATCTCAACTATGGTTATGCCCTAAATTAGATTATGGACTCATATTTAGATAGCATTTGATGTAGATGCCAACAGACTGCAGCTGTGGAGCCATCTGCCCATGGAGAACAGCTGCTCCTAAGAGAGACGAGGAACCTGTGGCCAGATGTTTATGGAAAGGCCCATAACTCACTGGTAGAGCATCTCCTTTGTATGCAGAAGGTCCCAAGTTCAATCTTTAGCATCTCCAGGTCAGCTGGGAAAGGTTCCCTAACCCTTAAGAGCCACTGCTAGTCAGTGCAGACAGTACAAAGCTAGGTGAGCCAATGGTCTGATTCAGTCTAAGGCAACTTCCTAGGTCCCTAAGTTGCTACATCCACACAACATATTTTAAAGCACTTTTATGCCACTTTAACAGTCATGGCTTCCCGCCAAAGAATCCTGCGAAATATAGTTGGCTAAGGGTGCTGGGAATTGTAGCTCTGCGAGGGGTTTCCTAACAGCCCTCAGCACCCTTAACAAACTACAGTTCTCAGGATTCTTTGGGGCAAGGCATGACTGTTAAAGTGGTGCAAGAGTACTTTCAATGTATGGTGTGGATGGAATCCCATCATCCCTGGCCATTGGCCATGCTGGCTGAGGCTGATGGGAATTGGGAGTCCCACAATCTGGAGGGCTCCCTGTCACTGTCCTTTCTGATAGACTAGGGGTGGCATTAGACACACAAAACAAATATATTAATCATAACTCTGAAAACATCATATTATCTTCATACAGATGTTCTATCACCGCTGCACCACCTTCCCTACTATTCCTTTTGTCAGTCGCTCATAGGGATGGAGATATCTGTCAGTTATGGTTCTCTCACTTTCTCATTTATCCAATCTTAAATTCAGTTCTCCACATTTCTGCAGCAGTATGAGGATTTTTTTTAAAAAAATCCTGAAAATTCTCCAGCATTTTAGTGAGAATTTCTCATAATAAACACATTTTTGTAGGCGGTTTTGACTAATGCACACATTTTTGCAAGCCATTTCTCATCATATAATGCATTTGTGCATGTTATTTTTACTCATATGTTCATTTTTATCCACACTTTCCCCTAACATATGCATTTTTGCAAACATTGGTTGGCGAACTGCATCACAAAATTTGGACAAGTGCGAATTTCAAAGGATGGCTATGTTCAGTTCTCATATTTTTTCAGAAAGTGTGAATTCGATAGATTCTGCTTGAAATGCGAACTGAATCAAAATTCTCACCCATCCCTTGTCACTCATCTCTCTCCCAATCCTTATCCGTCAAAGGTGGGCTGTGATCTGCCTGGGCAGGGACAGAGGGTTTTTTAAGCCTTCTGAATGGTGCAAAATACCATCTAACTCTTAGGCAGTGGCAAATATCTTGATTCTTTCAGATCAGATGCTTCCCAGAGGCATCTGGTTGGCCACTGTGAGAACAGGATGCTGGACTAGATGGTCCTTTGGCCTGATCTAATAGCCAGGCTCTTCTGAGGTTCTTACGAAGCAATAGACTCTACAGGCTAAATATGAAATTTGGCCCATCACCCATTGGGAAAGTGCACATGATGCTGTTCATCTTACAACTTCTGTGGTTTGCTAGCTCCAGAAAGGTGGTTTCTGGTAATGGAACTTGAGCCTGGCTGGGAAGGAAGACACGACAGCCATGCAAGATGCCTCTTAAGAAGAGTAAAATGGAAGAACTAAGGATACGGAACAGGTCTTTTTCTAGGTTTGCCAGGCCTTGGCTTCCAGGACCAGCTTTCAGTACCTGGACATGTAACACAGTGATTCTGAGCATGTACAGAATGCATTCCCCTCGCAAGTGAGCAACTGCAGCCCAAATATTCTAATGTAACGGCAGTTACAATTTCCAGGTCAGGGAGTGTGACAGCAGACAGGTCTTTTCCCCAGAAATTAACCACTGAGGCGGAGATGAAACAACAGCTGGCAGAAGGTTCTTTCTGACTGTGATACTTAGCTCTTACACTTAAAAAACAACAACTTTGGCTGTCCTTGTTCTTTCAGGAGACTCTGAAGATGAGTTGGTGTGTGTGTGTTATGCTCAGAGTCTGACTGATCACCACATCCGAGAGCAAGAGGGAAATCCCAACAAGGTCACATTGGGAAGCAATTTTGCAGGCTCTTCCATTTCTTTAGCTCTTGTTCTCTAATCACAAACAGCCAGTGTGGTGTAATGGTTAGAGTGTTTGATGATGACCTGGGAGATCAGGGTTCAAATCCCCAACTGGCCATGAAGCTCACTGGGTGACCTTGGGCCAGTCATTGTCTCTCAACCTAACCTACCTCACAGGGTTGTTGCGAGGATAAAATGGGGAGAACCATGTTTGTACGCCACCTTGACCTCCTGGGAGTCAAGGTGGGATATTAATGCAATAATGGATGGATGGATGGACTGCCTTCAAGCTGATTCCGACTTATGGCGACCCTATGAATAGGGTTTTCATGGTAAGCAGTATTCAGAGGGGGTTGACCATTGCCTTCCTCGGCTGAGAGGCAGTGACTGGCCCAAGGTCACCCAGTGAGCTTCATGGCTGTGTGGAGATTCGAACCCTGGTCTTCCAGGTCGTAGTCCAACACCTTAACCACTACGCCACGCTGGCTCTCAAATGCAATAATAGAATAAATAAATAATCCTGGAAAGTGAACCTGCCTTATACCAAGGTAGATCATGAATCCATCTGCCTCAGTATTGTCTAGTGACTGGTAGCTGCTCTCACAGGGTTTTAGCATTAACTGGAGATGCCAGAGATGGAAGCTAGGATATTCTGCATGCAAAGCATGTGCTCTGTCGCTGAGCTATAGCCCTTCCCATTTTGACACACCGTGGTCTGTTATTGTGCATGTTTATCAGGCAGCGAGTGGAGGGCAATGCCTGGACGATTCTGCATTTGGGAAGAGAGCTGAACCTAATACCCTGGTCTTTTCCATGACTATGATCAGGGGTGGCACTGGGTGCAGAATCTCAAGATTTCATTTAAAAAAAAATGTTGGTCTTCATTGATGCAAAAATATGCTTGAAAGTGAGTGGGGGGGGGAAACTGTTCAGAGATCTCAGGAGCCACAGATAGATTGGGAATGGGGCTTTGGAGGCCTAGACAGCTCACAATAAATTATGGAAAATAAGACATTGTGCAAATTTGCGTAATTCACAATTCTGCTTTTGTTGGCACAAAACTGGGGTGTTCTGAACATTTATTATTGTTGTTATTAAGGGCTTGAGATTCATTATTATTATTATTATTGGACTGTGATTTTGCAAGGGGAGCGCATCAATGCAAGCATGAGGCACAGAAAAGCAGTGGTTTCCTTCCACCCTCCATTGTCAGAGGTCAGTTGCAACTAGGAAACTCACCCTTAGTAGCCATTCTAACAACAGGAAGATCTTAAGAGTTCCATCTAACTCAAAGAGTGAGAATATACTTACAGAGACCCACAGAGGACCTGGGACCATGAATACAAATGTTATCAACACACTTATGCATTATTAGGATACATGCAAGTGTGGTTAACTAGCAACTCCAAAGGAAGATGGGGAGTTGACTTACTGCAGGCCCAGAGCCATCCATTATCAGCTCCTTCCCCTATTTTGACCTATCCTCTTCAGATACTGAATGGGAAAGGAAAGGGGGGGAAATAAAAAGCAGGCCAGGAAAAGATGTTGCGATGAAATTTAAAAAGGAACAGATGAACAAAAGAAAGCAGAGGAAAACAAGGTAGAAAAAATACAGCAAAGACTACTCTAGGCATGGGAGGATGATTAGCAGATGATGGATGCTTTTTCTTTCATCTCATACTCTGTTCCAGACAGAAAAGAGAAGGGCAAACTTGAAGGTCAAATTGCAAGTGAGCCTTACCTCCGCGGCTTCTTTCTCAAATTTCTCAATGGTCCTTTTGTCGATGCCTCCACATTTGTAGATGAGATGGCCAGTGGTGGTGGATTTGCCGGAGTCCACATGTCCGATGACAACAATGTTGATGTGGGTCTTCTCCTTCCCCATCCTTCCTCTCGGTTTGTGCTCAACGGCAGCGAAGGGATGGAAAACTGAGCAGCGGCTGCGACCGGAGGCTGCTGCAGAGAAGAGGGCAGAGGAGGAGGAGGAGATCAGGAGCGTCACCATGAGCAACAGGGACACAACACAAACGCCAGCTATGCAACACACACGGCGGCCTCGTGTGTCCCATAGGCATTGTATCTGGGGTTTCCTCTACGCCTGTCCTTTAGGCATTAGATCTTTTGCTGGGCAACAGCAGGGTGAATGTAGGCCAGACAGAAAGGGGATTTTCTGTCTGTGATGGCAGAAATCTGTCCTGACATTAGCTGAGAAAGGAATCCTTTTTTTCCGTCTCTGTCCTTGCACCATCCCACTGACATCAGTGTTAACCATAATGACCCTGTGAACCAGAGATGCCTGCATATCTTCCTGCTTACCAAAAGCTTGCGTTTTGGAACTGGTAAGCTCATATGACTCCTAGGCTTCTCAAAACCCTTTCCCCACCCTAAATAAAACACTCTTAAGGGGAAGGGCTGTTTTCATTCCACCATGCCTGTTCACCAAGTATTATCTGTGTCTCCCCCCACTGTCCTCCCCAAACAGGTATAATCTCAAGCCTCCTCCATTCCACACCCTGTGATTTCCTACTCTTTCTTAAGCAATGAAAGCAGAGAGGTGTTCAGATCCACCTTACGAAATTTCCCAATAAGCTCATCTTTGGAAAGGACAATATGGTGTCCACAAATGGAAAGAGCCAGAAATAGCTTCCCTAGAATGGCTGAACAGGAATCTGGCTGTGCTTAAAAGGCTCAACCGGCAGGGGGGAAGGGAGCGGAGAGCTCAGCTTTCTTCCATACACCAAAATATAACATAAGCAGATATAAAAATCCACTTCAAAATCTTTTGCAAAATTGCACTGCGCTGCTACAAAAGGGGGCTCTGGCCTCTACAATAAAAATCTGACTCCTGCTCCTATACATTTTCTTTTTCAAAACAGAAAAAAGAAGCGGTCCAAACCGGTGTAAAATCGATTCCACCAACTTCTGGTTTATGTTTTAATAATAGCAAAACCTACCCTACCTGCTTAGGGAGGTTGGAAAGGAGGAAGGGCATATGAGTCAGAATACTTTTGGGACATGAAATCTGGTGTATCCAAGCAGGCTTTGCAGATCATGCACCCTTCCTTCCCCAAGTTGCACATGTATCTCAGTTAATAAGCCACCATCTCTGGTTCCAGAAGCCTCTATACATGCAAATAAATCCCTGCCTCTTTCTGCAGCTCTTACTTCAGGGCACAGGGCATGATGTCACTGAGCACAAATATATATTTATTTAGATACTTTGAAGGGGGGGATCTCGAGATTGCCACCAGTCTTGGTCACCTACCACCCACATGTGGGATCTAATCAGCTAGAAAGGCATGCTCCCCACACCATCACCACCACCCTTTGCCACCATGGGTTATTTTTAAAACTGAATGGCCCAACCTAGGCTATTTCAGATCCCCTCCATAGGCTAAACAGAAATCTCTGGTGGGTAGAATGTCTACCGTAATAAATTCAGAAAAAATGCAAAGCAAGCTTGCCCCCCCTTCTCTTTTCTTTCACTGATTCCCTCCTCCCCTAAAACAAAAATGCAAAGTATTTTTTAAAAAATTCAAGGCGATTTTGCAAATTTTATAATCTGGCTGGGGTTAGGGCAATAAAGTCAAATCCAGGCAGAGGGAGGATTTTTGCCTCTATCCCCTCCCCTAAAATAAAGGGTTTTTGTTTTTTTAATAGTAAGAAGGGCCTAAGTGTGTAGGAGGGCGCTGGGGGCACATGACAATAAAACGGGGAGAGGGGATGACAGTGCAGTAACCTTAGAGGCAGAACTGGCAAACGGCGTCCAGAAACCCGATCTGGAGTCCGGTTGTGTCGGAACGCTAATAGACTGTCTTAACCCGTTTGGATCCTGGACGCTCCCGACTTAACTGCATTAGGGATCGCGCCCTGAAGCCAGCGCGCGCTCAGGTCCCCGGCTCTCCCCCCCCCCCGACTTCCACAACATCACCTGCGCAACTTGGGGGGGGCAGATGTAGACAGAGATGCCTCCCTTGGAAACTGCGCGAAAAACCAGCTTGCAAAGAAGCTCGTCTCGATTTGCATTGCAAACACAAACCGATGCCCGTTATTTCTCCTCTTTTGCAAACAAAAAACAAAAAAACGGGGGGGAGCCCTGCCTTTTGCAAAACATCGATCACCCACCTTTAAAAAAAAAAAAGCTGCAGCCCAGATCGCTAAGGGCACCTGCTCCAAACCCACCCACCCCCATTTTGCAAGATATCTCTCCCCCCATCAACAACAAAAGCAACGGGGGGGGGTGAGGATTGTGAGTCGTTTATTACAGAGCAAGCTTCAAGAGCTCTTACCGGCAGCTGTGGTCTCAGACAGCAGAGGCTGCTAGCTTCGGCTTGGGCAGCTTTATTTCGCCCGGAGGGGGTCCACCTATTGACGGTGACGGCGCAATGCAGTCAGCCCCCTCCTCCTCCTCCTCTCCCCTCCCCTGCGCACTACGGCATTGCGGTACAGAGAGAGAAAGCGGCGGAGGGGGGGGGACGGGAAGGGAGGAGAGAGAGAGAGAAGGCGGGGAGGGCGGTAGAGCAAAGTGGGAGCGAGGGAAAATGCAGAAAAAGGATGTGATGATGATGATGATGATATTAATATAATGTATAATATAATTTAATATATTAATACAATTATATTGTTATTATTAGAATATCTATTATTATCATTATCCATCTTTCAAAATATGTCTTTATTTAGATCCCATTTAAGGATCGCTCCCCATCAAATATCTTGCCGTTATTTCCCCGTAAAAAAAAAAGGGTGTTGGGAAAAGAAACACAATTCCATATGTATAAAAAAAGGCATATATAAATGCTTTAAAAAAAAAACACCACTATTTCATATGTAAAAGCAAGTTGAAATTCAATACTGCAGACACAGACTGAGATACTACAGAACCCAGTGGGGCTGTCGGGTGAGGCTAAACGCTGGAACATTCACGACAAAAGGGAGCACTTTTTTTCAGGAACCACAGAGTTAAACTATGGAACTCGCTGCCTCAGGAGGTAGTGGTGGCCGCCAGCTTAGAGGGCTTTAAAAAGAGGATTAGACAAATTTATGGAAGATAAGGCTGTGAATAGCTACTAGCCATTATGGCTATACTCTATCTCCACTGTCAGAGGCAGGATGCTTCTGAATTCCAGTTTCTGCAAACTTCAGAAGGGGAGAGTGTTCTTGAGCTCAGGTCCTACTTACAGGCTTCCCATGGGCAACTAGTTGCCAGTAGTGTAGTGGTAAATTCAGAAGTGCAGTGTCCCTAGATGATAGTCACAGCCATCCCCCTTTCTTTTGCTGCTGTGTTGAGAATGAGGTCCTTGTTAATACCTTCTTCCACAACAACAGACGTCCCTAGGAGCCAATAATCATGAAAGGGGAGAGTGTTAGCTACTGAACAGAGTCTTCTCAGTGGCTGACACACCTCTTTTCACTCACATTGGCTTCAACCAGCAGAAAAGGACAAGGAAGCATGTTAGAAGACTCTTCTCAGTGGCAAACACTCTTCCCTTTCATTATTATTCCCTTTCATTATTATTGGCTCATAGGATGCTGGAGACATAGGGACCCTGCTGGGACCCTGCTCCTAAAAAGGTAAGGGGTCTAAGACCACCCAAGACCCCGGATGACTACATATGAGCCAACAGTGTGATGTGGCTGCAAAAAAGGCAAATGCCATATTAGGCTACATTAACAGAAGTATAGTTCCCAAATCGCGTGAAGTACTAGTTCCCCTCTGTTCAGCACTGGTTAGGCCTCATCTTGAATACTGTATCCAGTTCTCGTCTCCGCACT
Source organism: Rhineura floridana (assembly GCF_030035675.1). Taxonomy (NCBI): domain Eukaryota; kingdom Metazoa; phylum Chordata; class Lepidosauria; order Squamata; family Rhineuridae; genus Rhineura; species Rhineura floridana. The sequence goes on along the minus strand of NC_084485.1, from coordinate 11,539,337 downwards.
TCAAGGATGCAGATAAACTGGAACAGGTTCAGAGGAGGGTAACAAGGATTATCAGGGGACTGGAAACAAAGCCCTATGAGGAGAGAGTGAAATAACTGGGCCTGTTTAGGCTGGAGAAGAGAAGACTGAGGGGAGATATGATAGCACTCTTCAAGTACATGAAAGGTTGTCACATAGAGGGTCGGGATCTCTTCTCGATCGTCCCAGAGTGCAGGACATGGAATAATGGGCTCAAGTTGCAGGAAGCCAGATTTCGACTGGACATCAGGAAAAACCTCTTAACTGTTACAGCCATACGACAATGGAACCAATTACCTAGAGAGGTAGTGGACTCTCTGACACTGGAGGCATTCAAGAGGCAGCTGGACAGCCATCTGTCAGGAATGCTTTGATTTGGATTCCTGCATTGAGTAGGGGGTTGGACTTGATGGCCTTAAAGGCCCCTTCCAACTCTACTATTCTATTCTATTCTTCCCCTGCTGTTGCCCACTGTGAGAACAGAGCACTGGATTAGATGGGCCACTGACCTAATACAGCAGGGCTCTTATGTTGTTGATTATGATGATGATGTTGTTGTTGTTGTTGTTGTTAATTACATTTATTATGCACCATTCATCCTAAGGTCCAAGGGCTGGTCACAACAATTTAAAATACAATGTTAAAACCAGTTTAGAATAAATTACAACCACAAGAATAGGGTGGGTACTAAAAATATACATCTCAGGTGTCAAAGGCCAGGGTAATAGGTGCACCTTCAGTGTTTGCCAAAACCTGTATAGTGAAGGTGCCAGATTCACCTCTGTGGGGAGGGGCATCCACAGCTTAGGGGCTGCCATAGAGAGTGCCCTCTCCTGGGCCACCACCACCCCACTGAGCTTCTGAAGGCGGTGGAACTACCAAGAAGGCTCCCTTTGATGATCTTAGTGTTCTTACGAGAGAGAAAGACGCTTGTATTAAAAACAATGCCTTGTTACAAGGTTAATCTGGCTACCTTTTAGTCGATTTTAGTCAATTAGACCTTTCTAGCCAATTACATTTTTAAAATAAATTAATCAACCCATTTAATTGATTAAACATTTGTGGTCATTATAATACCTGGCCCAGGATATGGTCTGAAGTCACAAGGCCACCACCTTGCGGAAACTAAGCAGGTGTAGGTCTGGTCAATGCCTGGGTGGGAGACCACCTAGGAGGCATATATATGTCACCTTAGGCCCCATGGTGGACAGAAATGTAAATGACCCAATCCTGTGTAGCTGCCTTGTGCATAGCTTCTCCTGCTGTCCTGACCTCTGTCGTTCTTTCCTCCCCTCCCTTTTGTTGACTCCAGGCCCCTCCAGATGTCCTTTTTTAGAGTGCATTCATGATGACTTGTACTCCTGATGGCATTGGGGTGGTTATACACAATCCCACTTTCAGTACTGTTTACGCCTGCAAACGTTTCAGGGCAGATACGCTATAGTGCAAGAGTGCCCCTCTTGACAGAAACAAGGCAGTTGCATTGGGGAAACATTGCAAAATAACTAATAAAGAGGAATGATGTGGGTGGTCCAGGATAAATCCATCACCAATGTACTATTATTGAGCCAATAATATGTTGCAGAGCACACAGGCCAAAAAACCCACAAGTCTAGAGGGGCTGAAATTCATATGGTCTGCTGAAATTCATATTGTAAGCTCTTTGGAGCATGGACCTGTCTGTTTTGCTTATATTATGCCATTAAAGGCCAGCCATGTTTGGTGGTGCATTGGTAGTAATATAATATATAATTAAATGTCATCATCTCAGACAATATGGGTAAAATAAATTTAATTGCTCTCTAATTGAGCCAGGTGTTGGAGATGTGGGATGCCTCATGCTATCCTGGTCTACTGGACATACAAAATTGCCTGTAACTTCTGGATAGGAGCCATACAGAGAATTGACCTTACTCTACAAGCTGTTTGCAAGCTGGCTTTCATTCATATACTATCAGTCATCTGAGCCTTAAACCTTCCAAAGATGACCTGGATTAGACAGGCAGGCAGCCCTAGTACACAGGCAGTCCTAACAGCTTGGATAGCTGCCACACCTTCACATAGACTCAAAGAGCTAGAAGGGGGGTTATCTACTCCAATCCCATGCTCAATGCAGGAAACCGAGCACTAGGACACCCCCCCAAAGCAGAAGACTTTTCAACTTCCACTTGAAGACCTCCAGCAAGGGAGGGCCCACCATCTCTCTTAGTCAGGCGTGGAGAACCTGTGGGCCTCCAAATGTTTCTGAACTACATCTCCCATCATCCCTGGCCATTGCTCATACCTGCTGGGACTGATGGGAGTTGTAGTTAAGAAAATATCTGGAGAGCCAAAGGTTCCCCACACCTGCTCCAGGTAACTGGTTCCATTGTTGAACCGGTCTTATATTAAGGTGTTTTTCCTGACAGCAGCCCAAATCCACCCACCTGCAACTTTAACCCACCCAACCTAGTCATGTCCTCTGGAGCAGCAGAGAACAAGGCTTTGCTGAGTTTGTCACTTGTTCTGTGTGAGAGCCCTTCCTGAAGAGGGCCACCATGTCCCTGCTCAGCCCTCTCTTCTCCAGACCAAACATTAGATGGCGCTTTCTACCAAGTCAGACCATTGGTCCATCTAGCTCAGTACTGGCTTCACTGACTGGCAGCAGCTCTCCAAGGTTCCAGGCAAGGGTCTCACTTCTAGCCCTGTCTGGAGATGCTGGGAATTGAACCTGGGACCTTCTGCATGCAAAACAGATGCTCCACCACTGAGCTACTGCCCACCATACTCAGCTCCTTCAACCTTTCCTCAGAGGACTGGCTTTCCATTGTGTTTGTGAACTTCCCCTTGAAGGAATACACTTTTTGAAACCATTTAATATCTTATTGGTGAACTGTACAAGTTCATTACTTTTGCACATTTTAAATGAAACTTTCGGTATTATCTGTAACCAGGAATGTTGACATTTTGACTTAGTTTTGGAGAATATGAAAAAAGATGCATCTTAATGACTACAGTTGCTCTCTAGAAAGGGATAGGCATGTATGTACCTATTAAATGTTTTTAGAATATTTTTAACAGAAACTATTTTTCGAATGCTTTTTTAAAAACTGTTATGTTGTTGATGCATTTGCAGCCTTCAGTTCCTTCAGGAAAAAGGGCGGGATATAAATTGAAATAATAATAATAATAATAATAATAATAATTGCATGTACTAAAAGCACAGAGACTTGGTTACAGCCCAAAGGACAACGTTAGACTGCACACAGCAAAAGTCTTAGCACATGCATTGTTCTAGGCTGCATACACATTAACCCACAAGTAGTGGATAAACGTAGTTTTTCCAAATCCAGAATTGTTTATGCTCATCCTCAACATGTTGCTTTCAGTCTAGATTGATTCTACATCCTGCTGTCCACAAGGGAGGGTGTGGTTACATGATTTGCATTTGAAAGCCCTCCCCTCAGGGCCAGCTTCAGACATGCGGGGGGGGGGGCTTGGACACCAGCTTGCCCTGGGCTCTGGTGCATATGCGCACTCACACACATGCATGTGCACTCACTCACACACATGCGCACGCACTCACACACACACACCTACCTGTCTCTCACAGGGAGGGAGCTTCTTTCGCCTGCCCATTCGCTGGCTCCGTCTCTCCTGTGTTTTGCAGCTGCGTGGGCTGCTGTGTGCACACATCGCTGCCATCAATCAAGATGGCGCCGGATGCTTCAGCCCCTTAGGGAAACCTCAGCTGCCATCTTGGTTAATGGTAGCCCTGCGCACACAGCCTGCGCAGCCTCAAAAGATAGGAGAGACGGGCAGGTGGAAGAAGCTCCCTCTCTGCGATCCGCAGCAGATCGCTGAAAAGGAGTGCTACTCCTCCCCCATCTTATTGGGAGGCCCCTCAGGGGCCTCTATGGCTTCAGGGGCCCTCTGCCAGGGCCCGACCTGGCCGCCCTTTGGGACCAGCACTGCCTCCCCTTGATTAGGCTATCCATGCCTTTTCGTCCCTGCGCATATTCCAGTTGAATGAAGAAGATAGTGGTTATTGTGACCTTGGTATACTCCCACCCACAATGTCATTGGGCAGGTGTATATATACCCCACCCCCATCAGTTTTCAAATGAATACACCGTGGAGTAGTTCAGAAACAAACTGCAATGAGCTTTTATTTTCAGAATGAAACTAGGTTCTCAGGACACGCCTTTCAGGGGCAAAAAATATGCAATAGATCCAGACTGTCTGTGGACTAGGGAGAAAAAAACAACTATTCAGTCTTCATTGATTCTAGAATAAAATGTTGTATGTGCACAGCCCAGGAGAGTTGGAGAAGGCTGAATCAGATCTACAGAGTCATTCGTGTTATTTTAAAAATGAAATCCAGCCCAACAGCCGCGACACTGCTATAAATAGCAGACAGCACAGTTAAGATATAACCCTCAGACCATATTAATCTGGGCTAGTTTTAGCTGTGCGATACGCTTTCCCTTTAATCAAATGTTTCTGCATCACTCATGCATCTACTGGCCATCCCAACCCCAACCCCCATCAAGTCAGTCTTAAATGTTATTCTCAGCATACCCATCTCCGTACTTCTCTGAGTGGTAGGTAGTTCCACAGGCTCAGTTTCCTTGTGAGTGAAGAGCATTGGAGACTAATGTCATTTTTATGCTGCTATGTTTATTTACAGAAATACACATTGTGAGCCTGCTGGAGCAGGAAAGGACAGAGGTACATAAGGACATAAAAAGAGCCCTGCGGGACCAGGCCAACAGTCCAGTATCTTTTTCTCATAGCACCATCCAGGTGCTTATGGGAAGCCCGCAAGCACAGTGGTAGCTGGTGCCCATTGGGGCTGGTAGGGCAGAACACAGGGAGGCCCACGGTAGGTGGAGCCAGAGCCAACGACAGGTGGAGCCAACTCATCCTAGTTTTGCATCCATCCTCCTCTCCGCTGACTTCTACCAGGGCAACCCTGAGACTAAGGAGGAGGAAGCTGGCAGCCAGTGCCATCCTTTGGACTGGTAGTAAGTGAGCAGGCAGGCAGGACAGGGTTTCCTGAGGGCAGACTGAGCTTGGTAGGGCAGTGCCCAGCTTGCCCTAATGGACCAGCCTGCATTGTGCAAGTAGGATCTGAGTGCAATAGCACTCTTCCCAATTTTTATCTCGTCTGATGTCGGAAGCTAAGCAGGGTCAGGTCTGGTTAGTACTTGGATGAGAGACCGCCTGGGCATACCAGGTGCCGTAGGCTTAGGGGAAGGCAAGGGTAAACCACCTCTGAATACCTCTTACCATGAAAACCCTATGAATATATCCAAAAAAGATTAATAGGGTCACCATAAGTTGTAATCGACTTGAAGGCATATAACAAATATATATATACACACACACACACACATATATATATGAATTGGAAACAGTGCTATTGTGCTCAGATCTTACTGTGTATACTATACATATGTATACTTATATCATATATACTTATATATATATCCACAAATATGCATACTTACTATGTATTCGTTGTTGTTGTTATGTGCCTTCAAGTCGATTTCAACTTATGGTGACCCTATGAATCAGTGACCTCCAAGAGCATCTGTCGTGAACCTCCCTGTTCAGATCTAGAATCATAGAGTAGTAGAGTTGGAAGGGGCCTCTAAGGCCATCAAGTCCAACCCTCTGCACAATGCAGGAATCCAAATCAAAGCATTACCGACAGAATAGATCTAGTAAGTTCAGGTCTGTGGCTTCTTTTATGGAATCAATCCATCTCTTCTTTGGCCTTCCTTTTTTTCTACTCCCTTCTGTTTTTCCCAGCATTGTCTTTTTACTATATATACTATATATATAAATATCCCGCCCTTCCTCCCAGCAAGTGGCATTCAGAGGTATACTGCCTCCCAAATGACAGTGGTCATATTTAATGCAGCATCAGTACCTCCAAAAATAAGTAGCATGCCCTTGGAGGCTCCACTCCCAAAGAGCCCTTCTTCCAGCCAGATGCAAAATTCAGAATACTGTTCTGTTTGCTGGCCATACTACAAGTGCCAGCTGTTTCTCTCAAGGCCCCACCAAAACATGGAGGGGGGCCGTAGCTAGTAGCCATTAAAAGTTATTGAAGTTGAACTAAAAAGCTAGTTTCAGGGATGTTTTAAATAAACCAAACAACCACAGGGAGTCTGAGAGAGGCTTCAACTGCCCATACCTTCTCTTTAATCCCCAATTAATCACTGCCCATTGTCTGCTCCCCTGACAAAAATCCCAGTTCCCAGAGCGCTAACCTGACCTAAATACATCCATCTTCCAAATTCCTACTCACTGGAATTTGAGTGAGCCCAATAATTCAGCCTTATCTCCTCGTGTTTTTCAGGCAAGGACTTCCTGATCCTGATCATCATCAGCAGGGAGAAACTAGCCAGGGCCATAAATGTGAAACAACTAGCATATGAGCCCGCTCCGCAAGCAAGCAGGGAGACCTAGCTGATGAAGAATCTCAGCCCAAGTGACAAAGCGTCAAGCCAAAGTAACAAGCGAGTTAAGCAGCTGAGTGAGTTCAGCAGCAGGGCAAGGGGGGCAGGGCAGATTAGTTTGCCCCCCCTCTTTGACCTAGCAAATCTCAAGCATTCAAATAAACTAACTGAATAAAGAGCAACAATAACAGATATGCAGACAGAGAGCCAGCAGGGGCGTGGGGGCTACCCAATGTATTGTACATTAGCAGTAGTGTAGTGGCAAATTCAGGAGTGCACGGTCCCTTCATGATAGTCACAGCAACACTCCTCCCTCTTTTTTTTTGCTGCTGGGTTGAGAATGAGATCCTTGTTAATGCCTTCTCCCACAACAAGACATTTCTAAGAGTCAATAATCATCAAAGGGGAGAGTGTTAGCTACTCAGTGGCAGACTCACCTCCCTTCACTCTGGTTGGCTCTAATCAGCAGGAAAGGACAAGGAAGCATGTTAGAAGACTCTTCTCAGTGGCTAACATACCCTCCTTTCATTATTACTGGCTGATAGGATTCTGGACACATAGAGACCTTGCGAGGTCCTGGCTCCCAAGAAAATGAGGGGTCCAAGACCCCCTGAGACCCTGGACCACTACACCCGACAGTATATCACATATATGACTGTCTGCCTTCTGGACAGAAGTTGTGGGTGTGTGCTAGGTCCAATGAGTTCCTGACGTTGAGGGAATAAATTATTTTCCTTGAAGCCAAGGTGGGTGTCCTGGAGAAGCTGAGAGGGGCAGATAAGTTGGCGGACAAGGCCTTCAGGGATGTGAGAACTGCGTCCTACTACCAGGGTGATAGCTCCCCTGCTGTCACAAAGAACGCAGAAAGAGATTGTCACTCCAAGGAAGAGGGAAATGATCCCTTACAAGAGTTCCATCCCTCAGTTATCATGAAGTTATCATCTCGTGCTAAAGATACTCCTCTCTGGAGTGGGGGGGCTCCTGGTAGTGGGTGATTCAATCATTAGAGACATAGATAACTGGGTTTGTAATGGGTGAATAGACCACATGACGACCTGCCTGTTGCAAAGGTTGCAGATGTTCGGCATCCTCTAGTTGGCCTGGCTGATAGTGCTGGGTAAGAGTCAGTGGCCATGGTGCATACCAGTGATGTGGGGAAATGTAGTTGCACAATACTGGGCCCGAAATTTAGGTTGCTCAGCAGGAAGCTGAAAGCCAGGACATTCAAGATGGCTTTCGCTGAAATGTTACCTGTTCCCCATGTAGGGCCAGCTAGACAGGCACAGCTCAGTAGTCTCAACATACGGATGAGATTGTGGTGTCAGGAGAAGGGGTATGGATTTGCTGGGCACTGGGGAAGATTTTGAGAAGAGCCAGGCCTGTACAAATGAGATGGGCTGCACTTGAACCAGGATGGAGCCAGTCTGATGGCCTTTGTTGCCGCTCCTTTTGGGAGGAATAAAAATTATACTAATCAAATCCCCGCTCGTGTCTCCTGGGCGTCAAGGGCCAGCTAAAGATCACCCCCACAGCAAGTGGCTCAGGGGTTACGTGCCCTGCCACCTGTGCAGCCGTGGGCAAGCGGCATAGTCCCAAGGAGCCCAAACCATCTCCCCAAACGTTTGTGATCATTCCAATGTGCAAGAGCACGTAACAGCAATTGAAAGAGGTCAAAGCAGCAGAGTCAAATACACATCTGCCAAAGACATGTGGAGAAAGGTACTGTGTGTATGTGTTTATATGCTAACACTGGATCCAGTTGACATTGTGTACTTATACTTCCAAAAACCTCATCAAAGGCTCCTGAGTAAGCTTTGCAGTCATGGAATATGAGAGGTTTTCTTGTGAATCAACAACAGGAAACAGAGAGTAGGAATAAACAGACAGTTCTCTCAGTGGAGGGATGTAGAGTCCCCAAGGCAGCCTTTCCCAACCAGTGTGCCTCCGGATGTTGTTGGACCACAGTTCCCATCTTTCCTGACCATTGGCAATGCTGGCTGAGGCTGATGGGAGTTGTGGTCCAACAACATCTGGAGGCACACTGGTTGGGAAAGGCTGCCCCAAGGATTGGTACTGAGACCTGTGGTTTTAAACTTGTTCACAGATAATCTGGAGTTAGTGGTCAGCAGTGAGGTAGCTTAGTTTGCAGATGATACTCAGTTGTTCAAGGTGGGTTAAAATAAACAGGGATTGGAAGGATCTCCCAAAGGATCTCTCCAGAGTGGTTCAATGTGAGGAAGTGTAAACTGGTGCACATTGGAGCAAACAAACAAATAAATCTGAATTTCACACACATGCTAATGGGGTCTGAACTGGCGGTGAATGACGAGGAATGAGACCTTGAGGTCAATTTATTTATTTATTTATTTATTAGATTTTTATACCCCCCCCACTAGCATAGCTCTCTGGGCGGTGTACAGCAAAAAAAAATACAAATATATACAATAAAAACCCATAATATAATACAGCAAGGACACAGTATAAAGAATGAAAGATCTAAAATCAGTTACAGCAAATTTTTAAAAACTAAATTAAAATTAAAGTTAGATTAAAATGCCTTAGAAAAGAGGAAAGTTTTAACCTGGCGCCAGAAAGATAACAATGTCGGCGCCAGGCACACCTCATCGGGAACACTATTCCACAGTTCGGGGGCCACAACTGAGATGAAGATGTCAGCCCAAGTGCCCAAGCATCCCAGGTGCTGACAACAGCCCTGCTGTGGGATGCAGAGAAGCAGCAGGGGGGTTAACACAGAATGGGTTACAAGAAAAACACTGAGTTAATATTAGAAAGAAAAGAATGCTTTTCCCAGTGGAGGCTGGCCCATTAGGGCAAATGGGGTGTTGCCCCACCAACCTTGGTCTGCCTTCAGCCAGCCCTGCCTCTGCCTTCTTAACTTAGATCTAGTTCAGGGGATGGTCCAGCCTATCACCTTCCTACTTCTCAAGTCTCAGTGTTGCCATTGTAGAATTCAGCAGGGAGGCGGATGGGGACAAAACTAGCATGAGTTGGCTTTACCTGTCATTGGCTCTGGCTTCACCTATTCTTGGCTTCCCTCCCGTCCACCCTACCAGTCCCAATAGTCACCATCCACCACTGGCTTTTCCACAGTTAACAGTGCTGTGTCCCTCTTGACTTAGCAGGAGGTGGGAAGGAGGAAAACTCTGGAAGACCTTGGCTAGCTCCTGGTAGGCAGAGGTACCACTGGGCTTGATGGATCATTGGTTTGACTTTTCCCAGTCTGCATCTGTGTTGGAATTGCTTTTTAAGATGTTTTGAAAGGGTTTTTTTATGTTTTTAAATATGCCTTAATATGTTTTTAAAGATGTTTTAATATATTTTAAAGTCTGTTTTTAAAGATGTTTTAGAGTGTTTTTAGTGGTTTTGTTTGCCGTCCTGGGCTCCTAATGGGAGGAAGCGTGGGATATAAATTTTATTATTAGTATTAGTATTAGTATTAGTATTATTAGTATTAGTAGTAGTAGTAGTAGTAGTAGTATTTATTCTTTTTAATAGAAGGCAGTCCCTCTACTCTGGCAATGGACATTCCTAGGTAGCAGAGAACTGCCAGGTTCCTCATGGCTCAAGTAGCTGTGTTATCCAAGATTATGGGGAGCTGTTACCAAGATTTACAAAGTAGTGGTCTACAGTGGCCTAGGTGTAGTATCCAGTGCATGCCCCCCTTCAAGATAGCTCCTCCTTATAAGGGAAGAGGCTATAGCTTAACAGCTCCTTGAAACTGGGGATTTGTGGGGTTTTTTTGTTTTTTGCAGGTGCATTAGTGGTGGATTTATACTGGACCGCCCACACATCATTCCACTTTATTAGCTGTTCAGTGATGCTTCCAGAATGATACAGCATTACTGCCATCCAGAGAAGCACCCTTGCGCTATAGTGCAACAAAAGAAGGACTAAATAAATAAACAAACCAGACCATTTGTGGTATAAAAAATTGCAGCATTTCAGCAGGAAGTTACAGGACATGCTTTGCTTGGAAACAAAGCAGTATGTCACCCCAAAACCTTTGCAGGCACAAACATTGTTGTATGCAGGATCACATATAAGTGCCCTGATACGAGGGCTGGGCCCCAGATTCATCCAAGGCCTAAGTCTCAAACCGAATCAGGTTGATTCAGTGGACTCCAGACGTTTGCCGAATCAGGTTGAGACAGCTCCCGATTGCTGTAGGTCAGGCCAAGCAGCCCAGAGTGGTCCAGCACTCTCAGGTGGTTGGGGATCAGGCAGGAAGGAGTGGCAAAAAATGCTGTGACAAGGCCAAGACGTACCCGATCACCAGCTGCATCTTCCCGGGAAAAGGTGGGAGCCCAATGCGGCCCGACTCTCCTTCCTGTCTCATGCCCCACCGGCGCTGAAGCATCATTATCAACAGCTGTTGAGTGGAGGCATCGATCCTGAGGGGGGCAAGGGAGCTCCTTCACAAGCAGCTCCCTATTTATTTCAGAAGTCAGTACAAGTTCTTGTTTTAACTTTTAAAACTTTATGCGACCTGGCTCTTCCTTATCTCTCAGGTCTTATTTCTCATTCTAGCCCTGCTCGGGATCTCCACTCCTCAAACTCTGTGCTTCTTACCCATCCCAGGGATGTTTGCTCTTTAGCGAGACTACATCCATGTTGTCTTGCCACTCCGTATTCCTGGAATTGGCTCGCAGGGCACTTGCGGACTGCTCCCTCAATGCCAGTTTTTAAGCCTTATTTAAAAACCTTCCTTTTCTCTAAAGGCATTTGGAATTTCAGCTTAGGGGCTTTTATTATTTTCTATAATTTGGATACTTAGAGTAAGTGTATTTGGAGGCCTCGCTTTTGTTCCTCTCCCTTCCTTGGTTGTCTTCGTTTTATTTTATTTAGATTGTATGCCTTTTGGGGTAGAGACTTGTTTTTGTTGATTTATTTTATATAAATAAAATTTATATAGCTCGAAACCCCAAAAGAGGCAGACTCCTCCACAGAATCGTTGTGGGTGGTGATACCGTGCCCCAGGAGGGACTTAATACTGGGAACGATCTATCGTCCCCCTGATCAAAATGCTCAGGGAGACCTTGAGATGACATGTGAAATTGAGGAAGCATCCAAACTAGGAAATGTGGTAGTAATGGGTGACTTCAACTACCCGGACATAGACTGGCTGCATATGTGTTCCAGTCATGACAAAGAAGCAAAGTTTCTAGATATTCTAAATGACTATTCCCTAGATCAGTTGGTCATGGAACCGACCAGAGGGACGGCAACCCTGGACTTAATCCTCAGTGGGGACCAGGACCTGGTGCAAGATGTAAGTGTTGTTGAACCGATTGGGAGCAGTGACCACAGTGTTATTAAATTAAACATACATGTAACTGGCCAATTGCCAAGAAAATCCAACACGGTCACATTTGACTTCAAAAGAGGAAACTTCACAAAAATGAGGGGATTGGTAAAAAGAAAGCTGAAAAACAAAGTCCAGAGGGTCACATCACTCGAAAATGCTTGGAAGTTGTTTAAAAACACTATATTAGAAGCTCAACTGGAGTGCATACCGCAGATCAGAAAAGGTACCGCCAGGGCCAAGAAGATGCCAGCATGGTTAACGAGCCAAGTCAAGGAAGCTCTTAGAGGCAAAAAGTCTTCCTTCAGAAAATGGAAGTCTTGTCCGAATGAAGAAAATAAAAAAGAACACAAACTCTGGCAAAAGAAATGCAAGAAGACAATACGGGATGCTAAAAAAGAATTTGAGGAGCACATTGCTAAGAACATAAAAACCAACAACAAAAAATTCTATAAATACATTCAAAGCAGGAGACCATCTAGGGAGACAATTGGACCCTTGGATGATAAGGGAGTCAAAAGTGTACTAAAGAACGATAAGGAGATTGCAGAGAAGCTAAATGAATTCTTTGCATCTGTCTTCACAGTGGAAGATATAGGGCAGATCCCTGAACCTGATCTAACATTTGCAGGAAGGGATTCTGAGGAACTAAGACAAATAGTGGTAACGAGAGAGGAAGTTCTAAGCTTAATGGACAATATAAAAACTGACAAATCACCGGGCCCGGATGGCATCCACCCGAGAGTTCTCAAAGAACTCAAAGGTGAAATTGCTGATCTGCTAACTAAAATATGTAACTTGTCCCTCGGGTCCTCCTCCGTGCCTGAGGACTGGAAAGTGGCAAATGTAACACCAATCTTCAAAAAGGGATCCAGAGGGGATCCCGGAAATTACAGGCCAGTTAGCTTAACTTCTGTCCCTGGAAAACTGGTAGAAAGTATTATTAAAGCTAGATTAACCAAGCACATAGAAGAACAAGCCTTGCTGAAGCAGAGCCAGCATGGCTTCTGCAAGGGAAAGTCCTGTCTCAGTAACCTATTAGAATTCTTTGAGAGTGTCAACAAGCATATAGATAGAGGTGATCCAGTGGACATAGTGTACTTAGACTTTCAAAAAGCATTTGACAAGGTACCTCACCAAAGGCTTCTGAGGAAGCTTAGCAGTCATGGAATAAGAGGAGAGGTCCTCTTGTGGATAAGGAATTGGTTAAGAAGCAGAAAGCAGAGAGTAGGAATAAACGGACAGTTCTCCCAATGGAGGGCTGTAGAAAGTGGAGTCCCTCAAGGATCGGTATCGGGACCTGTACTTTTCAACTTGTTCATTAATGACCTAGAATTAGGAGTGAGCAGTGAAGTGGCCAAGTTTGCTGACGACACTAAATTGTTCAGGGTTGTTAAAACAAAAAGGGATTGCGAAGAGCTCCAAAAAGACCTCTCCAAACTGAGTGAATGGGCGGAAAAATGGCAAATGCAATTCAATATAAACAAGTGTAAAATTATGCATATTGGAGCAAAAAATCTGAATTTCACATATACGCTCATGGGGTCTGAACTGGCGGTGACCGACCAGGAGAGAGACCTCGGGGTTGTAGTGGACAGCACGATGAAAATGTCGACCCAGTGTGCGGCAGCTGTGAAAAAGGCAAATTCCATGCTAGCGATAATTAGGAAAGGTATTGAAAATAAAACAGCCGATATCATAATGCCGTTGTATAAATCTATGGTGCGGCCGCATTTGGAATACTGTGTACAGTTCTGGTCGCCTCATCTCAAAAAGGATATTATAGAGTTGGAAAAGGTTCAGAAGAGGGCAACCAGAATGATCGAGGGGATGGAGCGACTCCCTTACGAGGACAGGTTGCAGCATTTGGGGCTTTTTAGTTTAGAGAAAAGGCGGGTCAGAGGAGACATGATAGAAGTGTATAAAATTATGCATGGCATTGAGAAAGTGGATAGAGAAAAGTTCTTCTCCCTCTCTCATAATTCTAGAACTCGTGGACATTCAAAGAAGCTGAATGTTGGAAGATTCAGGACAGACAAAACGAAGTACTTCTTTACTCAGCGTATAGTTAAACTATGGAATTTGCTCCCACAAGATGCAGTAATGGCCACCAGCTTGGATGGCTTTAAAAGAAGATTAGACAAATTCATGGAGGACAGGGCTATCAATGGCTACTAGCCGTGATGGCTGTGCTGTGCCACCCTAGTCAGAGGCAGCATGCTTCTGAAAACCAGTTGCCGGAAGCCTCAGGAGGGGAGAGTGTTCTTGCACTCGGGTCCTGCTTGCGGGCTTCCCCCAGGCACCTGGTTGGCCACTGTGAGAACAGGATGCTGGACTAGATGGGCCACTGGCCTAATCCAGCAGGCTCTTCTTATGTTCTTATGTTATGTACAGTGCATCTGACAGTGCTGTGTTATTATATAATAATAATAATAATAATATATAATAATAATAATAAAGTGGCTTCTCTGCAGGGAAAGGGGGAAAAACGCTCTTGGTCAGGAGGGGGAGAGGAAGGAAACGCAACATCTCCTTTCCCCTCCCAAGTATATGCTTAATTAAGTTTTATTTAAAAAAAACTCTAATTAAACACTAGCCCTGGCCCCTGAACTAATTCACTACCAAACCTGGGCCGAGTGGGTGGTTTCTGGGTTGGCCTGGGGCACCGGATTGGGGGAGCTGTGCACAGCCCTGCCCGATACCATCATGAGCACAAATCCTCATGAATGCACAATTAAAAAATATTTTGGATGGGCCCTGAGTTTAGAGTACGTGAAATAGATAGACAAGGTCTCAGGTCCAATCCTTGGTATCTATAGATCACGACCCTAGCTCGGCCCCCATCGTTATTATGCAGGCCTAGGGAGGGGCAACATGCACACGTGAGACGGGGGAAGAAGAAAACATACGGAGTGGCTGAAATCTCCAAGGTCTGCTGATGCCCTCGAACTGGAGTCAGGGATTTAAAAATACACCCTGATGTGCAAGCGACAGCCCGGAAAACTCAAGCCAGCTGGGTGCTATATTTAACACCAGCCGCCTCTTCCCCCGTCATGTTACCTTGTCGTTTCTGAAGAGTGCTTTAAACTGCAGCACAGCCTCCATTCATCAGCCCAGTCCTGCAAAGATTCGACCATGATGGGATTATGGGAACCATGTCTGTTCACTCCGATTCACTAGGGGCTCCGCAACTGCGTGCTTTGCGCACCAACCTCCCCTCCCCCAGGTCGCCAAGGCAGCTTTCCCCCCTCACCAGGTTG
This sequence comes from Rhineura floridana, assembly GCF_030035675.1. Classification (NCBI taxonomy): domain Eukaryota; kingdom Metazoa; phylum Chordata; class Lepidosauria; order Squamata; family Rhineuridae; genus Rhineura; species Rhineura floridana. Next base: position 11,524,287 of record NC_084485.1, on the reverse strand, counting down.
CCAAGGCATCCCCCCCAGGCCAAGGCACCTCTCCCCCCCCCCCGGCAAACTGCACAGGAAGGCTGCCCCGTCCTGTTGCTCCGCGGCTCGCCCAGGCTCCCTCTGTCCTCGCTTGCTGGCTGGCTGGCCTTAGCAGTGGCAGCAAAGAGCTGCTCGTTTTCCCACTCTTTGCCTGGCCTCGCCTCCCTGCCTGTTCGTCCGCCTTCCTCCTTCCTTGCTGCCGCTACCTGCTTGTTCTCCCACTCTCTGCCCAGTCTGGCCTCCCTGCCCGCTCGCCTTCCCTCTGCTCAGTTGCAGGCCTTCGCTGCCACCGCCATGTTCCCTTAGTTATAAGGCTGTCACGTGACTACAGGTGCGATGCCATACAAAAAAATTTTTTATTTATTTATTTTATTGTTTGATTTATATCCCGCCCTTCCTCCCAGTAGGAGCCGCCAGGATTAGATAGATGATATAGATGCATCTTAACATTGTATGAAAACCGCTATGAGAGGGTATCAACACTAAAAAGCAACCTATAAAAATGTTGATAAATACAATAGGAGGAAACTTGAAACTGCACACGTTATTATCATTTGGGCTCCTACTGGGAGGAAGGGCGGGATATAAATGCTGTAAATATAGTACAAAAATGAACTCACCTAGCTAGAAAAAAACAAAACAGCAACAGGAAACTCTGGACTCCACCCAGATACTACTACATCCAGTGCCACCTAGTAACTAAACTACTGACACTATCCACACACACACCCAATATTGCCTACTCTCTGTGTGGCAGTGGCTCCATCTGCACTATGCAGTTAAAGCACTATTAAACCACTTCAAATATTCATGGATTCCCCCAAATAATCCTGGGAACTGTAGTTTGTTAAGGGTGCTGAGAGTTTTCAAGAGACCTCTATTCCTCTCACAGAACTATAATTCCCAGAGTTCCCTGGGAAGAGGGACTGGTAAACCACTCTGGGAAATGTGGAGAACTGAAGAGTGAAAACATGATGGAAACTGAGAGAAACTGAAATTGACAGATTCACCCATCCTTGAGGTTTACTTCCTAGTGAGTGAGTTGCTGCAATCCTTTGCATAGGGCTGTTGTCATCTGGGATCTCTGGGGGTCTTGCACCCCTTACTTTTTTGGGAGCAGGGTCCCAGCAGGATCCCTATGTCTCCAGCATCCTACGAGCCGATCAGCATGAAAGGGGAGTGTGTTAGCCACTGAGAAGAGTCTTCTAACATGCTTCCTTGTCCTTCCCTGCTGATTGAGCCAATCAGAGTGAAAGGAGGTAGATCAGCCACTGAGAATACTCTTTTCAGCAGCTAACACTATGATACATTACAGTAATCCAGGATAGATTATTATAACCGCTCTATGAGGGGCTGTACTTGAGGTTGGTCCAGAAGTCGCAGCTGGTGCAAAATGCGGTGGCGTGACTGCTCTCTGGGGCAGGATATTGCCAGCATCTTATCCCATTGCTGAAAGAATTGTGCTGCCTGTCTATTAGCTACCAGGCCAAGTTCAAAGTTCTGGTTTTGCAGCTTGGGACCAGAATACCTGAAAGACCATCTTACCTCTTCTATATCCAGTTGATAACTGCGCTCTGCAGCTAAGATGGTATCCCCAGGAGGCCCGTTCCGCACAACATGGGAAATGGACCTTTAGTGCTGTGGTACCGACACTTTGGAATCTCCCGCCTTAAATATTAGACAGGCACCACCTCTGTTATGTTTTCAGCGTGTACTGGAGACCTTCCTATTTCAACAAGCCTTTTAAGAAGAGACCTTGCCCCCGTTCTGCGTCTGTGTTAGAATTGCTTTTTAATATGTTTTTAAAGCTTTAAAAAAAATTTTTTTTAAAGATGTTTTGTTTTAATATGTTTTAAAGTCTTTTATTTTTAAGATGTTTTAGAGTGCTTTTAGCATTTTTGTTTGCTGCCCTGGGCTCCTACTGGGAACAAGGGTATGATATTAAATAAATAAATAAATAACACTCTCCTCTTTCATTCTGACTGATTCCTAGGGATGTCTGTTGTGGTGGGAAAAGGCATTAAAAAGGATCTCATTCTCAACCCAGCTGTCAAAAAGGGAGGGGCATGGCTGTGACTATCATAAATAGACCCTGCACTTCTGAATTTGCCACTGCACTACTGCCTATATGCATCCTGGGAGTAAGCTCAACTGAACAGAGAGAGGCTGTGCTATGCATAGGATTGTGCTGCACGTCCCATATGGTAAATCAATTAAGATTGCATTAATGTGAGGTAGAGACACTCTTGTAGCTATACTGGCTTCAGTGCGTCTCTGCCTCTATATTGTGAATCCAGGGACCCATGATGTTATTCAAACTCTGCCCCTTTTTACTCCAAAATCTGGGATTTTAGAGATCGGATGTGTTTGTCCTTTAAACTAGCTTCACACGGACTTCTAAACTGGCTGTAGGTGGGAGGCAAGTGGTGTCCTCCAGGCACTGTGAAAAAAGAAAGCCGGAAACAAGAGGTTGGGGGCTGGAGGCATCTCACACTTTCCCCGCAGTGCCTTCCTAGCAGGAAGGGGACAGGCAGACCCGTTGGGGACTTCTGGGGGGTTTTTTCCCTTCATACGTATCCTCCTCTCTTTGGCTCCTGTTTGCCTCAGTTTCCCTGAAAGATTCCAAGACTGTAAACACACCCTAGTCACCAGGGCAAAGCGTTTCCATTAGCCACACCTGGAAGGGAAAAGGTTGATCTGCCGATCAATTGTGAAATTGCTTTGAAGCTGAATATTTAAAAAAATACACTCAAGCTGTACCCACCAGGTTCTGCAGTAAAACGGAGCGGGGTTTGACTAGTGTCTTATGCTCCCGTTTTCAGACGAGAGGTAGAGACGCTCTGGAACCGGCAGAACAGTGAGAGTGTTTCTGCCCCCAAACAGTCTCACCTCCTCAGCTGCCGCCTTTTTTACTGTAAAACTTCAGAGTAATAAGAAAAGAGCATCTAGCCATCACAACCTATAAAGCAACAGAGCGTGTCTCTTCTCCCTTTGCCTAAAAGTGAGATCCAAGAACATCCACAAATGACACAAGGAAAGCAAATAACTGCAAGGGAGGAGGAAAACAAGAGTAGTGGCAGCCAGAGGTCAGCCATCTTGATTTCAAAACTCTTTGGTCATCACCGCCCTGCTCTGCCCACTGGTGTGTACATGAAGTCAAAACAATAAAAAAAATGAATAAAAGTACAATGAATTAAAAAAATAAAGATGTGTACAGCTGGGTACCAGTTTGTTTCCTACTGCACCCAGACAATACGGCCTTGCTGCTTTGTAAGGACACTTGTGTGCACATAACCTTGGTGACCACTCTAAGAACCAAAACATGCTACCTGATCTTGTAATTGTCCACATGACAGCAAATGCAGCCCTTTTGCTTCAGAGACAAAGAGCCTTGGTGTGGGTGGGTGTATGTGGGTATTAAGAACAGCCACAACACTGGATCTTTTATGCTTCTTTCCCTTAGATGTGTTCCTGTTCTTCAGATGCACAAAGGATGTGAGTCTTGGTGGGGGGGGGGAGAGAGAGAGAGACTTTCCCACCTTTTCCCTCCTAAGTATGCTGTTGCAATCGGGTGAAATTCAGATTCTCTTTCCTGACATGATGCAATCTCACCTTCCTAGAACAATCTATATATGCACTTTCACACCTCAACCTGGAGAAAACCAGATATCACTCAGGTACAGCAAATGCCACACTTCTGCATATTCCACCCTCCTTGTTCCATAACTCATACCTGATGTTATTACAGCACTCTTTGATTCTCACCAGAGCATCTAAACAAGGCAGAAGCTGAAATGTTTTGCCATAAGAATTTAATATTTCTGTTCAGCTATTGTTAGTCACTTGAATAAATACATTTAGTGATTAGGTGCATCCTTTCAGGATTTGTCAGAGTAATCTTATTTAAAGTGCTGTTTGATAGTATATCTTTATAGATGATTCATTGACTGATTGAGTGAATAAATATCCACAGGCACACATGCACAGAGATATAAATATACATATATAAATCTGTTGAAAAATGCAAAGAGTGTCATCAGTGTGCTTGGCGTTTTCACAAAGCAGCAGTGCTGCTGAGCGCCACCACGGAAACCAGCTGCATCCCTGAGCAACTCTCCCTGGGGTTGTTGCTACATAGTTTTTTAAAGTCCTGTCACAGAGACAAAACCATCAGAGAGGTTTTGTTGTTATGTGCCTTCAAGTCGATTACGACTTATGGTGACCCTGTCAATCAGTGACCTCCAATAGCATCTGTTATAAACCACCCTGTTCAGATCTTGTAAATTCAGTTCTGTGGCTTCCTTTATGGAATCAATCCATCTCTTCTTTGGCCTTCCTCTTTTTCTACTCCCTTCTGTTTTTCCCAGCATTATTGTCTTTGCTAGTGAATCATGTCTTCTCATGATGTGTCCAAAGTATGATAGCCTCCATTTCATCATTTTAGCTTCTAGCGATAGTTCTGGTTTAATTTGTTCTAACACCCAATTATTTGTCTTTTTCATGGTCCATGGTATCCACAAAGCTCTCCTATAACACCACATTTTGAATTACAGTAGGGCCCTGCTTTTCGGCGTTCTGCTAATACAGCGGCTTTCAACTAGACTCTAGAGTAAGGCCCCACTCATATGGTGCTTGTTCCGCTTTTATGGTGTTTTTTGGGTGTCGGGCACCTGGAGTTCTACTTTTCCATGAGTTTCGTTTTTAGGCAGGGGTCTGGAACGTAACCCACCATATGAGTAGGGCCCTACTGTAGTTGATTCTTCTCTTATCCACTGTTTTCACTGTCCAACTTTCACATCCATACACAGAGATCAGGAATACCATGGTCTGAATGATCCTGACTTTAGTGTTCAATGATACATCTTTACATTTGAGGATCTTTTCTGGTTCTCTCATAGCTGCCCTCCCCAATCCTAGCCTTCTTCTAATTTCTTGACTAGTGCCTCCATTTTGGTTAATGACTGTGCTAAGGTATTGATAATCCTTGACAAGTTCAATATCCTCATTGTTAACTTTAAAGTTACATAAATCTTCTTTTGTCATTACTTTAGCCTTCTTGATGTTCGCTGTAGTCCTGCTTTTGTGCTTTCATCAGCATTTGTCTCAAATCATTACTGGTTTCTGCTAATAGTATGGTATCGTCTGCATATCTTAAATTATTTATCTTTCTCCCTCCAATTTTCACACCTTCATCTTGATCCAATCCTGTTTTCCATATGATGTGTATGTTCTGCATATAGATAAACAAATAGGGTGATAAAATACAACCCTGTCGCACACCCTTTCCAATTGGGAACCAATCGGTTTCTCCATATTCTGTCCTTACAGTAGCCTCTTGTCCACAGTACAGGTTGCACATCAGGAGAATCAGATGCTGTGGCACCCCCATTTATATGCAGGATATGTATTATATATGTCTCTGTGTGAAAATTGCATACAAAATTGTCTATATTAGGATAATTTCGCACTAAAATGCTGATGAATTTTCATGATGAGGAGTTTAAAAAACAAAATCACAAACTGATGAGGAAATGTGGAGAATTAAATTTAAGAATGGAAAAGTAAGAGAATGAAAGAAAGCAAAATGGGCAGTGGATTGGTGATGACTTCTTAGCCCAAAGATGTAAAGGCTCAGGAAAGTGTAAGGAACTGAGCCGATGTGGCATTCATCCTGAAAGCAGCTTGAGAACTCCAAGGGAAACATAATGCAGATATTAAGCATGATTGTGGCTGCTTATCATTATGGTAGAGGGGGTGGTGTTGGTTAATGTATCCCCCTCCCCCACCCTCTGCAGAGGAAGAAAAGTTCTAGTTTTGCATGTAGCAAAAGGATAAAGCACATCCTTTAAATAAAAAGATAAAGCATCACCTTGATTAAGTGGGTGTCCTGCTTAAGGAGGAAGATGAGCCAGAAGAGGGAAGGAACATGCAATCCTAGGGCTTCTAATCTCTCACTCTGTCATCTGCTGATGCTTTCAAACTGCTGCTTGCTTTTAACTGCTGTTGGCTTTGCTTGTTAGTTTGTTTTGGATTTATCTAGTTGTATTTTTATTTAATTTTGTACCATGTCAATTTTGTGTAAGCAGCCTTAAGTGCTTTTGTAGAAAGGCCCATCATCAATCATAGCTTCCTTTGAATGAGAGAGGAGACAGAGACCATATTTACAATATTTGCTTTATTTACAAATATGCAGAGCACAAAAGGAGGAAAAGAGACATCCATACATCCCCAAAGAGCAACTTATGCTGCTCTGCTCATCAGTTTGAGTAAACTCCTGCTAGAACCTCATAGCTCTCTCTATCCAGTGTAACTGTAAAGTAGGCCTGGCAACACATTGATCTCAACTCACCCTGCTGGTACATTGCCTCCAGGAAACCTTTCCCAGGCACTGAGATCCCTTAACACTGGAGGGGTCATAGCTGAGTGGCAAAGTCCATGTTTTGCATGCAAAAGTTCCCAGGTTCAGTCCATCAGCATCTCCAAAGAGGGTTAGGAAAGAATCCTGTCTAAGAGGTTGGTGATCTGCTGGCAGTCAGTGCAGGGCTCCTTCGAGAGGAAGGGCAGGAAAAAAATCTAATAAATAGAAATAAAATAAATAAAGACCGAAACAAACCAGTGGCAGCTTCCTATGTTCCTAACATTAATATTGTCAACAAACAGTTCCACACATTTGGATACATAATGAGAAGACATGAATCACTAGAAAATATAATAATGCCGGGAAAAACAAAAGGGAGTAGAAAAAGAGGAAGACCAAACATAAAGGAAGCCACAGACCTGAACTTACAAGATCTGAACAGGGCGGTTTACGACAGATCTGTTGGAGGTCGCTGATTCATAGGGTTGCCATGAGTCGTGGTCGTCTTGAAGGCAAATAACAACAACAATATTGTGGAATCAGCTTTTGTGGAATACTGTCCATTAGATGCTGGAAAGTTTATGTCATAAGATTTTAGATGGTGCATTGCAGATTGTGACTATTGTGTTGCATCCTGGTATGAAGGGAATTTTACTGGGTGGTATTCAACATAGGCAGCAGCCTGCCCTGGGCCCATGGCACCTGCCTGCACATCCCACCTACCTCTCCCGTCACTGTGAATGCCGTGCACGCTGCATGCACATGCCTACCATCAACCAGGATAGTGGTGGGGATGTCAGCCCCCTTAGGAAACCTCCTCCACCATCTTTCTTTGATGGCAGGCAGGCAGGCAGGAAGACCCTGCATGCACATGCAGCACACATGACGTTCACAGCAACAGAAGACATGGTGTGGCATGTGTGCAGGGGTATTGAAGCCTATGCTGTCTGTACGGGTGAGTGTGCCTGGGAGTTCCCTCTTCTCGATCCACAGCAAGGTCTGGTGCTGCTGCAGATTGCAGCAAGGGAGTGCTACCCTACCACCCTACGGAGGGGCCCTTCAGGAAACTCTTTGTGTCAAGTTATCTAGTCACCTATAGAATCATGGGTTTGGAAGCAACCTCAAAGGTCATCTAGTCCATCTCCCCCCACAAAGGCAGGGGTGTAGAAACCTGATTCAGCAGCACCCAGCATCCCTGGGCAACTCCTAGGGCTCCAGCACCCTAACAGGGCTCACCTGACACTTAATCTGACGTTCCCACTTAAAAAAAGATCTGTCCCAGTCTTCCGAACAACACCATGTGGCCAGATTTAGCTGCACTTTCTTAGTGCTGAGCATGGTGTTGTTATGGTACTCAAGAGCAGCAACTTCCTCTTTTGGGAGTGTTCTATGGCAGCAGCGGCAGCAGCTGTACACCCTGTATCCTTATGTCTTTAATTTCAATAGGCTCTAGATAGCTCTTCAGCTGTGTGTATAGCTAGCATACAGGCTTCATTGCCCTCTCTCTGGCTTATCATTATATTCTCAACAGACTGGGCTCTATTAATGTAATCACTATTACTTTTGGTGACTCATTGGAGCAGGTGACTCAGCCTCCATGCAGGGCTGATTTCATCTCCATGATATTTGGGGTGGTTGCATGACAAATCCCAAAGGACTGCCATTGCAGTGTTGCTGTGGGCTTGCCAGTTCACCTTGTATGTTGTGGTAGAATCAGTAATATCTCTCTCACTATCCAAAAAGAAAGAAAGAACTTCTATTACTTGCAAATATCCAGCCAGAAGTTTCACTGACATGATTACAAAGAATGTTCATGAACATTCTGGTTGCTCAGAGCCCAGTTGTCAGCAGTAAAATGAACAAAGACAGTGCAGGGACATAAAATATTGGTGTGTCTTGGGCTGCACTCACGCTGTACATTTATTCCACTATTATTCCACTTGCAACAATCATGGCTTCCCCCAAAGAATCCTGAGAAGAGTCATTGTGAAGGATGCTGAGAGTTGTTGGAAGTGGAAATGGACTGCCTTCAAGTCGATCCCGACTTATGGTGACCCTATGAATAGGGTTTTCATGGTAAGCGATATTTAGAGGAGGTTTACCATTGAGGCTACAATTCCCCCAGTTCTCAGGGGAGAGAGATTGATTGTTAAACCACTCAGGCAACTGTAGCTGTCTGAGGAGAATAGGGGTCTCCTAATAATTCTCAACCCTCTTCAGAAACCACCCTTCCCAGGTTTCTTTGGGGAAAGCCATGATTGTTCCATGTGAAATAATAGTGGAATAAATGTATAGTGCGAATGTGACCTTGGAAAAACCTCACACAGTGACAAGACCCAGGGATTAGGAGGACTTTGTGTTTTTGGCAGGAAGGGAATCTACAGGACCGCCCCAAGACATCTTGCCTGAAGCAAAGGATGTTTGGAAGTGTGCCCTCCCATTCCACATACAAAAACTGACCAGACTGGCAACTGAAATGGTAATGAGACACTGTCTTCCACTGCATCTGAGGGCAGGGAGCTGGCTTAGAGTTCACAGGGCAGCTCAGATGGCACACACAACTCTGTCCTCCAACATCTTGCTGCAGCTCTCTGCCCCCTTCGCCCCCTCCTCCGCATTTGCTGTCTGAGGCAGCCACTGTCGGAATTCTATTGAGCTGCGTAGCAGAGCGGAGCGTATTGAGCAAGCTTGTGTGTGTGTGTTTGAATCTTTGCTAAGATTCTATCTTCCCTGCAAATTAGTCAGACAGAGACTTTAAGCTTTAAAATAAGAAAGAACTACTTTATTTGGGAAGTACATGCTTGATAGGAAAGAGTTCTATATCTAGCTAACTAGCTAAGTTGGAGCAACGAGCACTGCGCCCAGTGCAGCTCTCATGCTGGTTGAGAGGGAGAGACAAAGGAAAGATGTCTGCTCCCCTCTCGAGAGAGAAGAAGAAACTGGGAAGGTGGGAAGGAACTGGGATCAACATCCTTTGCATATAATGTCTAGCAGGAGGGGGAGAGACGGCAAGGATCAAAGGACAGGTATAGCCTGGCAACAAGGAGGTCTCCTCCCTAGCTACCCTTTTTAACCCCATGCAGCCTCAACCCACCAAGTTGGAGTTGAACCTCATACATTCCAACAGCCACTTCACTCTTCCAAATGTTAGGGCCGGTCCTGGGAATTGACAAACAAAAAAGGCTGGGAGACTATGTAAGTCAAGAGATCAAGGAGACCAGAAAAGCAATGCAGCATACTTCACAAACAGTGTTGAAGGGAGGTGGAACATGTGGCTGCAAGAGAAAGGGCCTTCTCAGTGGTGGCCCCCATTATGGAATGAGCTCCCCAGAGAGGCTCACCTGGTGTCTTCTTTGTGGTCCTTTGGACACCTGGTGAAATCCTTTTTATTTTCCCAGGTTTTAAATTATGAACTTTTGAATCTACTGAGTTTTAGATCTATTTGTACCATTGTTTGTGACACTGTGTATTTCTTTGTGGTGTTTTATTCTCTGCTGCTGAAATCTTTATGCCGTTTTGTTATCCTGGAATGTTACTGTTCATATTATTCTGTGATTATTATTTAATTCTTAATGTTTGTGGCAGCCGAAAGAATGTTGTCATCCGGTGGCAATGGCATATAAACGAGAGTAATCAGTTAGATCTCTTTGAATATTTTGGGTTCTTTAAATAATTGACTGCACCTGTAACTGGAACGAAAATCTTATGACAAAGGCCACATTCACACCATACATTTATTCCACTATTATTCCAATTTAAACAGCCATGGCTTCCCCTAAAGAATCCTGGGAAGTGTTGTTTGTGAAGGGCAGGGCCGGCACCACGCATGACCGGGCCCTTGGGCACCAGCCTGCACTGGGCACGTGGTTCTTGCCTGTTCCACCTACCTCTCTCCTGTGTTCTGCTGCTGCGCGCACTGCGCATGCAGGGCTGCCACCAACCAAGATGGCGGTGGAGGCTTCTCTAAGGGGCTGATGCTCCCACCGCCATCTTGGTTGATGGCATGCATGTGTGGCACGCTGTGTGCACATACATGCCTGCCATTAACCAAGATGGCGATAGGGGCATCAGCCCCTTAAAGAAGCCTCTGTTGCCATTTTGGTTGATGGCAGCCCTGCGCATGCAGCGCACGCAGTAGCAGAACACAGGAGAGAGGTAGGTGGAGTGAGCCTAGAAGCTCCATCTCTGCAATCCGTGGCAGGGACCATGCTGCAGATCGTGGGAGTGCTTCTCTGCCACCCTAAACAGGGGCCCCTGAAGGGCCCCCTCTGGGCCACAGGGGCCCTCAGTTAGGGCCCAACCTGGCCGCCCTTTGCAACCGGTCCTGATGAAGGTTGCTGAGAGTTGTTAGGAGACCCCTATTCCTATTCCTCTCACTGAGGTACAGTCCTCAGAGTGGTTTAGCACTCACTCCCTCTTCTCAGAACTCTGGGAATTGTAGCTCTGTGAGGGGAAATAGGGGTCTCCTAACAACTACCAGCACCCTTCACAGACTCCACTTCCCAGGATTTTTTGAGGGAAACTATGAGTATACATAGCGGAATAAATGTATGGTGTGAATGTGCCCATAATGTCTGTGATGGATGAAGAGCCACTAGGCATGGAATATTTTTGAGCCCATCGTGCTCTGGTGAGTCCTGCCATGCTCATTCCATGCCCAGACTCCAGTTCTCCAGTAATACAAAACCCATGATGAGCTCTAACTGTGAGCAAAAAAAAAAACACATGCAAAACTATCAATAGTAAAATGTTGTCTATAAGTATTGAAAATCAATAAAACAATAAATAAATGTCATGGGACTCAAATGGGTGCAAATGACTGAAAACTCAGTGACAGATGGTAGCCCCTGCAGAAGAAAAGAAGTTTCAATTTGGGCAATGATCTTCCACATTAATCCACCATGGTGGGATGGGGTGGGGCAAGAAAATGTAATTTCTAAAAGAATTTCTCAAGTGGGTTTCTTCCATTTTTGCTTGTATCCATATTTAGGAGGGGGGAAAGGCCTTTATGCCAGTCAATAACGTCTAAGTGTGAATGGGTCCACCACAGACATAAAAAACTCAAACTAAAGGGAAAATGGGCATACCGGAAGAATAAGCAACACTGGGCAGATTTCACACACACACATACACAAAACTAGGGAAATGACACTGAGGTTTGCTTTTGCATAATAATATAGCATATCTATATGGCATATCAATATGGCATATTCCAAGCTGGACTCTTGAAATAAATCTAGCAAACTGCTGAGGAGGACATCTTTAGGGCAACTATGATCAAGATCTTATTTTTTTTAATTTTATCTTGGTTTCTTGCACTGGTGTTCCACCAGAGGGTGATGTCTCCCTGAAGGAAAAATCGCCACCACTTCTTCAGCCAGCCTCTGTGGGATGGCAAAAGTTTTGGGAGAGAAAGGGTGTGTGTGTCAGTTTTGCTAATGTGTCATGCTTTGGTGTTTGTGGACACACCCGGGCTCCAAACCCAGCTCTGAAGCATGTTTATGTACTTCCAAGCAAGAGCGCTTAGGAAAACAACCTTCAAACCAGAGAGCCAATCTAGACAGAGTTAGCCACATTCCTTTGGTTAAGGGTCTGCCCCATTCACATATTAAACAGATATGCAGCAGGGGAGCACCCTTCAAACCTGGTCCCTCCCAAATGTTTTAGTCCACAACTCCCAACTCTTCAAGTACATGAAAGGTTGTCACACAGAGGAGGGCCGGGATCTCTTCTCGATCGTCCCAGAGTGCAGGACACAGAATCATGGGCTCAGGTTGCAGGAAGCCAGATTTCGACTGGACATCAGGAACAACTTCCTAATTGTTAGAGCCATACAACAATGCAACCAATTACCTGGAGAGGTAGTGGACTCTCTGACACTGGAGGCATTCAAGAGGCAGCTGGACAGCCATCTGTCGGGAATGCTTTGATTTGGATTCCTCCATTGAGCAGAGGGTTGGACTCGGTGGCCTTATAGGCCCCTTCCAACTCTACTATTCTATTCTAACTCTCACCCTGTCTGGGGCTGAATGGGAGTTGTAGTCCAAAACATTTGGAGGGCACCAGGTTGGTGAAGATGGCTAGCGTACTTAATTTTCAACAACAAAAGAGTGCAACCTCTCTCCTGCCTTGTTGTAATTCACCGCGCTCCATCCTAGGGCCAGCTGCAAGTTTTGCGGGTTCTTGAGCATAGGGTACTTGTGACCCACCCCATTTTGACACTGTTCTTCTTCCCCGTCCAGTCAGACCTTTTACAGAGAGAGCGGAACTGCTATGGGGAAAGCAACTCTACATGCTTCTAACCCAAAATAAGTTTGTTAGTCTTCAAGATGCCTCAAGGCTCTTGTGTCTTGTAGCTCACTGGGCCATAGCTCGGTGACAGGACATCTGCTTTGCATGCAGAAAGCCCCAGGTTCAGTCCCCGGCATCTCCGTCTGGGAATATACCCTGTCTGAAACTCTGGAGAGCTGCTGCCAGTCAGTGCAGACAATACTGAGCTAGATGGACCAATGGTCTGACTCAGTATAAGGCAGCTTCCTATGTACTTTAAACTTGCTTCTTAACACTTCAACACCACCCTTGATAGGAGACTGCCCAGCTGGTATAGATTAAGTTTGGTCAACTCCCCCGCTCCAGGTTACTGAAAATGTTCTCCCTATGCAAAAAACTGGAGGTGATTTTCTGGTGCTTTCTTAGGGTTGCAGGTGCAGAGAAATGTTCTCCATAATTATTAGGAGGTGGTTGCTACCCTTCTTACTGGGAGTGATGCAAGGTGGCATGGCATCACTTCCAAGGCATTCCAGAAAGTGTGGCTGATGGAAAGCTGCGGAGAGAACTTTGTACCACTGTGAGCGACAATGTGGGTCTTTTAATGTTTTTTAAGTTAAAGAAAAGCAAGCAAAACAAAATCAACCCCCCCTGGCCACCTTGTAAAGTTACGTTGCACCACCTCCAGGGCATTTTGGATTAAAATAATTTTTAAAAATCTCTTCCTCCCTACCCCCAATGATTATCGGGAGGGTTTCGTTTCACCACCACCCACCCAACAAACCATCAAAAAAAGGCAAGTACAAACTGCCAAACATTCGTCCGCTACTCCAGTTCTGAGCTGGGCTGCCAAGAAAGGCTGCATACTTCCTGGCAACCAGAGGCAGCATGTTTTTCTTGGGGAAGAGTTTCCTTTGCAAGTGCTGAACTCAGTGATGCAACATGCTGAGTGTGTTTGACCATGCAGCCAGCAACATAAAACTCCCTGACGAAATAAGCTAAGAGCGGGAAGGTTTCCCACTTGAGGGTACATACAATGTTTATGAGAAAGCCCTTTGTGAATAAATTTGTAAACTTATGGCTCCATGTGAAAAAAGCTTTGTAAATGCCCATATCTCATCATAGACCCAAGATACAGACAATGGGTTGTTTTCAACTCAGAATAGATCCACTGAATTAAAAAAACCCTACATTAGTTATCTCTATTAAATTCAATGGGTCCACTCTGAGTAGGACTAGCATAGAATACCACCCAGTGTTTGGAAGCTCACTGAACTAGCTCAAAAATCTCAGAACTACATCTGAAAATAGTTCCCATAATTGCCAGGTGAAAAGGTAAATTAAGTTCATTTAGGGAAGACCTTTGAATAATTTCAAATTCATCTTCACATTCATCCCCCCCCCCCCCCCGGTTGAAAGCTGGACTCTCTCTCAGCATTCATTTTTTTTTTTTTAAGTCAACTGGACCTCTTTAAAGAAAGTTAGAAATCAAAACATGGAGGCAACATCCTAAGGCTTATTATGCAGATACAGAGGAACTGCTATTGCTAAGAGTGCTTAGCCATTTAATCACTATTGCTAAGCTATCAAAAGGAAGGAATGTGAGGCATTTCCTGTATCTTCCCTGTTGAAGATATTTGCTGTCTTCTAACAGGAGCAGCTTGCAGTGAGAAGTACCGATACCAGAATAAAGTGAATGATGCCTAGTGCCTTTAACAGTCGTTTGGCTGGCACAACTTAAACAGGGTAAGTCTTTTCCAGTATTGAAATACAATTATGGGGAAAGCTTCACCAGTTGACATCCTGTCTGACTTTTTTTTTACTTGTATGTTGCCCTTGAGTTTTCTTTAGACCCTATACTTCAGCACAGCAGCTTGTAACATTGTGAATGATGGAAAAAATTGCAGTGGATGAACTTTTTATTATCTAAAAAGTTCCAGTAGATGAACTTGATCTGAACTAGTGCATTCTGTAAAATGATGAACTTGAACTAGAATTAGTTCCTTTTTGAAATGAACTTTCCAAGCACTGGATACAAGTAATGTACATTGTCCCTTGCTGAGTATGCCCAAGTGCTCTTGTCTCTGTGGGGGATGAGACTTAACATGGGACCTCGGTGTCCAGAGGTCAAAGACCTCATAAGAACATAAGTCCTGCTGGATCAGATAAAAGGTCTATCTAATCAAGCATCCTGTTCTCACAATGGCAAACCAGATGCCCCAATGAGAAGCCCACAAGCAGGACATGAGTTCATTTGCTACTCTCAACTGCAGGTATCCAGAGGTATACTGCTTCCAACAGCAGAGGGAGAACATAGTCATTGATAGCCTTATCCTCCTTGAATTTGTCTAACCCCCTTTTAAAACTATCCAAGTTGGTGGCCATCGCTGCCTCTTGTGGAAGTGAATTCCATAGTTTAACTATGCACTGTGTGAAGAAGTACTTCCTTTAGCCTGTCTGGAATCTTCCAACGTTCAGCTTCATAGAACAGCCTCGAGTTCTAGAGTTATGAGAGAAGCCTATCCACTTTCTCCACACCATGCATAATCAACCATTCTGCCAGCATGGCAAGTCACATAACAGTGAAGAACCAGTATGGTGTAGTGGTTAGAGCATGGGTAGCCCTTGAAATGTTCCTGAACCACAGCATCCATCATTCCTGACTAGTGGACTTGCTGGCTGGGGCTGATGGGAGTTGGAGTCCAACAACACCTGGAGGACACATTCGCCACCCCAGGTTAGATTATTGTACTGGGAATGGACAGATCTGGGTTCAGTTCCCCATTCAGAGCCAATGTAGCCAATACAGTACATGAAATATGCTGATGGCAGTTTCCCTCCCAGGGAAAACAGCAGGTCCAGATTAGTGATTTTCCTCAGGACTATAATATGGGGGGAAAGAATTAAACCAAATTCGCAACATGCTGAATCCTGATTCACATGCACACAACTATTAAAAAAATTAAAAACAGACACAAAATGAATTCACACATTTCTTGTATCACACATTTCATATATCACAGTCTTTCATATATCCAGTCTGGTGCCCCCCAATTCCCATCAGCCTCAAGCAGCATGGCCAATTTTCCACAATATCTAGACACCAGATTGCAGAAGGCTGACATATCATTTCGTTTGGGTCTCACTGGAAGTCCCTGCAAAAGTCACCAAGCTCTCATCCTTACCAACCTTACAGGGTTGTTGAGAGGATGGATGGGGGATTAGAACCATCTGTCTTGTTCTTGTCTCCTTGGCAAGATAAAAATGTTAATTTTTTAAAAAAGAAGAGGTGATAGGCAGGCAAATGAAATTGCAGGTATATAATCCTGTATCTGCTGAAATTCTTTTCTGGTCCTCAGCATCTGCCATTGCACACCTCAATCATTTTTGAGCTGGGACAAAGAACTCTTGACTCCTTTCTTCCTAGTGTGAACAGGAACAGAGATTTTGCCACTAGCTGGGGCTGATGGGGTTCATAGTCCAAATCATTTGGAGGGCACCAGGTTGGAGAAAGCTGCCCTATGGTTTTATGGTGGCAGTGGTTTAATATATTCTGAGCCACCTTGGTAAGGGTAACCATAAGGAAATAAATAAAGTGTTGGAGCTGCTCAATAAAAGGTAAAAGTACTGCCTTCAAGTCAATTCCATCTTATGGTGACCCTGTGAATATGGTTTTCATGAGGCTGAGAGGCAGTGACTGGCCCAAGGTCACTCAGTGAGCTTCATGGCTATGTGGGGATTCGAACCCTGGTCTCCCAGGTCATAGTCCAACACCTTAACTTTCCTTACTGAGGGAAAATTAGACCCATGCAAATAGGAATGAGCAGGCAGCTCAGGTGCAGAAGTGGAGAATTCTGGCACAGCATCTTCACCTTGTGAAAGAAAAGGTTAAAGGAATCCTTCAGGAGAGGGAGGAAAAAGGGGGGGGGAGAAACCCCAAAGACGCCAAAAAGGATATTTGTAAAATGTTTCCAAAACAGTTTATTAAAATGACAAGCCCAACACGTTTCGGCCACGTTATATTTCCGCCTTTGTCAGGGGCTGGAGATTAAAACATACAAACATGTTATCTGTATTAAAATCTTGTTAATTTGAAACATACATTCTTTTATCACATAGCATAGGAACAAACATCATATGTTGTACTCACATACCGAAGGAAAAAAATAATAACTTTTTTCTGAAGGGATTTCAAGCAGTGTAGCCAAAGATTCTTTTTTATTGAGGAAAATGTACAAGTGTTTTTCTTGGCCGCAAGCCCAATCTTAAATCTTTGCATTCAATTGCCTGCAGGTTCTGAGGCCCAGAGACAGACGACAGCTGTAAGCAAGGGAACGTCTCTAAAGTATGAGACTCACAGGAGGGGAAGTAATTCCAGCTCACCGTTCAGGCCGCTCGGGGTTAGAGTATCAAGTTCCAAGATCCAAGCCAATTCTCTCCTTAGTAAAATGTGTGTGCTTCGTGTGTTTACCTTTTCAACCGCCCAAAAACTGAAGTCTGTCAGAGAATGTCTGCAATTGATGTAATGTTCAGTCAAAGGAGCTCCCACCCTATTATTCTTGATGTTGCTTATATGCTCACCAATTCGTTTTTTTAGAACTCTGCTGGTCTGTCCTACGTACAGCTTTGGACAGCTGCATTGAATGATATTTATAAAGTTGGGAGTATTACATGTAGAAAAGTGTTTTAGCATATATTCCTTCTGATTAATGGGATTAGTGAACCCCTTCTTTTTCTGCGTATATCTACAATAGGTGCAGTGCCCACAGGCATGGTGTCTTGCAGGGGCATTTGTGCCAGATATGGTCCTGGTCCGCGGCAGGTTCTCTCTGAAAGTGCTTCTTATTAATATGTCCTTAAGGTTCTTAGTTCTTTTGAAAGAAATCATCGGCTTCTCCATACATCCAGGGATGTGCTGTTCTATGTGCCAATATTTGTGGATGGTATTCTGTAACCTGTTGGTGACATGGTCATAGGTCAGGTGGCATTGAAGTCGTTCAGAGGATGCTCTTCGAGTAGGTTGTGAAAGGTCTGGATGGTTTTGGCATGAAGCTTTTTTATAGTTATCTTCTACTACTTTATATGGATAGCCTCTCTCTATTAAGTTCTTTTTTAGAATCAGGGATTGTTGTTCAAAGTCTCCATGAGAGGTGCAATTACATTTTACTCTAAGGAACTGGCTGTAGGGTAAATTCCACCTTAATGCTCTAGGGCGTGAGCTGTCGTATCTCAGGTAGGTATTTCTGTCCATGGGTTTTCTGTACATCGATGTGTATAAATGGTTGTCTTGCTTGATAATCCTTCACCATCTGAGTGACCTGGCTTACGCTGGAGTAGGGATGGGGTTTGCTGCCTGGTTCAAATCCACTTGTATTCCAATAGTCCATCCCATAGGATCCAGCCTTTTTTTTTTGTTCCTGCTTGCTTTGGTGCGTGACGATTCGACCTGCTGGGGTCTTTTGGGTTACAAAAAAAATTGCATAATTTTTAACATATATGCATCATGGTGCTCCATGTGGTTCCCCCCCTCCCCGTTTATCACACCTACACACTGTTAAGAATGCATTACTAAGATAATAACGTAAAATTGGGGATTTTTTTTTTTAAAAACTTTGCCAATTACAGCCGTAGTCCGCCACAAGAAATCAGTGCCTGTTCGAAAAGAAAGTGGACTATCAAATTCAGTCAGAATCTGGTCCCATTTAGCAGATATTCTCCCACATCCCTATGCTGGAGTGAGTCAGTGGGTGGAGCCCTTATTGCCATGCTGGCTGTTCAGGCCTTTGCTCACTTCAAAGCATAGCCCTGGATAAAAAGGAGTTGCCGACTAAAGCTGTAAAACCTTCCCATCTTTCTTTGTTCCTAAGGTAGTTCTGAAAATGGCCTCAAGGGACATAATGCAGCAACTTTATTGACACTACGTAGGTTTGGTTTTGGTCAGTGCCTGGATGGGAGACCACCTTGGCACCCCCATATAAGTTTCCTTCGCTTCCTCAATGGAAAGAATCCTTCCATAATTGGTTGATTCCATAAAGGAAGCCACAGACCTGAACTTACAAGATCTGAACAGGGTGGTTCACGACAGATGCTCTTGGAGGTTGCCAATTCGTAGGGTTGCCATAAGTCGTAATTGACATGAAGGCACATAACAACAACTTCAGGTCCTGACAGAGCCCAGGGTTTATTCAGTTCTCTACAGCTTGAGACAATTTGTTATCCTCTCCCAATGAGTGTGTGTGTGTGTAAAGTACATGGTGTTACTGGAAAAGTTTCAGCTCTTGATGTTTACCAAACTTACTGATAAAAAAGTACAGCTACAAAAGGCAGTTAAATGCTGAAGAGGGAACCCATAGCTCTTCTCAATAAGATAAATGAGGAAGAGGAGGTACTTTGGCCTTGTAGGTGAAGCAGCACCAAGGAGAAGATCTGCCCTGGTGAATAAGGACCACATCACATTGGGTCAGTATAAAATACAACATGTTCACCGCTTTCAGCTTCCAGTTCTGAATTCCCTCGCCCACCCTTGTATTTATTTAGAGATTTCCATCCCACTCTTTTTTTAGAAAAGGAACTGAGCACAGCTCAGTGGTTAAGTATCTGCTTTGCATGCAGAAGGTCCCAAGTTCAGCCTTTAGCATCTCTGGGTAGGGCTGGGAATGTCCCGTCTGAAAACCTGGAGAGCCACTGCCAGCCAGTGTAGTCAATACTGAGCTAGATGGAGCAATGGTCTGACTCAGTAAGTTATAAGGCACCTTCCTATGAATTCTCTCAGGGCAACTTTATAAAATACAATCACTAAAAAGAGCAGTAGTGTAGTGGCAAATTCAGAACTGTAGGTTTCCTTCATTATAGTCACAGCCATCACCACCCCTTTTTTGCTGCTGGGTTGAGAATGAGATCCTTGTTAATGCCTCCTCCCACAACAAGAGACATCCCTAGCAGCTAATAAGCATCAAAGGGGAGAGTGTTAGCCACTGAGAAGTGTCTTCTCGGTGATTGACTCAGCTCTTTTCACTCCGATTGGCTCCAAACAGCAGGAAAGGACCAGAAATGATGTTAGAAGGCTCTTCTTAGTGACTGCTCCCCTTTCATGTTGATTGGCTAACAGGATGCTGGAGACATAGGGACCCTGCTCCCAAAAAAGTAAGGGGTCTAAGACCCCCCTAAGACCATGGACATCTACACCACTGAAAAAGAGATAAACAGTGCAAATTATAAAGCACTGTTGTTCCCTGTCCTTCCTCTCATGTGAGATGAGGACAGCTTTCAAAAAAATGGCACCACTAAAACAAAATTAAAACCACAATACAAAATATCATACGTGGTACAATATAACAGTCAGCATTGTATTATATATATGATGCCATTCCCGTAATATGTTCCAAGGACCTTCCAGAACAAATAGTCCTCAAGGTGTTGCCTGAACAAATAAAAAGATAACAGCAATATTTTGAAAAAGTCAGTAAAAGCAGCAGGTAAAAACAGCCTAAAACTAATTCCATCAAGGAGTACTAATTAATTAAAATGCCTGGCACTCAAAAGATAACAGGAGTAAGCCTCAGGCAAACCTCCGGGGGAGAGGGGGGGAAGACGGGGAAATCCACAATTGGTCAGGGGCCAGGACATAATCACCCCTTTGTCTTCCTCACCTGTCTTGCCTCAGACAGCAAGGGCACTGCCTCCAAAGACAAACTTGACATCCAGGCAGACTGATGTGGAGAAAGCAGATTATCGTTGCCCCAGTACCTTGTACAGGGCTTTAATTGTAAGCATTGGGTTTTTGAATTGCACCTGGAAAAATGGGGTTGTATTCAATGCAGCGCTAAGCAGCATCACTTTATTAGGACAAGGATTCCCCCCCTCTTCCCCTCACCCCCCCCTAAATCTGTCTGGGATTTCCCCCAACCCTCCAGAGCAAATTTTGGAGGTGGTGCAGGGCACGCACAGGGGGGGGGGAGGAGGGAGGGTAGTCCCATTACACTAGCACAAGAATTAGTTGAAGACCACTCTTGGGTGTCCATGTGTCCTACTTTGTAGAGCAGCCTTTCCCAACCAGTGTGCCTCCAGATGTTGTTGGACCACAATTCCCATCTTTCCTGACCATTGGCAATGCTGGCTGAGGCTGATGGGAGTTGTAGTCCAACAACATCTGGAGGTACACTGGTTGGGAAAGGCTGTTATAGAGGGTGGCTTTCCTCTATTTGAAGGTGTCCTTTGCATGGGCATCACTGGGGAGGGGACAAGGGGGCAGTTGACCCCTCCTCTGCACAATGCTAGGATTTCTGACCTTTTTTTTTGGAAAAATATTCTAGCACTTGTACAGTCTGAGATACGAGACAAAATGCACAGGCACTATTCTCCTTGCAGGGGGAGAGACTAATCTGCTGCCTGCTTTCAGTCTGTTACTTAGCTACTCCCAGGGGGAAATTCCTGCAGATACCCATCTTCTTCTATTTGAAGGGGTGCCCAGTCCATGTCCAGTTGAATGATAAACAGATGTACAAAGGGAGAGCAGGTTGCTCATCCATAGTAAGCACCTGGCCAGTAGCATTTTTGTTTGCCGCCCTGGGCCCCTATTGGGAGGAAGGGCGGGATGGAGGGATGGATCAATAAATAATAGGATGAGGAGGCACACAGGTCACTGGTCACAGTCTTCCACACTATGGGAATACTCAGTGGCAAAGCATCTGTTTAGCAGGCAGAAGGTCCCAGGTTCAGCCTCTGGCAGAGCTGGGAGAGACCCTTGCCTGAAAACTTGGACAGTTGTTACCAGTCAGTGTAAACTATATTGAGCTAGCAGGCATACAGATGAAAGCGATCCAGTTGACATAGGGTACTTCAGCTTACAAAAAACTGTCTACAAGGTACCTCACCAGAGACTCCTTTGTTGTTATTATGTGCCTTCAAGTTGATTACGACTTATGGCGACCATATGAATCAGTGACCTCCAAGAGCATCTGTCGTGAATCGCCCTGTTCAGATCTTGTAAGTTCAGGTCTGTGGCTTCCTATTGTGTGCGTCGTACAACTCCGGACTCTCCTTTTGTGTCTGTGCACATCAGCCTCTGGGCTTCCATTTGGCTTTGACCCAGTGGCATCATTAGTCACAGTGCTACTCATGCTTGTCTGTTGTTCTTCCCCAGTAGCTCAATGAGTGCCATCTGACCTGGGGGTCTCATCTTCCAGCACTATCTCGTGTTGCATTTTGGATACTCTGTTCATAGGGTTTTCATGGTGAGAGGTATTCAGAGGTGGTTTACCAATGCTTTCCTCTGAGTTTGGATGCATCTTAGTCTGGTGTCTCAACTTTGACCATTCTACCTTGGGTGCTCCTACTAGGAATCTAGCCTCTTGGTCTAGACTCCTTGCTCTCAGCTTCTTCAGCACTCTTAACCCCCCTCACCACGTTAAGGTAAGCTTAATAGCTTGGGAGCAGGCTACTTGAAGGATCACCTTGCCCCATACTTGACCACACCAATCTGTGGAACTTGCCCTTTTACGTGCAATATAATGTTTGTTCCACATTTGTGAGGACTCTTATGTTAAAGGTTCTAAACACACTAGTCGCCAGAGCAGTGTTTCCGTTAGCCACACCTGGCAAGGGAACATGGGTTGATCTGCCGATCAGTTGTGAAATCCCTTAGAAGCATTTTTTTTTTAAAAAAGTACATTAAAGCTCTTCCCACCAGGTGTACAATAAAATGGGGCGGGGTTTGACTAGTGTTGTGTCCCCCCCCCATTTTCAGAAGAGGGAGGTGGAGAACAGTGAGTGTGTTTCTACTCTTAGTGTGGCAGGGGCTATGCTTTGGAACTCCCTGCCTGACTGTAATGTTTTAGATGCCTGGAGAAACCCCTTTTTCAATTTAGTAAGCCTACCCAGACATATCACTTAGTTATGTGTACTTGTTCTTTAAAATGTTTCTGATTTTATATGCATATTGATAACTACTTTCTGTACACTACTTAAACTTTGTTTTACTAAGTAGCTTTGTTTTCTAAATAGAAATAAAACTCATTACCATTTCAACTCCTACATTCCCCAGTGTAGGTAGAGTGTGTGTGTGTGTAAATATAAATAACCTTTTACTCCCTTTTCTTCAGCTCTCTGGTTAGCTGTGAGCAAACTCCTTATGTTCTGTCTAACCCCAGGAAGGATCCAAGGGAAATACTTAAAAGAGAAAGCAGAGTTAGCACTCAGCTTACCTGTCTCTCCCCAGAGACCAAAGCAGCTGGCTTTTCTCTGTCCTGCCCCAACTTATACACACATGTAGCATGACACCAAGATGTTCCAGGCACCTGAAAGAAAAATTCCCTGCGAGTCTGGCAGAAATGCACACAAGACACCCTCCCAATACCATTTCTATGAAATTTATTGAGCATCTTTTAAAAAAGGAAAGGAAGACAAAGAGAACAGGGAGGATGTTGCTTCAAGAAAATGATAAGCAGAACCTTTTAGTTAACATTTGTCCATCCTATTGCAGCTACTTACCAGCAGGCTTTTGGTCTCATCACCTGTAACATCGCACATAGATGGTCCAAATGAGGGATTTTGAGGGACAAATAGTAGTGCAGTGGCAAATTCAGAAGTGCAGGGTCCCTTCCTCATAGTCACAACCACACCGCTCCCCCTTCTTTGCTGCTGGGTTGAGAATGAGATCCTTGTCAATACTTTCTCCCACAACAGCAGACATTCCTAGGAGTCAATAAGCATGAAAGGAGAGTGTTAGCTACTGAGAAGAGTCTTCTCAGTGGCAGACTCACCTCCTTTCACTCTGGTTGGCTCTAATCAGCAGGAAAGGACAAGGAAGCATGTTAGAAGACTCTTCTCAGTAGCTAACACACTCCCCTTTCATTGTGATTGGCTTGTAGGATGCTGGAGACAGAGGCACCCTGCTGGGACCCTGCTTCCAAAAAAGTAAAGGGCCTAAGACCCCCTAAGACCCTTGATGACTACACTCCTGGGACAATTTAGCACAGTTATCTGCCTGTCTTGATTGGCAGGTGGCTGTGTCTAGACATCTGTCAGGAAGACAGACAGGCTTGACACCTTTTGGGTGTTGGGAGATGACCTATCAGGTGTTAATCCACCCCCCACCAGATTTCTCCAACTCCCTCCCAGACAGAGCCTATTCTGTATTTTGTGTATTGAAGGCGAGATATGATTTCTCTCATCTAAGGCAGAATAGAGAACAAGAGATTCTGGGTCCCCACAGCACCAACCCCCACCTCTCAGCTGAGGATCACTGCATGGTCTAGGAGTTAGTGCTGGACTAGGAACCTGAAGACCAGAGTTCAAACCCACACTTAGCCATGAGGCTCAATGGGTGACCTTGGGCCAGTCACTTACCTCTCAGACTACCCTACCTCACAAGGCTGTTGTGAGGATAAAATGGGAAGCGGGAGAATCATTTATACCTCCTTGAGCCCCTTGGAGGAAAGGGGAAATGCAAATACAATAGTAAAGAAAATAAATGTGACTGATTAAGTGGACTCGAGTGCAGGAAAGCTTCTGCCACAATAACAAGTTAAACGTGTTCGATGTTGCTAAGATTCTTTGTAAACTAAGAGGGCTACCCCTCAGGAAGAAATGGGACTGTGTGGAGATTTTTATAGGAACATAAGAAGAAGCCTTCTATTGAGTTGGACCATTGGTTCATCTAGCTTAGTCTGGCAGGGTTTCAGGAAAGGGTCTCACTCCCAGCCAGGGCCGGCGCCAGAGGGCAACCAAGTCGGGCCCTGGCTGAGGGGCCCTGAGCCCCAAAGGGCCCCTCTTTAGGGTGGGTGGGTAGTGCTCTCTTCCGCGATTCGCACCGCGGCTCGCAGAAGGGAGCTCTGCCCACCCACCCTAAGGAGGGGCCCTTCAAGGAGAAGTAGGTGGGGTGTGCGTGCCTGCGTGTGCTGGGGCAGACTGGTGCCCAAGGGCCCTGGCATGCCTGGTGCCGTCCCTGCTCCCAGCCCTACCTGGAGACGCCAGGGTTAGAACCTGGGACCTTCTGCGTGCAAAACAGATGCTCGGCGACTGAGCTATGGCCTTCCCTTAAGACATAGGAACACAGGAAGGTCCTTTATATACAGAATTAGATCCATTGGTCCATCTAGCTCAGTGCTGTCAACACTGACTGGCAGCAGCTCTCCAGGATTCCTGCATGCCTCCTGGATACCACTGAGCTCCGGTCCTTCCCTTGAACACAGCAATATCATAATAACTATTATACAGCCCGTGCTGTACAAACGCTGCCGCTGAACAGTTAATTACAAAACCGCAAGCAAAAAAAGCAAGGCTTCTGCGATGAAGCAACCGTAGGGATTGTATTCCGCTCATTCGCACGTAAAGTACACTCTGACTCCAGTTGCTTAAAGAAAGCGTCGCCCATTGTTTGCTCTCGGAAGAAAGAAACGGGAGAAGAGGAAGCAGTGCAACCACAGCACCCGTGTATGTTTCACACCATTAGGTCACCCGAGCGTGCTCTCCGCCCATCACCCCACCCCGTTTTGGGGATGGAGGCGTCACCTGAGCTGACGTCGCCGGGAGGGCAGGCAGGCTGGCTGGCCCCTATATAAGGCAGCGCAGCGGCGCTCTCGTCCTTTAAATCCATTTACTCTTTAGTGTTGTTTTGTGGACGTGGAGTGTACTCCCAGTATCTCCTTTGCAAATGGGCTCCGTAGCCTAGCGTTTTCTCCCCTGAGCCAGGTCACCTGTGGTCTCGAGCTGCTGGGATTCTGCTGGGCGCAGCCTTAAGTCTTCAAGGTAACCCCCCTTACTTTCCTTTCCCCCTTCTCCATCAGCATGCTTTTGCCAGAATATCCGTGGGCTTTCCCAAATCGTTTGTTTGTACCATGTATGGCTGAATATAGTTTATTTTTTGGGGAATTCGTTTTAGGGCATGAATGTTGCGCGTGATTGAGTGGATTTAAATTGCTCATATAGCCTTTAATTTCTCCTCCGCATTCTCCCCCCCCCCCAAGAGTCTGGTTAAAGTGGAGAAAACCTTTAAAGGGGCGCTTCCCTGATTGAGCTTTGGGTTGTCGGGTTTTTTTTAAAAAGCTAGTAACACTCCTACTTAAGCGCCGTCTAATTTTAAACTCTCTGACAAGTGAAAGTTAAAAAAAACCACTCTTGCCTTTGCAATCCTACTAAGCACGCTTGCTGGGCAAGCTCCCATCGAGGTGTACATCCCATTGAACTCAATGCGACTTACTCCCTAGTAAGTGCGTTAAGGGTTGCAACGTAAGCCTTCATTGAAGGTGGTGGCCGAGCTTAGTTTTAATTGGGATCGGGCTGTGTAAGTCTTGGGGAAGTTGTGAAATGCGAATACGCTGGTCTCTTTGAGCTACGGCGGCTTGTTGGGCTGTTTCGAGGCGCCGGGGGGGGGGGGAGGCGACCTTTGTTCTATATCTGCTACCTTTTAATTTATTAATAATATATTGAAAGGGGAGGAGTATGCATGTTTCTGTTTTGGAAGCCATCGCCGGGATCGCTTCGGGGAGGGGGGGCTTCTTTTGGCAAGCCTTAAGGGCGCTATTGTTTACTTCCTGATGGTGCTGCGGCTCGTGCAGGAGTGACGGCGGAATAGCTGATGTTCTTCCCTTTGGCTGAACGTTCCATTCCCGGGTCTCCAACGTTCCATTAGGATCTCCGCCTTTCCTCACGGCCTGCCGATCATCGTTGTCAATCTCTTTGACAACGATGTTTGTACTGTATGCAACCCCGTTCCCACCACACCGGGGGCAGGAAGGGCGGCGATCCCGTTTCGTGTGCGTTTTCTCTCGCGCTCTTCGAAATCAACATTCGTTGGCTGTCAGCGTTACAGTCCTGAAAGTGGCTGCTGTGTGGCTATATTAGCTGAGGAGAACACAAAATCGGGGCATCCGCGCCAAATAAAGTCAGCGCGCTGCTTGAGTTTTTGCATAATTCTCTAGTATTACTATTTTTATATCTCTTCTTCCTCTCCGTTCCTCCCCTCCCCTCCGGTGCTCTTCCAGTATGCAAACACGACACGCTTGTGTCTTACTGCGAAGGCTGGGGTTGAGGAAAGCACTATAGATTGTAGGTTGCAGCTGTAGCAGCCACGAGCCAGTTCAGTCCGGATTTTTGCTGCCTGGCTCTGCAAGATATTCCCCACCCCCTGAACATCGAGAGCGCGCGCACGCACACACTATAGATACGAGCAAAATCTATGGAGAGACACAAAGGAAGACACGCTCTCCTGAGTCAGTTGGGTGTGCTGTTCAGTGTGTGTGTACTTTAACTCCTGTAAAAAGCTCAATTTAACTGTGACGGGAATTCTGCCCATCTCTTGTCATGTGTGTGTTGAAACGAGTTTGGGGAAAGGGCCGTATCGTGGTGGTAGGCGTTGCATGCAAAAGGTCCCAAATTCAGTCCCCAGCAAGTCCAGATAGGGCAGGGAAAGACTCCTGCCTGAAACCCTGCAGAGGTGCTGCCAGTCAGTGCAGACAGTATTGAGCTGGGTGGACCAATGGTCTGACTCTGTCTAAGGCAGCTTCCTAAGTTCCCACATTTTGCGTTTGTGGTATCTGGTTCTGCAGAGTTGTTTTTGTAGCCCTGAATCTTTTAATCACTTGAAAGGAAATGGCAGCAAGTGAGTCAGGTCTGCCAAGAGTGGATCACTGATGTGTGTGTGTGAACTGGAATAAACCAGATCTCTGGTTTCCTGTAGGCAGTTTTAACTGTTTTAATGCCATGTACCATCTGATCTTTAAAATAAAATTGAATAGGGTTCTGTGTTAGTATCTTGCTTTGAAACCTCCTGGCTAGTGGATAGTTTACAGAATAGCAACTCGCAGGAAAAACTAAAAAGAAAAAGGGGGAGGAGTCTTAAAGTAAAGGAGATTTTTACTCCTTCAGGTAAAATGGCCTTTGTTGATATATCTAAGGATTTAAAAACAGCTCCACATTGTGTGTGATCTCGAGAAAAACCCAGGAAGGGCTTCTTTAGTGGACGGAGTCACAAGAACAGACTTCACCCCTTGCCCAATTGTTGTGTCTTTTTAAAAACTTTCTATCTTATTGGTTTTTTAAATATATATATAGATAGATAGATAGATAGATAGATAGATAATTTGAGAAGTAAAGGAACAGTTTACAAGGCAGCTTACAAAAACGGAAAACAATGAAAATATCTTATGGAATCAATAACATCGCAATGTAACAAAATACTGTCCACTGCAAGTGAGTGGTTGCTGTTTCCTACGGGGAAACTTAAAGCACTGGACTTGGGGTCAGTGGGCTGCTGAAGTAACCCACAATGCAGCTTTTCAAATTTAACATTTGGTGGACAAGACCAGTGTAGGAAAGACTTGTGGGTTACATGGCATGGCTGACTCCAGAAGGAATGAAAAGGGGTCACGCATCTCCTTAAGGTGGAGGTGGGGAGTTTGTGGCCCTCCAGGCGTTCCTGAACTACAGTTCCCATCATTCCTTGCCATTAGCCAAGCTGGCTGGCTGGAGAGCCACAGATTCCCTATCCTTGTCCTAGGACTTGTAGGAATTCGCCTTATACCCGTAATTGATTCTTGTCTAATGCACTGGCATTCACGGAAGAGTGTGTGTAGCGTGCTAGTCTCTTTGTTGTCTGATTACTTGGGATATACAGAAATGTTGCAGTGAATTCTAGTCTCCTAATGGACATACTCGAGGTTTTATCCAACACAGTGCTAAGTCAGGAGGGCCCTGTGAGAGCAAGGTTTATTGACTTGCTCTCCCACACACACACCTCCCATAAATCTGTTCTAGGGGTTCCCCGACCCTTTGGAGCAGATCTGGGGAGGGTGTGGGGTACATGTGAGGGGAGGAGAGGGGAGGAAATCCCATTGCGCTAATGGTAATCCTTGCACTAGTGGGGTGCACATTAATAAAATACCGCCCTCCGTATTCAGGGTGCTAGTAAGCTGTGCCCTTCTCCAGCGAGCTATTCCACCACCCCTTCTGTTTTTCCAATTGACAGTCAACATTCTATGGTCTTGCTGGGTTGCCTACAGTCCATTGGCACTTACCACCTGATTCTATTATTAGGAGTGAAAATACATAAGCATTATATGTGCATAATAGCACTAGGACCTTCTTGTTGACCATATATATATATATATATTAATAATAGCTTTCCAAAAGAATTAAGTTTGCATCCACACCATACATTTAAAGCACATGGCTTCCCCCAAAGAATCTGGGAGCTGTAGCTTACCCCTCACAGAGCTACAATTCCTAGCACCCTTAGCAAATTACAGTTCCCAGGATTCTTTTGGGAAAGTCGGGTTTTTTCAATGTATGTTGTGGATATGATGTGAACAAAGTAAGGGCCCCTTTCCTCCAATAAATGTAAGCTGGTAAATTGAGCACTGACCATTGCTACAGAGTGGACTACTGCCATTTTCCTATCTCTGAGATAGGTGCAGGGCTTGACCTTGTATTCGAGCTTGAAATGTAGAATATTGTGCACACCAAATTTCACTCTAGTATCTCAGTGTTTAAGAGAGAACCACATTACAGGCCAGCCAAGAATGCAAATGGAGCATTAAACCAAAGCATTGTTCCATTGGGCCAGCTGTTTACACCTTTGTTACACAGCTGGCCTCTTTTCTTTCTGAGGCCCTTTGTGTTGTGTTTTGACCATACCTGTTGGATAACCATCACCTACTTCTGAAAACGTTGCCAGGAGCTGGTAGTTCTTCTCTCTCTTGAAAAACAAGTTAATTGAACACTATACATGCAGGTGTCACTTTTCAACTACAAGAAGTCTGCAGCCAAAATACTGGCTGGTCAATTAAAATGACCATGTAAAATTCATCCCTGCTGCTTTTTGGTCTTGTTACTTGCACCCATGTTATCTGCACTTTTCTGTTGATCTTTCCTTCTGCCTGCTGCCCGCTCTCCTCTCCTTGACACACACGGGAAACCTGGATAGGAAAAAGAGTTTGGTGACAAGCACAGCAGGCAGTGGCTACAGAACCAAGCCAACTGTGACAACTTTTTCTTCCCTCACAGAAGTTGGATTGTAAGCAGCTTAGTCTCGTGAGCTGAACCAATATACATTGGGTGGCTTCGCTGCTCCAAGTGTTGTATAGATTCATTTTAGTTTCTCTGCCCACGTGCTGTCTCAAAAACAATGGGTGTATGTTCTTTGTGGAATGTGCTGCTGCTGCATGAAAATTCTGGCAAGCCCTTTTCATAAGGCAGTTCAAAGAGGTTCTTGTGTAACAAATCGGCTTGGAGTAAAATCATAATAAACCTACAGAACTTGAGACACTAACTGCAGTTAATCTCCCATGCAGAATATGTCAATACAGGCCCTGTTTACCCTATGCCCTGTAAACTTACTGTGGGACCATATGTAACCAGGTGGGCAAACAGATCACCCCTAGAGCAGCCTGAAACAAATATTGACATACCATCCTCTATGGTGTATTTCTGATTCAGGTGCAAACTTCTCCCAAATCCCTACAACCGGTTAGCAATGTTGGAATGTTATTTTCCCCCCTTACTCCTGGAGTGAGAACTCTGACTCCCAACTGTTGTTGCATCTGCCTAACTCCATGGCTTGCAAGGCTTCCCCCACCCTGAAGAGCATTCATACAAATGGTCCGTGTATGTGTGTGTTTATTGTTTCATCTCTTTTGAAAAGCAGGATAGCAAATCTAGGCCAAATCTGCACCTTACATTTAAAGCAATATCATAACCACTTTAAAGGCTTCCTCCAAAGAATCCCGGGAACTATAGTTTGCTAAGAGTGCTGATATTGTTAGGAAACCCCTGTTCCCCTCACAGAGTCACAGTTTTCAGAGTGGTGTAATGGTTAATCTCTCTTCCCAAGGAACCCTGGGAATTGTAGCTCTGTGAAGGGAACAGGTGTCTCCTAACAACTCTCAGTACCCTTTGTAAACTACACTTCCCAGGATTCTTTGGGGGAAGCCATGACTGTTTAAAGTGGTATGATACTGCTTTAAATGTTTAGCGCAGATGTGACACTGCTTGTCATACCATCCTCTGGTGACTAGGGCTGAGGGGGGTTGCAGTACAACACATCTGGAAGGTACCAGGTTGGGAAAGAGCCTTCATACCATATAGGGACTGGCTTTGTGGCTATTTCCAACACTTTGAGAACAGGCTCTTGTTTTGTCTCTTAGGGTTTACAACTTGCACAAGAACAAAGATCAAGAAACATGGCAGCAATCCCGTCAAGCGGCTCCCTTGTGGCAACCCACGACTATTACAGAAGTAAGAATGGGGAAAGGGGTGTTTGTTGCACAAAGGAAGGTCCAAAGTCTATCCCAGGCATCTCCAGGACCTCTGGTGGTGGGGATGGGAAGGGCTTTTGGCTGGTGTCTTGGAAAGCCACTGCCAGTCAGGCTGAGATGGTAGTGATCTAGATCAGTGGTTCCCAAACTCCACCCCCCCCCCCGGTGGACCACTTGAAAACTGCTGAGGATCTTGGTGGACCACTTAATGACTTTTCTGCCTATTAATTGCAATAGCAGCGTGTTGTGCCTAGATGCTGTTTGACTTCTAATTTTAATTTATTACTACTTACATGTATTACAACTTGCATTCTGTGGAATTCAAATTGTAATGTAATGAAATACAATATAAGCAATATAAGCTTCGGCTATGGGGCGGTATACAAATGTAATAAAGAAATGAATAAAATACAAGTAAAAATCAATATAATGTTATTTATTACTATATGTTAAATTCATATCCTGCCCTTCCTTCCAGGTGGAGCCTAGGGCGGAAAACGACAAATGATAAAATGATAAAAGCATCTTTAAAACCATTCCAAAGCAGATGCAGGCTAGGTATTATTTATTAAATTTAATGCGGGCATTCTGCAAACCACCTGAATGAAGCTTGCAGGCTCCATGGACCACAGTTTGGGAATCCCCAATTAGATGGATTATCGTTCTCGCGCTGTATAAGTGAACTTACGCTTAGCACTGCAGCTTGCTTCTCAGTTTGTAATCACAATGGGGAAATACGTGGGATTGGTGATGGTGTGGGGCCTTCCTCCCAATGAAGGCTGAAGGGATGGAGCCTTCCTCTTCAGTTGATGCTTCTTAAATCCTAATCCTCTAAACACAGTCTGCAAAACTATAATCAGGGGATAGAGAACCTGCCTACAACTCCCATTATCCCTGATTAATTTAATTTTAATTTATTGGATTTTTCAGTCGCCCATCTGGCTGGCCATCCAGCCACCCTGGGCGACGGTACAAAATGACACAAAATGACACACCAATACAATAACATTAAAATCTAAAAGCGATAATGATAAAATCTAACCCACTCCAAAGGCCTGCCTGAAGAGCCAGGTCTTCACAGCCCGGCGGAAACTCATTGTAGAGGGGGCCTGGTGGAGATCATTTGGAAGGGAGTTCCATAGGGTGGGGGCCACAATTGAAAAAGCCTTCTCTCTAGTCCTCACCGGTCTAGCTGTTTTGACTGGTGGGATAGAGAGAAAGTCTTTTGAGGCCGATCTTGTTAGGCGGCATAGCTGCCTTTAATCAAGCGCGCCGCCGCGTTCTGAACCAGTTGCAGCTTCCAGACCGTTTTCAAGGGTAACCCCACGTAGAGCGCATTACAGTAGTCAAGGCGAGAGGAGACCAGGGCATGTACCACCGATGGGAGCACATGATTGGGAAGGTAGGGGCGCAGCCTCCGTATCAGATGGAGTTGATACAGCGCTGCCCGGCTCACAGCCGAAACCTGAGCTTCCATGGACAGTTTGGAGTCAAGAATGACCCCAAGGCTGCAGACCTGGTCTTTTAGGGGCAGTTGTACCCCAGTGAGCACCAGGTTATTGGCCATGTTGGTTGGGGCTTATGGGATTTGGGGTCCCAACAAGAGCTGAAAGGCTGCAGGTTCCCCATGCCTGTTATGCTCAGAAGTACTGGTCGTTTGTCCCTATAATCCCATTGCCTATTTACAGTATAACCCAGTTTTGCTAATAGGGGCCAGCAACTAGTCCTCTACTCATTTTGCCTCTGGAAAGTTTCAAACCTTCTCCTGTGTTGTCTTGCTGTTTGTTTCCTTCCAGTCTGAAGTAACCCTGTAGTTCTCTGGGTTTTTCTCCTGGAGAGGGAGGCAGGTTGTCTCTAGGAAGTTCTTTCCAGTTCTGAAACAGGCTTTCTGAGTGCAAGAGGATTCCAACTGATGGCAGCCATGGGAGGAGAGGGGTCAGTGCTGACACTTCCTTTCTCACCGGAGAGCAGGTCTACTTCGCAGTATAGGCAGGTTCCCATTCTAGCTAGCGTATAGCCAAACGGGTCCTTTTTTGTTATAGTAGAATCTCCAAAAGAGAAAGAGATTTATTTACCAAATTTGTATACCACTTGATTGTAAAAAAAACCTAAGTAATTTACAAAAGACATTAAAAATGATCAGTGAAACAGTTAAAAACAAGTAATTAAAGCATTTTTAAAACAACAACAAACTAAAAATATTAAAACACACCAACATCTGTGTGTCTGGATAGGCAGTGTGGTAGCACCTACTCTTTGGAACTCCCTGCCTATTGATAGCAGGCACCTTGGCTGTTTTCCTGTCAGTGCCTGCTTAAAACTTTTGTTCAGGCAAGCTTATCCAGACACACAGATGTTGTTCTGTTTTAATCGTTATAATTTGTTGTTGTTTTAAAAATGCTACTTGTTTTTAACTGTTTCACTGATCATTTTTTAAATTTTGTTTTTGTAATCAAGCGGTATATAACTTTTGTTAAATAAAATAAAAATATGGGTGCTCTAGAATGCTTGTTGCTTCTCATACGTTAAAATAGAAGACCTGGCGGTGGATTTTTGCAAGAAAAAAGATGCCAAATCAGGATGCTATATTATTCCCATTTATAGACCGCTTACTATCTAAAAGATCTCAAAGCAGTTTACAATAAAATACACAAGGTACAATAAAAAACGTATCAAATTAATTTACAAAGCAAAATACATAAACAATATCCATATACATAAACATGAATGAAACCTTAATCTTTAAACAACTAGTTTAAATAGTATCAGACCCTCAAGGAAAATACGGCTGTGTTGCCAATACAAAGCGAGGACTAAAGGGAGTCACAAAAAGCTTTTTACGTATTTGAAATTTTCCGCTAGGGAATTAAGAGTTACTGAATATATATTTAAAGGTTTTGGGTTAATCATATTTAAAATGTACTGTATGCCATTAATGATTTCAAAGTTTGCCATTTTCAAATGAAACACCAAAACATAGAATTAAAACTCAAGCGAGGAAGTTATATGCTTCCTGGCTCTTGCTTGGTGGGTCCCTGTGCTGTTATGATCCCAGGGCCCGAAATGGATTGGAGCTACATAGAAAAAAACCCTCTCCTTGTGTTCATCACAATCCTATACCAAGATTGTCAGAGAGGCAGGCGTTTCTCTGGTTTGCACTGGAGTGAATTTGGAGTAGGTAAGAAATGGAGGCAGAAGATCTCTCTCTCTCTCTTTTTGGCTTCTCCAAACCAAGTGGGCATGGGGATGTATCCTGCTCAGGATTCTCTCTCGCCTGAGTGCTCCGGCAAACAAACCTGTGGATGCCTGTTCCCGACTCAGCGTCCTCGTAATGTTTTATTCCCTACATGAGAATCTTCCTAAACATTTGTGCAGAGGAAAGACATTGCATTGGAACTGATCCCCTAAAAGGCCAGATCCAACAGCTCTGCCGAACAAAGGCTGTGTTTGTTGGACATGAGGCCAACACCTCCTTGCAGAATGCCCTTGTTTGACTTTCTTTGGGCTCCAAGCCTGATGTGTTCCTCTAAAAGTGTAGCAGCAATGAGTCTTCATAAGTGGTGCTGCAGGAGAACCACAGCAGGCTCCTGGGGGTCTCTCCTTTCTTTGCCCTAGTTCTGAGAACTGTAGTTCTTTTGAGTTTTGAGAGCAGCTGCTGTTTGGTTAAACAAGCCAAATGCACCGCAAGATTATGGAAATGCTTTTATTTGGCAGGCACTGCATAAAAAAAAAAGAGAGAGATTGATTTCCATTCCTTTGGCCCTCAAAGTTTCAGAGTCACTTGCTGGATTCTGCCTGTTTGTTTCATTTATCTGTCACTTAATACAATAAAAAAGTCTCAACGTGGCTTGACAAAATAAAACAATTCAAAGCCAAAATCAGTGTAAAACAATGACAATACAAAAACCACACAATGCTCATCCAGCAATACGTTAGTAAGGACCAGGTCCTCCCACTCTGCTGAGATGAACACCAGCATAGGAGGCAGAATTAACCAAAAGCCTGGGTGAACAAAAAAGGCCCCTAAAGACTGCCAAGTGCCAGTCACTGCTGGGGACAACACTAGGGCCAGTCTGGTTTCAGAAGGTCCTACAAAACAGCACTGTGCCTCCTTAACAGAGCCTTGCTGGGTGTCTGAATTATAACGATTATCCTGCTTAGAAAGGGGGGAAACTCCATTCCTTGTAACAATCAGGATAACGGTGGGGTATTTTTTTGTTCATTTCTGCTTAAGCACCTTTAAGCTTCAGCACCTAAAACCCAGTTGAGTGGGTGCTCAAAATGCATGTTGATCCAAAGGCTTTCTCTTCTCTCAAAACCATCCTGCAGTTAGGATTCAGATGGGGTCTGGCAGCAAATCCAGTACAGTAGAGCCCCGCTTATACAGCGAGATCCGTTCCGGACCCCCCCCCCCATAAAGTGGAAATCGCCGTAAGGCAAAACCCCATTGACTATAATGGGGTGTGTTGCGCAAAAATGCCACAAAATGCCACAAAAGCAGCTTTTAAAGAGGGGAGGAAAGCCGCCGCATTAGCAGAGCGCCGGGAAGCGGGGCCCTACTGTACAGCAGAAAACGATTAATGTCTGGCAATGTAGATGGCTTGTTAACTACTCAAGGAAAAATCAGCATTTCTTCTTTGGTCTTGAACATTCCTGATGAAGATGTAAGAGCCCTGACTGTGGGCATTTCAGAGCCAAAGGCTGTAGGGTCCCTCCCTGACTCTTCGCTGCCAACCCAAAGAAACTGTTCCTTGCTGTAGGCATTCAGCCCTCTGCCCCAAGGGGGGAGAAAAGCTTTTTTTTAACCTGAGGGCCACATTCCCTTGTGGACTAGATTGTTTCTTTTTTTGCCCTTGAAAGAGGTTCTTTAAAATACCCAGGGCAGTGGTCACCAAACTTTTCCCCCAGCAGATCACTTTAAAATCACCAAGGGTCTTGGCAGACCACTCAGTGATTTTTTTCTGCCCATTGTAGCAATTTTACTGCACTGTGCCAGATGCTATATTTTTGTTGCTGCTTTTATTTCTTACACGTTTTATTTCTATCACACTTTGGATTCCATAGATTTGTAATGCAATAAAATAAAAGCTAAGAAATGTGATTATAAATCAATATAAATATTTAGTGCAGTGAATGCCCTGTCCTCAGCTGCAAATACAGACCACCGGAAGTTTGGGAACCCCTGATCTAGATCGCTAAGGCATATACTTCTGACAGTCTTCAAACATCTCAACGCCATTTAAAGATCTTCATGCCTCCCTTCCCCTTTTCCCCCTAATGTGCCCTGCTCATCTGTGTTGCGCTGTCCCGCTCTCCCTGTGGGATAAAAAGCAAGCCCTCTGCTTCTCTCAGGGTTTATTTTTGTTCCTGGAGCTTCTCTGCTGTGAATGTTCTTGCTACATAGGTTGGGTGCATGGAGTGATCAGCTGCAGCCTTGTGTTAATCCTGCCCATTCCCAAGCTGCAGCAAGACCACCCAGTGTTCCCAACAGGAAATGAGAAGCATGGTCTAATGGGGCATGGCTTGTCTTGCAGGGCGCCTGGGTTCCACTTCCAGCAACAGCTCCTGTGGAAGTGCTGAGTATGGGGAAGTCATCCCTCACCATCCAGGTCAGTGTCTTAGCTTCTGTACTGACGTGTCCCCTTTGAGGAAGCCCACGTTTTGGGGGGTTGTCGCTGGGCTGCTGGCAAATATGTTTTAGTAGGCACGCTAGGTTTCAGTGGAGCGCTCTGCTTGTGACAGCTGCCCGTTGCATTAGGACAGAGATGGGAACCTTTCACCCCTGCTGATGTTGTTGGGGGGTCCAGTGATCAGGGATGGTGCGAGTTTCAGTCCAAGAATATCTGGAGGGGCACAGTTTTCCCATCCCTGCAGTAGGTTCGAGGCTCTTT
Source organism: Rhineura floridana (assembly GCF_030035675.1). Classification (NCBI taxonomy): domain Eukaryota; kingdom Metazoa; phylum Chordata; class Lepidosauria; order Squamata; family Rhineuridae; genus Rhineura; species Rhineura floridana. The sequence goes on along the minus strand of NC_084485.1, from coordinate 11,487,499 downwards.
GTGTCGATATATAAAGCCCAGAGCAACTTGGGTCCAGGATACCTTAAGGATTGCCTGAGCCCTTGTATCTCAGCCCAGTCACTAAGATAATCTGGAAGAGCACGGTTGGTTGTCTCCTGTGTTACAGAGGCCCAACTGGCCTCAACCAGAAGTACTGCTGCCCTCATGCCGTGAAACACTTTTCCAGCAGAGAGGTTCAGCAAGCATCCTTGCTTTTGATCTTTGACTTCTCTTGAACACTTTTTTTTATGCCAACAGGCCTGTGCAACTGTTAAGAACCTTTTGACTAGCCAGTCATTTTAATGATTACTTTCTTCTTTATGTTTACAATATACAATATGTTGTTCACCACCTTGATATTTTATGGGAGAACAGAATCTCCCAACAACCTTTGGAGGGCCACAGGTTCCTCATGCCTGCAGGAAGAAGAAGATTAGTCATTGTGGGCAAGCTGTTCGTTGCAGAGAAGTTCGCCAGCCGTTACTGATGCTCTTGTTAAGGAACTCCTGATCTCTTCTGAGAAACCCTTTAGTATGAAAAAGTGGTTTTAATCTAGGAAAACAATTGTCATGAATAGCATGCTTGAGTCTAGTAACTTCAGGTGCAGTGGCAGCTGGTGGGTCCAATGTTAGTGGGGCCGTGGAATCCGCCCTGGGTTTTAGTCTGAACATTCAAGGAGCTTCCAAGGTGCTTTCCTTGAAAGTTCAGACTGAAACCTGGAGCGGATTCCACTGACATGGAGCCAACAGCTGTCACTTTTCAGATTTTTGGTGGTTGTGAGAATATTCACCAGAGCTTATGGACCTGATTTGTGGAAGAACCCACACTGCATTGTTAACCTATCACCTGGGTACTTTCCAATCTGCTCTTCCCACCCTTGTATTTGAAATATCCTTGTAATGGGAAACTAAGCTAGACAGTTAATATGGCAGGATGGCTTGGAGCTGAAGCAACTGCTCTGTGTATATATAAGCAACATAAGTTGGCTCCACAGCTCATCTTGATTAACAGGGTTCCTTGTTTTCTGATTACGGCGCTGTCTGTATTTTTGTAGGTCTCCCCAAGTCTGACCCTGGACACTGGTGGGCCAGCTTCTTCTTTGGAAAGACAACCCATCCAGTTATGACAACTGTGTCGGAATCCCCAGAGAAGTAAGTGGCTTTGAGCTGAGGTTGGAAATGGAATGTCCATCCAGCTTGGGTGTATGTGTTTGAATCTGGTTGTTGAAATGGGGGTCTTGGAAGAGGGGTGGGAGATCTGAGAAGCAACATTTTCTCCATCCAACCCTTCGCATACTGATTTTTGGAAGAGGAAGGAATGATGCTCTCTCTCTCTCCCCCCCCCCCCCTTCCCTTCCCATGAGCTAGTACAGTCCTGGTTCTTCCTGACTGTATATTGCCTAAATATATAGACTTGCATATGTCTTACCTTTGGGATGTATTGAATACTTGCATTACATTGCCAAGATTGATTGATTTTGCGTGTGGGGTGCAGGGGATATAGATAAAGATATAGGGTAGATATTACTGCATGAAGAAAGGTGGAAGGTGTTCAATGTAAAGAGCTTGCATCTGTTCCTGCCTGCTCTTATGCATCCAAATAGCTGGGGGAGGGGAAAGGAATTGCACACAGCACAAGCTTCTAGTCCCTAATCAAATCTTATTTCTTTAGGTCATTTATAACCTGCTTTTCCTTAAAGTCAATCTCAGAGCAGATGGAAACATTACAAATATAAAGTATACAACAAAACAAAACTCTTTTAAAAAATGTTAAAAATCTTTTAAAATGTATATTCAGCTAGTGGGGGGGGGGGGAGCTTGTGTCTGGTCACGCCCGCGCGGGCATTTCTGGAGAGCTAGGCGCTTGGGTTGCAGTCCTGTGCACACGTGATCCAAGTTTCATTTAAATTCCGTGGGCCTCGGTTCTGATCAAGCATGTTTAGGATTGCTATGCATCCTTGTCCTGCTCTAGGACAACCCGCCCTTCAACATAAGGCCCTAGGATGGGTTATAACAGGATACGTACAAAAATATGTAAAACTATTGCAGTTACATGGTAGCGAACAGGATATTGACAGAACTGTCTGACCCGTTGTTGTTCTCCCTTCTCATTGATCTTGCAGCTCAGGAACTTTCCAGGTGGCGAACGGCATGATCACATGTGGCCTGGCTCAGGAAGTGATGAGGAAGCGGCATGCCAGCGAGCCCAGCAAACCGAACGCAGGTCCCACTGCATGAGGAGGCTGATGCCCCTGGCCTGACACTTCTGACGAACGCTAGGAGACAGAGCCCATTTTTTCACTCCCCCCCTCCCTGTAGAGTAGGTTGGCTGCTTCGAGTACTTACTTAGACGTAGGGTTTTATAAAAACAAAAATGGCAACTTAAAAAAAAAAAACTTCTACACCGTCCTTTTCTACACTCTTGGTAAATGCAGCTACGTCTTTTTTTTTCCCCCCACACAGCCTTGTTAACACTTAATTTCTGTTTCATTTTTGTACTCGTCTAACGGAAACTAATAAATCCTGAGCAGCCTTTTAAACTGCTTGTGTGTGGCTTGAACTCTTCTGATCTTGAGCAAATAGGCGCACGTCCATTGTTGGCTTGGGTGACTTTGCTGCTAGGCGACACGGCATTCTGCCAAATCTGGATGACATGGACTCCCATCAGCCCAAGGCATGATGGGAACTGTAGGGCAGGAACATGGCCAGGGATGGTGTCGAGAGGGGGACAGGACTATTTTGGCTATCTCTATCTTAATATTTCTCATATGTTCAGTTTTACGTAGGAAGCTACCTTTGGCCCCAGCAGCACTTGTGAAGCACTTGATACCACTTTAAACACTTATAACTTCCCCCAAAGAATCCTGGGAACTGTAGTTTGCTATGCATGCAGCATATGTGCAAGTTTGTATTCAGAAGAGCCCAGGTTCAATACATCCATCTTTACTTCAAAGGAACTTCAAGAAGTAGGGCTGTGAGCTGTACTGACACCAGAGAGACACTGACCCTATCTGTAGAAATACATCCAAAGCAGTATCCTAACAGTCATGGCTTCCTCTAAAGAATCTCGGGAACTGTAGTTTGTGAAGGGTGCTGAGAGGAGAACCCCTCACAGAGCTACAATTCCCAGAGTGGTTTAACAGTCAATCTCTTTTCCCAAGAAACCCTGGGAATTGTAGCTCTGTGAGGGTCTCCTTTAACAACTCTGAGCGCTCTTAACAAACCATAGTTCCTAGAGTTCTTTGGGGGAAGCTATGACTGTTTAAAGTGGTGTGGCCCTGTTTTAAATATATAGTGCATGTGGGCCCTAAGTCATGCATATCTGTGCATTGAGACCAGAATTATACTGTCCAGCATTTCGGGCAGAGAAAGGTGTTTCCTATCACCTGATACCTGAATCTTTTTAAGTGGAGGTTCTGGAGGTTGAAAAAAATGAAAGCCCTGTTCGATCAGGCCACATTTGTTGGAGTCAGGTCATCAACAGCTAGTAGTAGTACACAGCCATTGTGCTTATCTCCAGCACTGGAGTCTCAGCCCTGGGCTGCTGGAAGGAAGGGCGGGATATCCAATCAATCAATTAATCACCCTCTGAATACTAGGGGGAAATGTCCTTCTTGTGGGCTTCTTGAGTAATCTGGTTGGCTGCTGTGGGAACAGAGTGCTATATTGCATGGGCCTTTGATCCAATTTGTGGCCTTCCGGGGAATGGATGAATTCTCTAATGCTTATTGAGAAAATCGAATACGCTTACAGGGGGAAAGCTCAGTGGGAGAACAAGCTTTGCATGCAAAAGGTCGTTGGTTCAATAGCTGGGTTCTCCAAATACGGCTGGAAAGGACTGGTGCCTGAAACCTTGGAGTCAATCTATTGATGGACCGATGCTCTGAGTCTGTATACAGCAACTTTTATGGGTTAATGCCTCCTATCAACACGCACAAACAGTGGAGACCAAGTCATCATAAATCAACTCTGTTTTTATGCAAACCCATTCTCAAATCCAGGGCCAGATGATTACCTTTTTGGAGTAAAATTTATTTATTTATTTATTTATTATGAGATTTGTTAGTCGCCCATCTGTCTGGTTGGCCAGCCACTCTGGGCGACGTACACGTTAAAACAGTATATAAAACAGTTAAAAGTTTAAGAACACAGTAAAACTATCCCGTTCCAAAAGCCTGCTTAAAAAACCAAGTCTTCAGGGTCCGGCGGAAGCTCATTATAGACTGGGCATGGCGTAGATCATTTGGGAGAGAATTCCATAGGGTGGGGGCCACAATTGAGAAGGCCCTGTTTTGACTGGTGGGATCCAGAGAAGGTCTTCTGAGGCTGATCTTGTTGAGCAGCATCCCTGTCGATGCTGGAGGCGCTCCTTGAGATGAGCTGGGCCACAACCGTATAGGGTTTTAAAGGTTAAGACCAACACCTTGAATTGGGCTCGGTACACAACCGGTAACCAATGTAACTCCTTCAACACAGGAGTGATGTGATCTCTACGGCGGCCACCTGTAATCAGACGCGCCGCTGCATTTTGTACCAGCTGTAACTTCCGAACCGTTTTCAAGGGTAACCCCACGTAGAGCACATTACAGTAGTCTAAGCGAGTGGTGATCAGGGCATGTACCACCCGTGGGAGCAGATGATTGGGAAGGTAGGGGCGTAGCCTCCGTATCAGATGGAGTTGATACAGAGCTGCCCGGCAAACAGCCGAAACCTGAGCCTCCATGGACAGCTGGGAGTCAAGAACGACCCCCAGGCTACGAACCTGGTCTTTCAGGGGCAGTCATACCCCGTTAAGCACCAGGTCTATATCTCCCAGCCTTCCCTTGTCTTCCACAAACAGCACCTCGGTTTTGTTAGGGTTCAGCTTCAGCTTATTCCTTCCCATCCAGCCACTCACCGACTCCAGACATTTGGACAGGGTTTCCACAGCCAACCTTGGTGAAGATTTAAATGAGAGATAGAGCTGCGTGTCATCCGCATACTGATGACACTGCAGCCCAAATTTCCTGATGATTGCTCCCAGCGGCTTTATATAGATGTTAACAAGCATTGGAGAAAGAATAGATCCCTGTGGTACCCCACAAGTGAGGGGCCAGGGATCTGAAACCTCCTCCTCCAGTGCTACTGTTTGGTACCTCCCAGAGAGGAAGGAATGGAACCACTGTAATACAGTGCCCCCAATACCTAACCTCTGCAGGCGGTCCAAGAGGATACCGTGGTCAACAGTATCGAAAGCCGCTGAGAGATCGAGAAGGACAAGGAAGGTGCATTCGCCTCTATCCCACGCCCTTCTCATATCATCTACCAAGGCGACCAAGGCTGTTTCTGTCCCATGTCCCGGTCTGAAGCCCAATTGAAATGGATCTAGATAATCCGTTTCTTCCAAGTGCGCTTGCAGCTGTTTAGCCACCACCCGCTCAACTGCCTTGCCTAAGAATGGCACATTTGAGACTGGGCGAAAGTTGTTCAGATCTTGGGGGTTCAAGGAGGGCTTTTTTAAGATTGGTTTTATTATTGCCTCCTTGAGCACTGATGGCATTACTCCCTCTTCAAGCGATGCATTTACCATCAGCTTGATTCTCTCTCCCAGTCTATCTTTGCAGCTCATGATGAGCCACGAAGGGCAAGGATCAAGTAGACAGGTGGTCAGCTTTAACGCTGAAAGCACCTTGTCCACGTCCTCAGAAGGAAGAGGCTGAAACCGATCCCACGCCACCGAAGCAACACTGATCACCTCTGGCTCACTCCCTGTGTCCACAGTGTACGGAATATCGCTTTTAATACGATCGATTTTATCCGCAAAGTGTTTAGCAAACTCGTCACAGGAGACCTTATCATGTTCCTTCAGTACCGGAGCAACTGGACCGACCAGGCTCCGGACCACTTGGAACAGTCTCCTGGGACAGCACTCTGCAGATGCAATAGAGGAAGCATAGAAATCCTTTTTTGCTGCCCTTATTGCCACATGATAGGCTGCAGCAGCAGCTCTAACCAGTGTTCGATCGTCCTCAGAGCAAGACTTTCGCCACCAACGTTCTAGCCATCTCACCTCCCGTCTCAGAGTTCGCAACCGTGGGGTAAACCACGGTGCCGTCTGAGTTCTGTTCAGGGGGAGAGGGCGTATTGCAGCCACTCAGTTCAGTGCCCCGGTGATCGCGGCATTCCAGCCCTCCACCAGGGCCTCAGCCGAGTGGCTGTTTGCTTGCTCCAAAGTATCCCTAAGCGCATTCAAGAATCCATCTGGCTCCATCAGGCACCTGGGGCGGACCATCTTAATGGGCCCTTCAACCCCACAGAGGGTTTGCGGCAGTGAGAGGTCCATCCTCACCAGGTAGTAATCTGACCATGACAAGGGGGTGATGGATGTATCCCCAATTTTCAGACCACTCCCCTCCTCTCCCTAGACAAACACAAGGTCGAGTGCATGACCGGCTACATGGGTGGGGCCCATTGAAATAAGGTGCAGCTCCCAGGAAGTCATGGTTTCCAAGAAGTCTCGAGGTGCTCCAGTGAGACTGGGGTTTCAAAAGAAGACTACTCAGGAAGGTGTCTTGTAGTGAATTAGAACATTGGCCTATTTAGCTTATTAGTATTGCTCTACAGAGTGGCAGCTGCTCTTTGGGGTTTCAAGCAGATGCTGGGATTGAACCAGGGACCTTTTGCATGCAAAGCAGATGCTGGAGACTCACCCATTTTGGTATGCAGTAAACAGGTTTGACTAGAGGTAGCAGTGGGATTGTGTATATATGGGACAAAAAAACCCTCCTTTCACATCATTCTCATTTCTCTGGGCTTCGTATCTATCACCAGCTAGGGGCCTGAGGCATTCTAGGAGGGGTCTATACTCCGCTTTCACTATGGAACTGACAGCCTGCAACGCTCACTGAGACAACTGGTTCAGCTTGGCCAAAGATAGGCCTTTGTGCTGGGTTACATAACTTAATTCAAGCCACAATTTTCCAGTTTTCTTACTGTTGCTTATATGCTGCGGTTATATAAATAGCCACAGAACTTCTTTCCACAGTTAAATTAACAAAGACGTTCCTGCCTCAAAGCCAAAAAGTCCTCTGAGGTCTAGGCTTCCATCAACCATGGATGCTACCTATTTCATTTGCACTTTTATTACAGAGATACAGAAAATTTTTCAACCTGAGGGCTGTATTCTGGGCAAGCTGCTGGGGGCCATGTGCCATGGGGGTGTGGGGCCTGCTAAAATAATGATGATACAACTTGCTAAAAAGAGTGTTGGCCTCATGCACAGGAGTGTCGGTTGTCGAAGTACTTCCACAACAGCGAAAAAGCTGTAATTTGAAACACTGTGCAGCACATCTGTTACCAGTAAAAATCTGAACGCAGGACTGCTTTGGCTCCCTTGACTTATTTTATTATTATTATTATCATTACATTTATATCCCATACTTCCTTCAAAGAGCTCAAAGTGTCCTACATGGTTCTTTCTCCATTTTATTCTCACAACAACCCTGTGAGGTAGATTAAGCTGAGAGACTGTGATTGGCCCAAGGTCAACCCAGCAAGATTCATGCACCTGGTTGGCCACTGTGAGAACAGGATGCTGGACTAGATGGGCCACTGGCCTGATCCAGCAGGCTCTTCTTACGTTCTTATGTCTGTGTAGGGATTTGAACCCTGGTCTCCCAGGACCTAGACTGACACATTAACCACTACACCATGCTGAAGCTCACCCTTGCAGTTATCAATAGGAAAATAGGAAGCTGCTGTATACCAAGTCAGACCATTGATCCATTTAGCTCAGTATTGTCTACACTGACAGGCAGTGGCTTTCTAGGGTTTGGGGCAAGTTGACACAGTCAACCCTACATGGAGGTGCTGAGGATTCAAAACGTGAGACCTTCTTGTATGTAAAGCAGACACTGCTGAGCGACGTCTCTTTCCAAATGGAACTCGTGTTCAAGCATGCATGTTGCTGTTTATATAGCCAAAAAGGCAGCATTCATGCACAAAATTGGGGGGGTATCAACAGACATGGAGAAAACTATTTTTTGTAGAAATACCCCCCCCCATCTAAAGAAACAAACCCAAAGCTATTTGTGCATGATTCCAAAACAGCCCAAGGAGAACTGTGTGTGTTCAGTAGCTACCAAATACTGCCTCTGCTGATTTACTGGGTGAGGCTTTGGGGGGGGGTGATGGGGAGGGAGAATGGAATTAAGTATCCTGGAGGAAGACAGGACCGGCAGACTATCACAGTGAACAGGAGTACAGTACAGCATTACTGTCCTGTCCTGTCCGTGAGATATGACAGGCACTCTCTGCACTTTTCAGAAACAATTGAAAACAGTTTTGTTCTGTCTAGCTTTTCCAGCTGGATGAATAGGTCTCTGCCATAGGTGTTTCTTTTATATTTTTAAAAAACTCCTGTTATTTTTGTAACTTTTTAGCTGCTTTATTTTATTCTTTTTCTTATTTATTACATTTATATGCCACCTTTCCTCCAAGGAGCTCAAAGTGGTACACATGATTCTCCCCTCTCCATTTTATCTTCACAGCAAGCTTGTGAGGTTGGTTAGGCTCAGAGATAGTGGTCACTGAGGGAGCTTCATGGTTGAGTCGGGATTCGAACCCTGGTCTCCCAAGGTCATAATCCAACACTCTAATCATTACATTACTGGCTCTCAACCAGGCTGGCTAGTCTTAATGCCCTGTTCTACATGCATGAGGTTTTACTCTTCATGTGCTTTATGCTGAGCAAGGATGGGGCATGTGGGGATTTCAGGTCTTGGAAGGTGCATCAGAACAGGAAGTGACTATCCAGAGCCATTGAAGGAGAGGGTGCAATGTGAGCCAAGACATGTTTTCCATGGGATTACCAAAAATAACATCAGTTCACTGGGCTGTAATAAGCTTCACATGTCTCTGCAAGTGTTTTCCATATTCTAGGGAGAAATTTAAAAACTGCATCCTTAGTCATTTCTGAGCCAAGGGAAACTCTTGGCAGTCAAAGGAGCAATGAGTCAAAGCAGCTGGTTGAATCATAAATGGTGATTCAGAGAGGACAGGATGAGTAGAAAATAAACTCTATAATCCCAGCCTTGTGCTTCAGTTACTGGGCACAGGTTTGTCAAGTGGGATTCCTGATACCATTAGCTGGAAAGGACTAATCTTCCTTGTTTTAGGCTGCACACACAGTGGCCGTCTCACACATTACATTTTTAGGTATGCACTGGATCTTTAAATGCACACTAAAATGAGTGTGCAAGCATAACATGGGATTCACACAGAAGCACGTTACACAGTTCCACAGGGAACTATGATTGGCTGCAGAACTTCGTTGAGCACTGAAATTATGGGACGAATCTGCGTGAAACTGTCCTGAGATGATGCTCCTTCGATTTCCAGGAGACAAGACATAAAACAGCTGCAGCTGCTCCAATAAGCAGCAAATTTGGGAGGGCCAACTGGAGAGAATCAACGGCTCTGATGGAGATGCACACCCTCTGGATTCCTTGCATCAAGCAAAGGATTAAAGTGGACAACACGGCCTACAGGACACCACACCACACCCAGCTATGATTCCATGCAGCTCATGACGCCTGGGGAACAGCCGTAGGTCAGGAGTAGAGCATCTGCCTTGCATGCAGAAGGCCCCAGGTTCATTGCTTGGCATCTCCAGGCAGGGCTGGGAAAGGCTCCCTGCCTGAAACCATCAAGAGGCTGCAAGCTGCTGATTAACCTCAGGAATTCAAGCTGGTGCAGCCAGATACGGAGTTTCAGCACTAGGTTTAGTGGCAGGTGCAGGAAGGGAATGGCACCTACCACTATGGCTATCCCCTTCCGTCTTTTCAAAATAAACGTTTGGACTGTGCTCTCAGAAAGCTGTCAAGGGCAAGAGCTGCTGGGGCTCAGGCCTGTGTGGGAAAAGTCTCAGAAGGAGGTTCTGCTTCTTAATTCTGTGTGGGGAGGAAGCTGCAGTTGCTGGTGGCCAAGGAAAGCCACTCTGTACGTCAGGGGTGGGGAATCGCTTTCAGCCCAAGAGCTGCGTTCTCTTTTGGGGGGGAGGGGATGCTAGTGGGAGGGGCCAGAGGTGTGAACACAAGTGGGCAGAGCAACAAATGCCAAGTTTACCTTTCTGCAGTAGGCTTGTTTCTGCACACACACTCCACATCTCCTTTATGCCTCTGAATACCAGTTGCTGGAAACCACAAGAGGGGAGAGAGCTATTTATTATTATTATTATTATTATTATTATTATTATTATTATTATATCCCACCCTTCCCCCCAGCAGGAGTCCAGGGGGGCAAACAAAGGCACCAAAAACACTAAAACATCATAAAAACATATTTTAAAAGACATTAAAACAAAATATCTTCAAAAATGTTACTTAAAAAAAGCTATCAAAACAACTTATAAGATTAAAAACATTTTAAAAAAGGTTTAAGAACATATTAAAAAGCAATTCCAACACAGATGCAGACTGGGATAGGTCTCAACTTAAAAGTTGCACTCAGGTCTTGCTTGTGGGTTTCCCATGGGCATGTGGTTGGCCACTGTGAGAACAGGATGCTGGACTAGATGGGCCACTGGCCTGACCCAGCTATAGGGCTCTTCTTATGTTCTTACGTTCTGTCTTCCATCCAGTGAAACAAGAGGCTGACTTCAAGGAAATATTCAAGCCAGGCAAAAAATGCTCAAGGAGGATGTGAAACTGGGTCAGCAGGAGATTTGGCCTGGGGAGAATTCCAAGGTCCAGACAGAGAGGCTTGGAGGGCCACATTTGACCCCTGGGCCTGGGGCTCCCCACTCTCCTGTACATGATCAGATAAACTTTTCTTAATGATATAATATTATGTCATGATGTTTCTTTAAAGGCCAAAGATGGGAGGAACAGGTGCTAAAGGAAGAGGTTGGGCTTCAAGAGACAGCCTGATCATGGCTGCGCATGAGCTGGTTACCTCTGGGTTAGATTACTGTAAAACTTGGTGGAAGCAGCTTGAGTGTTGGTTTGCTTTTTTAAAAAAAAAATCAGCTTCAAAGAGATTTCACAACTGATTGGCAGATCAACCCGTTCCCCCTCCAGGTGTGGCTAATGGAAAGTTCAAGTGAGGGTTGCTCCAAGTTTCCTTAACTACACAAGAGGAAAAAAATAACAATCCAAAGGTGAATCTTCAGAGCATGCCCAGCCATCCTGAAATACTTTGGAAGGGGATGGGCCCACCTTGCTCCATAGTGTGGGTAGAAACAGCCTGATTTTGTTCTCTCCATCACCTTGCAGTAGAGAAAGGAATCTTCCTTTTAGCTCTGATCAGGAGGATTTTTGTTATATTCTTAAGTCACATCCACACCATACATTTAAAACTTTCTGATATCACTTTAACAATAATGGCTTCCCCCAAAGGATCCTGGGAACTGTAGTTTGTTATATCCAATTATACATTTCTGAACAATTTTTGCACACAGGTTGCTCAAAGGGGAACAACAGTAGAGCATTGCTCTTGTTTTAGATCAGGCTTACAGCACAGTTTGGGAGCCTCTAGTCTGTCACTGTTTTGTGCAGTGGTGGGCGGCTGGTGCCCATCCAAACTGGTGGGGCAGAAGCCAGGTAGTCCAAACATAGGTGGCAGGGCTGGTGCCAGACATGACTGTGCCCTTGGGCACCAGCCTGCTCTGGGCCCATGGTGCTGTAGCTCCACACCCCCTCCTGATACAGGTGGCACAGGGCTAATAAGCCCATTCGCGTGCCCCACCTATCCCTCGCGTCAGTGTGCATGACATGCGCACATAGCATGCACACCTGCCATTAACCAAAATGGTGGCAGGGGTGTCAACCCCTTAGGGAATCTCCTGCCACCATTTTGGGTGATAGCAGATATGCACACACAGTGTACACAGCATGTTAACTGACATTAGAGGTAGGTGAGGCACATGGGGGGAGGTCAATTGAAGCCCGCATTGCCTATATGGGGAGGGTGCCTGGGAGTTCCCGCTCCATGATCCACAGAACCATCGGGTTGCAGGACCTGATGCTGCTGCAGATAATAGAACAGGAGCATCACCCTCCCATGCTAAGGAAGGGCTCTTCAGGGGCCCCTCTGACCAACAGGGGCCCTTGGCCAGGGCCCAACCTGGCCACCCTTTGGCGCTCCTGGTAGGTGGACCTAGAGCCAGTGGCAGGTAGAGTCAACTAATTCTGGTTTTGTCCCCAGCCTCCTCCCTGCTGAGTAATATATGGGCAACAGTAAGACGAGAGGAGGAATCTGATAGGCAATGCCATCCTCTGGACTAGTTGTAGCTTGTAAGTAAGAAGGCAGCCAGGTGGGGGCTGGCTGAGGGCAGGTTGAGGTTGGTAGGGCACTGCCCCATTTGCCCTGATGGACCAGCCTCCATTGATTTCGTGGGAGGGATTCAAGCACTTACCCAGTAGTGTAGTAGCAAATTCAGAAGTGCAGGATCCCTTCATGATAGTCAAAGCTTTTTTTGCTGTTGGTTGAGAATGAGATCCTTGTTAATGCCTTCTCCCACAACAACAGACGTCCGTAGGAGCCAATAATCATGAAAGGGAAGAGTGTTACCTACTGAACAGAGTCTTCTCAGTGGCTGACACACTTCTTTTCACTCTGATTGGCTCCAATCTGCAGGAAAGGACAAGGAAGCATGTTAGAAGACTCTTCGTGGAGGCTAACACACTCCCTTTTCATGCTGATTGGCTCACAGGATGCTGGAGACGTAGGGACCTTGCTGGGACCCTGCTCCCAAAAAGGTAAGGGGTCCAAGACGCCCTGAGACCCTGGATGACTACACCACTGCACTTACCAGGAAATTTAGGGTAGTGCAATTAAAATGGATTAAAGTACTCTGTCACTCTAGCACAACAAATCCACCTTTTTAAAAAAATACTGTTTGCAGTTTGGAAAGTGACAGGAAAATACACTGAAAATATGGGATGAACAAATAATTAGCGGGTAGACATATAAAAAGCCCTGCAAGCGGATCAGGATGAATGCAGGGCGAATGTTTTCCTTTCCCCCCTTCTTTGTTAAATTTGCAAATCAATTTTTAAAAAAGAGGATGAATGCAGGATGAATGCTCATTGTTATATAACCTCCCCGCAAACAAATCGGAATGAATGCTCGATAAGGACTGAATAAAATCTAACTATGGCAAGCAAATCAGGCTGAATGCTGAATAAACAGGTCATCTGGAGTATCTCATTTCTTATTGTAATTCCCAAAGCCAAATGAAACACTTGCTTGTCTCCTTGGCATTCTATTTTTTTATGTCTGTGCGCGCCCACACACACACACACACACACACACACTTGTTCCTGTGAACTCTCACATCCAGTCTGAAGTGGTACGGCCCAAACACTCTGACAGTGACACCTGGGCCTTAGTGGGTTAATGACAAATTGCATGCTGATAAGTTGTACTGAACGTTCCCTTATCGCATAGGGAACTTTGTGGTTCCTCTCCTTCCCAGCCTGAGCCTAAACTAAAGTTATTTTTAGTTCTAATGTTTTCGCAAGGGCTGGCAGAGGCCAAGAGTAAGAAGAAAAATTGTTGGAGTGGGAGGTTGAACTTCCTTCCTTTCTTTAACAAAATGTATGCAAAGCCCATAAAAAGAAATGAGCGAAAGAGGGGCCTGGTTTTCATAGCCGTCTAGCCAGAAAAATTGTTTCTGCCAAATTCAAATTCATATTCAAATTCTGTTTGCTATTGTAAAGGGGGCTGGCTGTTTTAATTGTTTTCCTTTATTATTATATATCAGTTAAGAAATTAGTTAATTTTCTTTTGTCCAATTTTCTATGTTTAAAAATAAGGTTGATTTTTTTAACTTGATTTTTATTAATTTTTTACTGAAGCCTAAGGAATATTTTGTTCAGTCCACTATGTTTGCTATGATTTTTCTTGTATTTTTTGTTGTTCATTTTTATACGCAAGCTAAATGTTGACACTAAAAAGGATGTTCTGTTCAGTTATCAATTGTATTTTATAGATTGTGTAATTTGTGTTGTTATATTTGCTGTTTAAGATGTTTAACATGTTGTATACCACTTAGAGTTTCATTTAAATATAAGTGGTATATAAGTTATATAAATAAATAAATAAATATTCTGCCATATCCAGGATTATGGATATGCTGCGATGAGGAAAGCTGCACCACTTGAATATCTGCCTGATCGTCATTCCCTGCTAAAGGGGGAACTGATGTGGCCATGTAAACAAGGGTCCTAATGGCAATTTGTGGGGGGGGGAATTAGAAATCATCATTTCTTTCCTTTAAGAAGGAAAAAAATCCTTAACATTAGATATTTGATGTAGTTTGAAAAATCTGAAAAAACTTCAAAATATGGTTGCCAATTGTCCAAGAAACAATAGCCTGGTCTGTGCCGCTGCCTCTAACTGCTGGGACTGCAGTTCTAGGTGGGACTGATAGGAGCTGTAGTCCAAAACATTTGGAGGGCACCAGATGGTGAAGGCTGGCCTAAAGAATTAAAAACCTGTTGGCATCCAGGGAGAGAGTCGTCGCAGCAGGTTAGCCAGACAGTATCAGAGGGTTACGCATATGGCCATATTACTCTGAACACGCCTGACCTCATCTGATCTCAGAAGCTGAGCAGGGTCAGGCCTGGCTAGTACTTGGATGGGAGACCACCTGGGCATACTGGGTGCCGTAAGCTTAGAGGAAGGCAATGGTAAACCACCTCTGCATACCTCTTACCATGAAAACCCTATGAATGTATCCAAAAGATTCATAGGGTTGCCATAAGTTGTTATTGACTTGAAGGCATATAACAACAACATCAGAGGCTTCACTTGCCATCAGCACAATACAAGTTAACAAACTAACATAAGATCTAGGAACAGATGGGTCCTGTTCTTCCCTGATCCTCAAGCAAATGTGAGCAAATCTACCACTGTTTCTTTTCTTAACTTTTTCTGCAACAACAACATAATCTGTGCCAAACAGGCTTTGAGCAATGGTAAGTGATTAAGCTGAAGGCTCATTCACTTTGGTTGCTAAGGCAACAACGGATGCTGCCATAGCAATTGTTATGAAAACTGCCTCCAAGGAAATGTTGCCCAGAATGAACCCTTGGCTTGGCTGAGGGACAATGCAATGATGTAAGTTGCAATTTGCTCTTTAATTCGTGTTATGATCATCCCCTGTTCCATTTGTGTGTCTGTATTGCCCATGCCACACTCCCTGCTGCTGAATTCAGGCAATGCAAATTTTAGAGCAAACATTTTGTTCCTTCTAAGTTGCGCCATCAGATCTTTTTATTTTTTATTGGAGTGGAAAGCTGAACTTTCTTTAACAAAATCTATACACCACTTGATTGTAATAAAGGCTCTAAGCAGTTTCCAAATAATAATAATAATAATGATGATGATGATGATGATAAACAGACAGTTAAAACAACTATAGACCGGTAGCAAATGTTCCATTCCTGGGCAAGGTTTTAGAGCGTGTGGTCGCTCACCAGCTCCAGGCTCTCCTGGATGAAACTGATTACCTGGATCCATTTCAATTTGGCTTTCGGCCGGGGTTTGGTACAGAAACAGCCTTGGTCGCCCTGTATGATGACCTCTGTCGGGAGAAAGACAGAGGGAGTGTAACTCTGTTGGTTCTCCTGGACCTCTCAGCGGCTTTTGATACCATCGACCATGATATCCTTCTGGGGCGACTTGCGGACTTGGGAGTTGGAGGCACTGCTTGGCAGTGGCTGTGCTCCTACCTCGAGAATCATCTCCAGAAGTTGGTGCTTGGGGAGCATTACTCGAATCCCTGGGTACTTCAATATGGGGTCCCGCAGGGTTCGGTTCTGTCCCCCATGCTTTTTAATATCTATATGAAGCCGCTGGGTGAGGTCATAAGGAGATTTGGAGTGCATTTCCAGCAATATGCTGATGATACGCAGCTCTACTTCTCCTTTTCATCTTCTTCAGGTGAGGCTGTTGATGTACTAAACCACTGCATGGCCGCGATAATGGACTGGATGAGAGCTAATAAACTGAGACTCAATCCTGACAAGACTGAGATGCTGTTGGTGGGGGGGCTCTCTGCCCAGATGGTTGATGTCCGACCTGCCCTAGATGGGGTTACACTCCCCCTAAAGGAGCAAGTCCGTAGTTTGGGGGTCTTATTAGATCCGCTCCTGTCACTGGAGGCTCAGGTAGCCTCGGTGGCACGGAATGCGTTCTACCAGCTTCGGCTGGTAGCCCAACTATGATCCTATCTGGACAGGGAGAACCTTGCCACAGTTATCCATGCTCTGGTAACCTCTAGATTGGACTACTGTAATGCACTCTATGTAGGGTTACCTCTGAAGACTTTTCGGAAACTTCAGCTAGTGCAGAATGCTGCAGCCAGAGTTCTTACCGGGACTAAAAAATATGATCATATAACTCCTGTCCTGGCCCAGCTGCACTGGCTACCAATATGTTTCCGGGCCAGATTCAAAGTGTTGGTTCTTACCTATAAAGCCCTTAATGGCATTGGACCGCAATACCTGGCGGAACGCCTCTCCCGCTATGTACCAGCCCGTTCACTGCGCCTGACGTCGAAGGCCCTTCTCCGGGTTCCAACGCATATGGAGGCCCGGAGAGTAATAACTAGAGCTAGGGCCTTCTCGGTGGTGGCCCCCGAGTTATGGAATGCCCTCCCTGACGAGATACGCCTGGCGCCTTCTTTGTTATCTTTTTGGCGCCAGGTAAAGACCTACCTCTTTGCCCAGGCATTTTAAATTCTACTTTAATTTGTCTTTGTCTTAATTTTGTTTATATATTTTTTATACTGTATTGTTTTCATGTTTATTTGTGTTTTAACCTGTTTTTATCTTTTGTACACCGCCCTGAGAGCTTGTTGCTATAGGGCGGTTTAAAAATGTAATTAAATAAATAAATAAAAATAAATATTTAAAACATTCAAAAATAATTAAAATGAATGGCAAGCTAAAAAAAAGACTTTATTCTCAACTTCCACATGTCTGGATAGGCTTGCCTAAATAAAAATGTTTTAAGTAAGCACTGACAAGAGTACAGTGAAGGGACCTGGTTGATGTCAATAGGCAAAGAGTTCCAAAGTGTAGGTGCTGCTACACTAAAAATGACATTTCTTACACATGTATCAGGCGGCATCTCTGACAGTGAAAATTATTCATGGCTACCTGCATTTTTTTAAAAAACACAAAGTTTAATAAAAATCCTATTATATTATCCAACTGATCACCTATCACCAGCTTCTGACTGTGTTCTGGGATTAATTCAAAGTCAGTAGTGGCTTTAGGTAATTTTAGACTCTAGACTTAATGGTCTTACATGTGACAGACTCCCGCTCCTGCCCCCCTTCTTTAGATCAAAATGCCTATTTCATTGCTTGCTTCACCAAGCCGTAAGACAGCGCTGCTGCTAGGGGAATCCCGAGCATTCAGTGGCGTGGGCCCCCAGAGTCTTTCCTTGAGTGCACCACCATTCAAAGTGATGGCGATGACTTTTTAAAGCCCTTTGTGGACTTTGGGGCCAGGGTATCAGAGACATCCAATGGAGCTGAATGCAGGGCCAGTTTTCAGGGTGGGCAAGCCCTGGGCACGGAGCTGAAGGAGGCGCCAAGCTGAGCTCACTGGCTGTGCTTTTTGAATGCACTGTCTGGGTTAACTAGGGTGGCAAAAAGAAAGTGTCAGTCACCTTTTTGCCACCGTTCTGCAGGATCTTTGGGTACCAACTTCAAAAATGATCTTCCTTCAATTAGCTTGAAAGTGTGTTTATTTTTCCATTTGCACTTTGATGTCATTTGCGCTATGTAAAAATCGGTGGAACACAGCTCTGTGAACACATACACGGGTCCTTTTAGAGGGCAGCGGGAGCAGAGGCCTTAACATCACACCTGCACCAGGCCCCATAAACCATCTGGGTGAACCTAGAAAGCAGGTGCACCAAAGGCATTCCTTGCCCACAGCTCTATTTATCCTAGGGCCAGCTCCGACTTGAAGGTCAGAAGATTCAGGACAGACAAAAGGAAGTGCTTTTTCACACTGGCGCATTGTTAAGCTGTGGAATTTGCTTCCACAGGAGGTAGTGGACTTGGATGGCTTTAAAAGGGGAGGAGATCAATTCATGGAGGATAAGGCTATCTCTGACTTCTAGCCGTGATGCCACTGTTCTTCCTCCACTGTCAGAGGCAGGATACCTCTGGACACCAATTGCTGGGGAAAGTGTGCTGTTGTGCTCTTACTCTGCTTGCCGGCTTCCCTCAGGCATCTGGTTGGCCACTGTGAGAACAGGATGCAGGACTAGATGGGCCTTTGGCCTGACCCAGCAGGCTCTTCTTATGATCTTTTCTGAAGGGCCATCTTCCCTTGTTTTATTGATTACCAAATCTTATTAAGATAATCATCAGAGGCCCTTTTTTGTATTTCTGCTGTCCCTCAAGTCCTCTGGTTGTGGCTGTAGGCGTGTCAGGGTTCTGGATTCTCCTCAGCTAGGAATAAAACTCCTTCCCTCCACACACACTTATGGCTCCACCTATCACCACACTTCTTGTCCTTTTACTTCCCATTTTCCTTTTCCTTTCCCCCCCTCCCTCCGCCTCTTTCCTTTCTGTCCTGTGTGTGGTCTG
Organism: Rhineura floridana; assembly: GCF_030035675.1. Lineage (NCBI taxonomy): Eukaryota > Metazoa > Chordata > Lepidosauria > Squamata > Rhineuridae > Rhineura > Rhineura floridana. Next base: position 11,468,905 of record NC_084485.1, on the reverse strand, counting down.
GCATTAAATTTGTCCATGTGACATGTGTATTGGAGTAAATGATTATATAACGTATAAATATGCATGGATATGTGTTGTGATGGGGAAGGTGAAAGGCACAGGTGGGGAATCCTTTTTTTTCAGCCCAAGGGCCACACGGGGAAGGCCTGTAGATCAGTGTTAGAGCATCTGCCTTGCTTGCAGAAGGTCCCAGGTTCAATCTCCAGGTAAGGCTGGGAGAGTTTCCTGCATGAAACCCCAGAGGGGAGCTGCCAGTTAGAGTTGACAGTAGTGTTGGCTGTGTTGGAAGTGGGGCAAGAGCAACTCCTGTTTTGTTCTTTTGTTTATGTTCCAGAAGGGAGATAGAGTTAGGGTCCTCCAGATGGATAGGCTTGTTTACCTTTACCTGTGATGCTCTGACTGACTTCCTTCCGGCTACTAGGCTGTTAGGTCCTCCTTCTGCCCTTTCCACTTCCTTTCTTCTCCGACTGTCCGGGAGAGAGGAGACACCTTTTGTCTCTGCTCCCTCTCTCCTAGCCATGAGGTCAACTCCCACACCTGGGCATTGCACCTCCAACTTAGTTAGTTAGTTAGTTAGAACTAGGTATGCCTTTCTATCTACTATGTATTTCTTTAAATAAAACAGCTTTTCTTATTTTACCAAGTCTCAGTGATCCTGATGCAGGGTAAAAGCCTGCTTTCTTAGGTAGACGCACACACATGCTGGCACACTCGCATTTCAACATCCGCTGTTACTCTGCTGCTGTGCTGCTTTAAAACAAGTTTAGCAACACACAAAGCAACAGGCTGGTGGCTCCATGTCAGTGGGGCAGTTGAATCTGCTCTGGATTTTAGTCTACACTGTCAAGGACCAGACAACTGTCAAGGAGATTCAGCACCTTGGACTGCTCCTTAGATTAGATTAAAACCCAGAGCGGATTCCACTGCCCCACCGGCATGGAGTCACTAGCCGCCACTGGTTGACAGTACTGAGTTAGATGGACAGATGGACTGATTCAGAAGAAGGCAGATTCCTATGATCATGTGTTCCTGTTCCTTCATGGTCAACCTCCTGGGGCTCCATGCCAGTGGTGGGTGAATTCAAATAAACAAGCAAACAGAAACCTCAGCGCCTACGACCAGAATTACATCAATACATGTCTCACACACCCTGTTCAGCTAACTGCAGGACAAGAGTACCCATCAATGTACCTTCCAGTATTTCATCTCCCTCCCTTCTTCAAGACTGTATGTCTTTTGGTTGCTTTGTTTCCAAGAGGAAGACCAAAAAAAAAAAAACACGCCACAAAACCTGCCTGCCTGCCTGTCAACACCAACGTACTGAAATTTGCATTAAGAAGGGAGGGGTTCAAATGTGCCAGCCAGTTGGACCCAGCTGCTTCAAAACACCTGGCTCTTCCTCTTACAAAGGAAGAGGTGGTTGTTGTGGTTGTTATGTGCCTTCAAGTTGATTTTGACTTATGGCGACCCTATGAATCAGTGACCTCCAGTAGCATCTGTCATGAACCACCCTGTTCAGATCTTGTAAGTTCAGGTCTGTGGCTTCCTTGATGGAATCAATCCATCTCTTGTTTGACCTTCCTCTTTTTCTACTCCCTTCTGTTTTTCCAAGCATTATAGTCTTTGCTAGTGAATCATGTCTTCTCATTATGTGTCCAAAGTATAATAACCTCAGTTTCATCATTTTAGCTTCTAGTGACAGTTCTGGTTTAATTTGTTCTGACACCCAATTATTTGTCTTTTTCGTGGTCCATGGTATGCGCAAAGCTCTCCTCCAACACCACATTTCAAATGAGTTGATTTTTCTCTTACCCGCTTTTTTCACTGTCCAACTTTCACATCCATACATAGAGATCCAGAGAGCCAGTGTGACATAGTGGTTAGAGTGTTGGACTGTGACCTGGGAGAACAGGGTTCGAATCCCCACACAGCCATGAAGCTCACTGGGTGACCCTGGGCCAGTCACTGCCTCTCAGCCTCAGAGGAAAGCAATGGTAAACCCCCTCTGAATACTGCTTAACATGAAAACCCTATTCAGAGGGTCGCCATAAGTTGGGATCAACTTGAAGGCAGTCCATTTTTTTTTTTTACATAGAGATCAGGAATACCATGGTCTGAATGATCCTGACTTTAATGTTCAGTTATACATCTTTGCATTTGAGGACCTTTTCTAGTTCTCTCATAGCTGCCCCTGCCAGTCCTAGCCTTCTTCCTATTTCTTGACTATTGTCTCCATTTTGGTTAATGACTGTGTCAAGGTATTGATAATTCTTGACAAGTTCAATAAAGGAAGAGGTCTTCTTGCTTATTGTCCAAGAGACACAGTTAATGATGCAGCCCTGTTTCACTGTTGCTGAATGAGAGGCAGCAAAAGACGTCTGTGTCACCTGCCCCTATACTTATGCCAGAAGAATATTTGCTAGTCTTCATTTGCTATTTGCTAGTCTTGCTAGCCACAAGACTTTTTGTTCTTTTAGACCCCTGCGCACTTCCAGACAGTCAGTATTTTGTGAGAGGGATTCAAACACATAGGTTTCTGCAATTAAAGTGGATTGAAGCAGTCTGTCACCCACACATTACAAATCTACTTTTAAAAAGAAATGGACTTTTTACAGTTAGGAAAGTGTCAGGGAAAGGAATTGAAAACTGTAGGATGAAAAAATGGTTAATGGGAAATTGTGTAAACACTGGTAAGCAAATCAGGGTGAATGTTCCTTGCCATATACCCTCCACACAAACAAATCAGAATGCATACTCAGTCAAGATTGGATATTATCTAACCTCCATGTAAGGTTTGTACAAGCAAGTGGGACAAATCCTCAATAAACAGGTCATCTGGAGGAGCCCTGGACTTGTTTGCTGTGTGTGAGTTTACACTACCTCTGCCAAGTTTTTAGCGCCCTCTGGTGAGGAAAATATTTTGCAGCTGAAAGCCAAATTTGAGAAGCTGATGAGATCTTCCCCTGAGCTGCTTGCAATTTGAGGAGCAACTGCTCAGAGAAGAATGCAAAACATGGTGAAGGTGTGTTGCTCCCAAGCTCTTACTTTTGAAATCAGAGGTATTGATGACCCTCTCTTCCCTTCTCCAAGCAGTGAGAAGTTCAGGAGTGGAGCAATTACCCAGGTTTGATTTTCTTTGGAAGCAGGTCACTGGAAGCTTATAGAGTTTGTAATATATGAGTTTACCTATATGTTTACAATGCTGGGAAAAACAGAAGGGAGTAGAAAAAGAGGAAGGCCAAACAAGAGATGGATTGATTCCATCAAGGAAGCCACAGACCTGAACTTACAAGATCTGAACAGGGTGGTTCATGACAGATGCTCTTGGAGGTCACTGATTCACAGGGTCGGCATAAGTCGTAATTGACTTGAAGGCACATAACAACAACAAATAGATTTACATGTCCAGCGTAGATGGAGGTACAACATGAAACACCTTGAACAGACACCCAAAGTTCACCGTCTCACATCAGGCCACCAAAGAGAAGCATTAGTCTACCTGATGGTATTTTTAGGTTGTTTTTAAATTGTTTTTAATGTCGCATTTTAAAATTGTTGTTAACCTGCCCTGGGACCTTTGGGTGAAGGGCAGGTAGTAAATGATGATGATAATAATTTATATTTATTTTATTGTTATATTTATATCCCACCTTTCTTGCAAAGAGCTCAGGGTGGCATACAAACAGGGTTCTTCCCCTCCTAATTTTATCCTCATAGTAACCCTGTACAGTCAGTTAGGCTAAGAGACTGGCCCAAGATCACCCAAAGAGCTTCATGGCCAAGTGGGAATTTGAACCCAGGTTTCCCAGGTTCTAGTATGACACTCTAATCACTACACCACCCTGGCTGGCGTAATGGTGGTTCCATCTGCAGAGCTCTGTTGTCTAGTCCATCCTCCTCCTCCTTTTCCAAATGAGCTCAGCATGTATTTTAGGTGCTGATTAACTTGTCTGGCTCCTTTGCCCAGCCCCATTATCAACTAATGTTTGCTCAGAGGAGAGAGGCGGGGTACTCAAGTCTGTGAAGACCAACTGGGTCATCCTCAGTGCAAACATTTCTGATGGAGCCAGCTAGTATCTGTCTGGAGGAGAACTGAGGTTTTATGTTTGCTTTAACGGTGGAATAGAGATCAGCCATTTTCCCAGCTGTTTGCTAGGCTGCCGTGGGCAGAATCATTAACCTAGCTGGCAAAGTGGATGTTCAGCACCAGACTGCTTCATTAAGTTCGGTTTTTGAACTTGGTCGGGGAAAGGATCTTCATCTAATTTGCCAAGGCCGTCGTCATCATCATCATCATCAAATTATTATTACCTAATATAAAAGATCACTAGGCAACTTACATACACAAAAAACAACTACCAAGCTTAATAATAATAACTCACAATAACTTCGTCTGTCTATCTATTGCAGAAACAGAAATAAGGATGATAAGGTTATATCAAACTAAGTCAATGCACCCGGTGAACAACTTCCACATTTGCAACAAAATGTCCTCTCCCTCTCCTCTCCCCACACATCCCGTGCACCCTTCACCAAATCTGCTCTAGGTTTCCCTCCAATCTACTAGAGAAGATTTGGGGGTGGAGCGGGGGGAGGGAGAAGAAGTCACCTTGCATGAGTGGAAGTCATTCCGCATGCCTAGTGACTTCACAGGATATAACAACCCAGTATCATACTCCCTCATGCTCCAGGGAGAAGAGGTAGGTTTTAACCTGGTTAATTTCTGTCTATCCAGGGAATGGAGCAGGGCAGGACAGAAATATGAATATGCAAAGCTGCCATATACAACATCAGTCCACTGATGCATCTAGCTCTGGCTCAACATTGTTGATTCTGAGTGCAATCTTGTGAAAAAAATCTCAGTAAGATAAACTCTATTCAATAGGGCTTACTATCTAGGACATGTGCTTAGGACTGCGGCCTCTGAGTAAGGTAGACAGATGCAAGGCTGTGGAGTCGGAGTCAGAGTTGTGGAGTCGGAGTCGAAAACAATTTTGGGTGGAGTCAGAGTCGGTAGAAATGTACCGACTCTGACTCCAGCTTCAAAATAAAATTAATAATTCATTTATTTTTGTTTTAATGTATTTTAAGCTGCTTTTGATATCATCGACCATGGTATCCTTCTGGGAAGACTCACGGAGTTGGGAGTTGGGGGTACTGCTTGGCAGTGGCTCCGCTCCTACTTGGTGGGTCGTCACCAGAAGGTAGTGCTTGAGGAACATTGCTCGATACCCTGGACTCTCCATTGTGGAGTTCCGCAGGGATCGGTACTGTCCCCCATGCTTGTTAACATCTACATGAAGCCACTGGGTGCGGTCATCAGGAGTTTTGGGGTGCATTGTCATCAGTATGCTGATGACACGCAGCTCTATTTCTCCTTTTCATCTTCTTCAGGTGAGGCTGTTAACGTGCTAAACCGTTGCCTGGCCACGATAATGGACTGGATGGGAGCTAACAGACTGAAGCTCAATCCAGACAAGACCGAGACGCTGTTGGTGAGTGCCTTCTCTGCTCAGATGGTGGATGTTCATCCTGTTCTTGATGGGGTTACACTCCCCTTGAAGGAACAGGTTCGTAGCTTGGGAGTTCTTTTCGATCCTTCCTTGTCTCTTGAGGCCCAGGTGGCCTCGGTGGCACGGAATGCTTTCTACCATCTTCGATTGGTAGCCCAGCTACGTCCCTATCTGGACAGTGACGACCTCACTTCAGTTGTTCATGCTCTGGTAACTTCTAGATTGGACTACTGCAACGCGCTCTACGTTGGGCTGCCCTTGAAGACTGTTTGGAAACTACAGCTAGTCCAGAATGCAGCGGCCAGATTGTTGACGCGGACCAGAAGGTCTGCTCATATAACACCTGTTCTGGCCCGTCTGCACTGGCTTCCTATTTGTTTCCGGGCTAGATTCAAAGTGCTGGTTTTGACCTATAAAGCCCTACACGGCATGGGACCGCAATACCTGGTGGAACGCCTCTCCCAATATGAACCTACCCGTAATAATAATAATAATAATAAATTTAATTTCTTCGTCGCCTATCTGGCCAATGTCCACTCTAGGCGACTTACAAAATTATTAAAATACAATTAATAAAATACAGTAATACAATAAAAACAATAGATCTACAACAACAATATTAAAACTGGGTAGGAGGCATTACAATTATATCGATTAACCCTCCCCGGATACCCCGAAGGCCTGCTGAAAAAGCCAGGTCTTTAAGGCTTTCCGAAATACATTTAGGGAAGAGGCATGCCGGAGATCTTGTGGGAGGGAGTTCCAAAGAGTGGGGGCCGCCACTGAGAATGCCCTCTCTCTTGTACCCGCCAATCTGGCTGTTTTTGTTGGCGGGATTGAGAGAAGGCCCTGTGTGGGCGATCTTGTCGGGCGGCATAATTGGTGGCGTTGAAGGCGCTCCGTGAGATAAACTGGGCTGAAACCGTATAGGGATTTAAAGGTCAATACCAACACCTTGAATTGGGCTCGGAAAACAACTGGAAGCCAGTGTAGGTCGAACAACACTGGTGTGATGTGATCTCGGCGGTGACTATTCGTAAGTAGTCGAGCCGCCGCATTTTGTATCAGTTGTAATTTCCGGACCGTTTTCAAGGGTAACCCCACGTAGAGCGCATTACAGTAGTCCAAATGAGAGGTGATCAGGGCGTGTACCACCAGTGGGAGCTGATGAACAGGAAGGTAGGGCTGCAGCCTTTGTATGAGGTGTAGTTGGTACCAGGCTGCCCGGCTCACTGCCGAAATCTGAGCCTCCATGGACAGCCTGGAATCAAGCACAACCCCAAGGCTGCGGACCTGGTCCTTTGGGGTAAACTCACCCCATTGAACTTCAGGTCAATGTCACCCAACCTTCTCTTGTCCGAAGCTCGGAGGGTGGTGACTAGAGCTAGGGCCTTTTCAGTGGTGGCCCCCGAACTGTGGAACAGTCTCTCTGATGAGGTGCGCCTGGTGCCGACGCTACTATCTTTTCGGCGCCAGGTGAAAACCTTTTTATACTCCCAGGCATTTTAAAGTGTATTTTAAACAGCATTTCCGTATTTTGGATGTTGTTTGGTTCGTTATTGTTTGTTTGTTTGTTTTTTATTATTTATTGTATTTATTGTATTTATATATTGTGCTTGTTTTTATCTTTTTGTACACTGCCCAGAGAGCCTTCGGGCTTAGGGCGGTATATAAATTAAACTAAATAAATAAATAAATAAATAAATAAAATTTTTATGATGTCTTAAAGTGTTTTTAGCTTTTCTGTTTGCCGCCCTGGGCTCCTGTTGGGAGGAAGGGCGGGATATAAATAAAATAATAAATAAATAAATAAAATAATATACATTTGCCATTTATGGAGTCGGAGTCAGACAGTAGAGTCGAAGGTTTGACATACCGACTCCACAGCCCTGGATAAATGTCTTACTTTACAGAGAAGAGTCCTTTATTTGAAAGGCTGTGTGCTCCATGTCCAGCTTGAAGATACAAGAACTCGAAGGAGACTGAGCAGGAAAGGCCTTGAAGATGCCCATCCACGGTGAGCACCTGGACTGCAGACTGAGCAGGCACACCTGGTCGCCTGGTCACACTCTTCCCCACTATTCCTATTGAAACTGTAGGTTATGTTTCTAAATTTGCATCTATACATATAAATCAGCATTTTAGGCAAATCAGTATCCTCAGTTGCTCTGTTGTTATTACTTATTGTTTCCCATGAGACATCCCGAAGTGATTTACCATATAATAAAATATATAAAACATATATATACAGTGAAAACAATTGTATATTTAAAAATAATTAAATACAAAAACAGTTGAAAAGAACAGCACGTACATAAGATCGATTATTCAAATCCAAGACAGATGCCAAGTGGGATAAAGAGTTTAGAAGGCTTATTGAAAGAGGAATGTCTTTAGTAGGTGCCAAAAATGACAATAGAGAAGGTGCCCGTCTGATATGTAAAGGGAGTTCTACAGGGTAGGTGCCACCACGCTAAAGGCCCAGTTCTGACATCATGTGGGACCTCCTGATAGGATGTTGTCTGCAGGATGCCCTCTCCTGCAGAAGGCAGTGATTGGTTGGGTATGTAGGGAATCTTTTAGGCATCATGATCTCAAGTTGTAATGGGGCTTTTTACATCAATACCATCATTCAGTGGCAGCTGATGGCTACATGTCAGTGGGGCAGTGGAATCTGCCCCGGGTTTTAGTCTGAACCTTCAAGGAGCTGTCCAAAGTGCTGATAGTTTGGACTAAAATTTGGAGCAGATTCCACTGCCCCACTGACATGGAACACCAGCAGCCACTGCCAGCACCTTGAAACTAGTTTGGTAGCTAATTGGCAGCTAATTTTGTCCTATTTTTTTGTGACATGTACATTGCTGCCCTACCTCTGAGTAGCTATTGTTGTCCAAGGCATCAGACATAACTCCTTCCCAACTCTGCTGAGATGCAGGAAGGATCATAGCTCAATGCTGATCTCCATCAAAAGGTCCCAGGTTCGATCCCTGGCATCTCCAGGTAGGGCTGGGAAAGACTCCTGAGTCCTACCGGAAACCCTAGAGAGCTGCTGCCAGTCAGTGCTTAGACAATGTTGAGACAGAGGAACCAATGGTCTGACTCAGTAAAAATAGAACTCCACTAAATTTAGTCATTGGATTGTATCTATTGCTAGTTTTATATGGACTTCTTGTTGTTATATGCCTTCAAGTCAATTACTTCTTATGGCGACTATGAATCCAAAGGATTCATAGGGTTTTAATGGTAAGAGGTATTCAGAGGTGGTTGACCATTGCCTTCCTCTAAGCCTCCGGCACCCGGTATGCCCAGGCGGTCTCCCATCCAAGTACTAGCCAGGGCTGACCCTGCTTAGCTTCTGAGATCAGACGAGATTGGGCGTGTTCAGGGTAGTACAGCCATAGGCCCTACACAGATTAGACCCATTGAAATTAATGGATCTGACAAATGTAATTCAATTAATTTCAATGGCTCTACTCCGAGTAGGACTTAGCTGGCTCCAATCCCTTGTTTTCTTGCAAGGGAATTTGCCCAGTGAGTGTTTGTAGGCCATGGCCTGTGTTTTTTTGTGTTGTTGCTTTTGCTGAAGATCTATGCAAATATTTAGAAATCATTCAATCCCTGAAAGTCTTCTCCTCCTATATGGGAATACATTAAAGGTCAAATTCCAGAAGGGTAGTGATATGTGTTTCCTGCAACAGAAACAACACAAGAGTCTTGTGGCATTTTGTAAAAACTAACCAATTGGCTGTGACATAACTTTTGAAGGTAAAAGTCCACTTTGTCAGATGCAGGGCAAATTCTCCCCAGTTGGCCCACTGTACACACATTTGTGTACATAAGGAGAGAGGAATGGAAAACTGTCAACAATGAGGCCGAAAAGCCACGAGATACAACTGTTACAGGAGGCCTGTGACAATTCTATGCAAAGGTCATGTCTGGTCTTTAACTGAGAGTTATTTTAGGTGTGCCCAAGTTGCCAGACATGCCCAGTGGGATTTTCATGGCAAGGAATGGGCAAATCGGTCAATTTCTCAAGCTTTTTAATTTTTCCAATCTTAAATTCAGTTCTCTACATTTCCACTTCAGTTTGTGAAGTTCTAGTCCTCAAGAAAATTCATCAGCATTTTAGTGCAAATGTCTCCTTACATATTTTTGTATGCAATTTTGCCTAATACATACATGTTTGCAAATCAGTTTTTCCTAATATAGTGCATTTTGATATGTTATTTTCACAAATATATATATTCTTATGCCTACTTCACTAGTAGGGAAAGGCCATAACTTATTGGCAGAGCACTTGCTTTGCATGCAAAAAGTCCGGGGTTCAATCCCTGGCCACTGACAGCCTAGAAAGTTGCTGCCAGTCAGTGTAGACAATACTGAGCTAGATGGACCAGTGGTCTGACTCAGTATAAGGCAACTTCTTGCATTCCTGAGATATGCATTTTGTACACATCACTTGGCTGGAGAACCGTACTGCAAAATTTAGAGGACGGATGTCACAGGATGGCTGCATTTCAGTTCACATATTGTTTTAGGAAGTGGAAATCAGGTAGGTTTGCCTTTAAATACACAAAGGATTTGAATTTGTCCCTCATCCTACCAATGGCATATCAGAAAACTGCTTTTGAGAGTCCCCTCGGTTTCAAAAGAAACTTGCTTATGTGGCATGTTGAATGTGTATAGAGAAGGGCTGGAGCTCAACTGGTAGAGCATCAGCTTTGCACCCAGAAGGTCCCAAGTTCAATCCTTGGTGTCCACAGGTAGGGCTGTAAGTGCCCCCTGCCTCAATATTTTCTTTCTCTGAATTTCCCAGGAGGAGGTCCAGTACGGTCCAAAACTCATTGGACTAATAAAATCTCCTTTGTCTACCCCATCGTTTGTCCACCTGGCCTAGTATTATATACTCTGGTTGGCCACAGGTCTCCAGGGCAAACTTCCCTAAGGTGGTATGTGCTCCAGACGGACATGCTGGCTGGGGCTGATGGGAGTTGTAGTCCGAAAGATCTGGCGGGCACCAAGTTAGGGGAGGCTGCCTTTGAGGCCTAGTCAGAGCCTTAGAAATGGCTGTTCTACAAACTCAGGGAGAGGGGGTCTTTGTGATGTCCTTCCCCAGCACCACCTGTGAAGCTCTCGCTTGTGACTACGAGCAGACAGGAACATCAGGTTTTCTTCTTACCCTTTACAGCTCTAGCACAGATTTCAACAAATCCCCCTGCTAGTCCTTACTACCCCACACTCTGTATCTCTTATAACCTTTAGACTGTGTCTTAGTCCCTGCCAGGCTATCTCGATACCTTGTGTCTATGGGTATAGGTAATTCCCAAACCCCCCTGCAGCCTCTTGCACTGAAGCGTACAGCCCTGGGTTTCTCTGTGGGACTGGATACACTTTCCTCCGATCTGCCGCTGCCACCATTTGATACAAACTGTTCAGCCTTGGTTACTTTGCTATTCCCCCTGGTATGTGTTTCCCAGCTGAAGGAATCAGGCTTATGTTTAACCAAGAAATATATTTATTAAGAATTAGAAATAACAAGATAACTTAAGGAATGTTTCACAAGCGTATGGTTTCATCTATATTCTCTTATGTACTTGACTTCTTACTAATTGCCTCAGAACTCCGACTCACTCTCAACAACACCGAACACCATCCACCTCCTCAATTAACCACCCCAACACCACCCAGATTCAACTGTCATTCTTCCATTTATACTCCCAGCCATTCAAACGCTCAGCCAATCATCCAGCGTTCTACTGCTCATGTACTCCCCCCTCCTCTTTCACTCCACTTACCATATGTCTTCTATATAAACAGCACTTACCATATTTACAATATAAGCAGGAACATCACAGTCTTCAATGTCATACACTCTTTTTTCTTGTTAAAACTAGAGATACCAGGGATTTGGTGTGAGACCTGTACTGCACAGTGTTTTACCACCAAGCTGAGCTGTGGCCTTTATATTATTTCTTTGTGTGTACACATCTCAAAACTGAGGATAAAACTTCGTTCATTTGATGAAGCAGCCTTTATCCAAGACAGCTTATGGAAGCAAGCCTATCTTCACAGGAAAGCCAGCTTGAGGGGCCTGGAAAAGCAATGCAAGTGCTGCTCTGCGGGCAGAGATGGCAGCATTATTTATGTAGTTATAGTGCTGGATGAGGACCTGGGAGGCAAGAGTTCAAATCCCCAATATGAAGCTTGCTGGGTGACCAAGGTGTGTGCCACCTTGAGCTCCTTGGAGGAAAGGTGGGATATAAATGTAATAATATTTATTTTTATCTCCTTACGTATGCATCCCACCTTTCTTCCATCTTGGAATCCAAGGTGGCATACATGTGGTTCCTAAAATGTCACCCATCCAGGTACTGACTCAACTCAGACCTGGCTTAGCTCCAGCAAGGTGGTGGGCATTCCCTGGATGGCACACACACTGGAAATTCCCCAGCTCATCTGTGGAAATGGGCATGCTTGGGGTGTGTGTGCTTCCTTCCCTGCCTGCCATCAGTATAAGGTAAGGCTGCTCTGTTAATCTGTTAGCCTGTGAACTTTAGAGCATCATTATTTGATTAAACAGGAAATTGTGAGGGTTAGTGGGAAAAAATAGAATCCATATTGTAATGCAAAGAGTTCATACAACAACAACGTATGATGTCACAACATTTATTTTCTTTGGCCACTTCAAGAAAACTTTTTGATGTCATTTAATACACTTTTTAAAAAATGCATAGCTGATTAATGCAGTGCACCAGGTTGCAACGAGCCATTTTAAATAGCAATGACAGTCCCCTGAAATGTGGTCACTTGGTCTGAACAATCTGGTAAAACCTACTGCTAGACGCACATTTTGTTCTTCCATTAAACAGGTGCATTTCTAAAGGAGCACATGAGATAATCAGTCAAGGACATCCATGTTTGTTGGCATAGAGCAGGGGTTGCCAATGCAGTATCTGCAGGTGCCAGTTTACCCACCACTACCTCCTGCATCACCTGCAGAAGGGCAAAAGGTCTCAGTAAATATCCTTTCAAAAATCCACAATGCACGAAAGACTGTTTGCTCTTCCTGCTCAGTTCCTACATGGCTTCTCCTACATTGAACACACCCCTTTAAACATGCCCACATTTCACTGAATGCCAGGACTAGATACCTACCCATTCTTCTGTTCTGAACAGGTGCAAAAACCTCTCTGTGAGTGTGCCGGTGGTTGAAATAGGTGCATTCCCCCCCCCTTTGATTGGGGGCTGGTGAGGGAAGATGCCCGCACCATTTTGTGGTCCTGTCTCTTTTTCTGCTCTTTTACATTTGGCAACCATTTTGTGACTGCCATCCATGGCCCCTTCTCAAAATTCCAAAAGTACCCACTCGTCCAGAGAAAAATATAGCATCCAGAGTTCCCTCCTGGGAGGCAAGTTCTCTCCACAACTATAAACGTGAAAAAGTTCACATTCCACGATGAGTACTGCAAATCTGTGAGTGGCATCATCAGACAATGCAGAAAACACACAAATATGTTGAGATTTGTTCTGGGAACACAGCCTTCATTTTCAAGAGGATGTCTGTTCTTTCACCTCTCTGATTCTTTCCAATCCAGAGACACACAGATTCTCCTTTCTTCTGCATGATAGCTTTTATATCCAAATGAACACCCATGGATCTTCATGAGTGCCAGTTATATGGACATGCCCCCAGATTCTGCCATTCCTATCTACAAGATGTAGTGATGGCTGGCACTGTGAGAACAGGATGCTGGACTTGATTGGCCTCATCCAGCAGGGCGCTTCTTATGCTCGTATCTTGTTGCAATGAGGGCAATAAAAGTTGGACGCGTCACATTAAATGTTGCATCTCCACGATCAAAGTCTGCACTAGCACAGTAGCCCAGAGCCTACTCACTTATGCCCTAAGTGTATGTGATTTTCAATATGCTAGGGGGTCTCTTTTTCATATGGAATTTGCAACATTTTAAGGAAAGAGGAGGAGGTATCTTTGCAAAATCGTGGAGGATGGGTGTAGTGCTGGATGACTGGAGAAGGGTTAATATTGTCCCTATCTTCAAAAAGGGCAGCAAGGAAGAACCTGAGAACTACAGACCAGTCAGCCTGACATCGATCCCTGGGAAAACCCTGGAGCAGATTAAAAAGTAGTCAATCTCTAAGCACCTTGAAAACAAAGCAGTGATTACCAGAAGACAACATGGATTTATCAAGAACAAATCCTGCCAAACTAATCTTATCTCATTTTTTCTGATCGGGTAACCTCCTTGGTAGACTGTGGGAATGCTGTGGACATACATAATATATCTTGACTTCAGCAAAGCTTTTAACAAAGTGCCCCATGATATTCTGATTAGCAAACTAGCTAAATGTGCTAACTAGCTAAAAGAAGAGAAGACTGAGGAGAGATAAGATAGCATTGTTCAAGTACTTGAAATGTTGCCACACAGAGGAGGGCCAGGATCTCTTCTCGATCATCCCAGAGTGCAGGACACAGAGTAATGGGCTCAAGTTGCAGGAAGCCAGATTTCAACTGAACATCAGGAAAAACCTCCTAACTGTTAGAGTGGTACAACAATGAAGCCAATAACCTAGGGAGGTGGTGGGCTCTCCAACCCTGGAGGCATTCAAGAGGCAGCTGGACAGCCACCTGTCGGATATGCTTTAAGTGGGATTCCTGCATTGAGCAGGGGTTTGGACTCGATGGCCCTGTAGGCCCCTTCCAACGCTACGATTTTATGATTCTGTTCTATGGTTCTAAGAGGAAAAAACTTCTTTCATTCAGGATTCTCATAGTTGGTGAAACTCTGAAGCTGCCCTTGGAGATGCTTGAAGTCCGGCCTTTCTTTTGGATTAAGGTCCCAGCATTTATGCATGATATTGTACATTGTGGCTGGGCATTTTGGAGGGCAGTTCATCCGGAAACCAGTCTGTACATGCTTGAAAACTTCACTATTGGTCATACCTGCAAAAGGAGATTAATATTATATTGTTCACATCATTTAAAATAAATAAAAAAAATGTTTAGTTAGCCTGGCAAGGTGCTACTGAATTTAGCCTAGCACCAACTTGGATGGCTTTAAAAGAGGATTAGCCTATGAATGGCTACTAGCCATCACAGTTATGTTCTTCCTCCACTGTCGGAGGCAGTATGCTTCAGAATACCAGATGCTGGGACTGCAGGTGAGAAGAGTGCTGTGGTGCTCAGGTCCTGCTCGCGGGCTTCCCATGGGCATCTGACTGGTTACTGTCAAACTGGATGTTGGACTAGATGGGCCACCGGCCTGATCCTGCAGGCTGTTCTTATGTTCTGTTGTTTTTTATTACTTTTTTTTTCTTTTTTTAACCATTTCACCAGAAATGTAGATCATGTTTTGCAGAGTACAATAAGCAAAAAGATAGGTCCAAGAAACATCCGCTCTAAGAACAAAGGAAGCTGCTTTATACTGAAACAGACTATTGGTCCATCTAACTCACTAGTTGTCTATACTGACTTGCAGTGGCTGTTCAGGGTTTTACATGAGGAGTCTCTCTCTGACCTAACTGGAGATGCTGGGGACTGAACCCAGAACCTTCTGCATGCAAGACAGATGCTCAGCTACTGAGCTACGGCCCTTCTCCAATCTACATTTTGACGAAGGTAATGGGGCAGTGATGGATCAAGATATTTTCCAATATGAAGCAGAGCCCACATTCCCACCCTCCTCCCCCGCCTCTGGCCAGGGTCAACACGTCAAGCACTAATTCCTGACTTCACCTATCCCCCAAGTCTTCAAAGTGCAGCCGGAAGCAGAATATTGATCCTAGTTGCATGATGCAACCTGCTTAAAACATTTTTGCTTAGGCAAGCCTATTCAGACATATAGATGTTGAGATGTTTTAATCTCTTCTTAGTTTTCTGTTAATTTTAATGATCTTTTAAATGTTTTTAGTTGTTTTTTAAACTGTTTTTTAATTTATAATTTTAATATTTTTTTGTAAACTGCTTTGAGGTCTTATTACAATGTAAGCGGTATATATATTTTGTTAAATAAATCCATAAGTGAGCAGGCTAGCCATGTAATGCAGCCTTCGCCAACTTGGGGCCTTCCAGATCAGTGCTCTTCAACCTTGGGTCCTCGGTTATTCTGCGACTACAACTCCCATGATCCCTTGGCCAGTGGCTAAGCTGGCTGGGGCTGATGGGAGTTGTTGTCCAAGAACATCTGGGGGTCCAAGGTTGAAGGCCAGTGTTCTAGATGTTTTGGACTGCAATTCCCATCACCCCCAGCCACCTGCTGTGTGGGTTGCAATGGTGACAGGTCCTGTCTTCTCTCTGCCAACAAAATGGCTTGGGGTGGCCCTTCAGAAAGGACCGTATGTCAGTGGAAAAGCATCTTGGGCTGTGAGCACACCAGTCGCCTACAGCAAAGCATTTCCATTGGCTGCACCTGGAGGGGGAACGGGCTGACCTGCCAATCAGTTGTGAAATCTCTTTGAAGCAATTACAAAAAATGCACTCAAGCTGCTCCCACCAGGTTTTACAGTAAAAAGGGTAGGGTTTGACTAGCGTCGTGTGCCTCCATTTTCAGAAAAGAGAGGTGGACACGCACTGGAATGGGCAGAACAGGGAGCATGTCTCTACCTTGCTTTGCATGCAAAAGGTCACTGGTCCAACATCTCAAGGTAGGGCTGGGATTGATTCCCTGCCTGAAGCCATGGAGAGTCGCTGCCACTGAGCTCTTCCACTGAGGCCTTGCTCTGAGTACTGTCACTCACTGAAGTGCGTTTCCCTTGCGTGAAGAAGAGGGCATTTTCAGTGGTGGCACCCTGACTTAGGAACATCCTCCATAAAGAGGCTTGACTGGCATTCACATTACACTATGTAGACAATACTGAGTTGGGTGGACCAATGGTCTGATACAGTATAAGGCAGATTGCTATGGAGCCCTGAACCTAAGACATACCTGGATATGGATTCTGGCCAAGGGTCATGATTTCATAGAGAAGGATTCCAAAGGACCAAACATCAGATTTGACAGAGTAGCGTCCGTGGGAGAGTGCCTCTGGTGCTGTCCATTTGTAGGGAAGGTTGTGGGAGTAAGAGAGATAAATGTCATCCTGCAAAAACAGAAGAACTGTACGTGTAACAAAACCCTCTGAACGCTCAACAACAGTGCACTCTTATTATTATTTGTTCTCCCTCCCATACATACCAATGTTATGCATTTACGTGGAAGTAAATCTCACTAAGTTCAATGGGACACATTTCCAAGTTAGGGCAAAAGTGCTCATGGCATACATCTCTGTGTAACAATAGCATGGCAGCTGATTTTTCTTTTGAGCAGGAATTGGCAGATGTTAACGGAATGCCAGGGTTGCCAATGTGGTGCCCTCCAGATGTTGCTGGGTTATAATTCCCATCAGCCATAGCCACCATGACTTATGGTCAAGGATGATGGATGCTCTGGTCCAACACCTGGAAAGCACCTTGTTGGCTACCACTGTGCAATGCATCCACCCTCTCCCCTGGTGGGCTGGTGTATGAAAGGTAGAGTGGGGAGGGGTGACCTCACCTGCAGGCCTCCATAAGACATAGGAAGAGTCCTGCTGGATCAGGGCAAGGGCCCATCCAGTCCAGCATCCTCTTCTCACAGTGGCCAACCAGATGCCCACGGGAAGCCCACAAGCAGGACCTCAGCAGAAGAACACTCTCCCCATTTGCAATTCCCAGCAACTGACGTTCAGAGCAGAGCTTGGGAAAGTTACTATTTTTGAACTACAACTCCCATCAGCCCAATCCAGTGGCCATGCTGGCTGGGGCTGATGGGTGCTGTAGTTTTAAAAAAGTAACTTTTCCAAGCTGTGATTCAGAGGCATCCTGCCTCCAACAGTGGAAGTAGTCTGATAGGACATAGCGATGCCCTGGCCAATGATGGATTCAGAGTTGGGGTTTGGAGAGAACATGGGGAAAGTCAGTGTGATGTAGTGGCTAGAGCAGCCTTTCCCAACTAGTGGGCCACCAGGTGTTGTTGGACCACAACTCCCATCAGCCTCAGCCAGCATTGCCAATGGTCAGGGAAGATGGGAATTGTGGTCCAACAACATCTGGTGGCCCACTAGTTGGGAAAGGCTGGGCAAGAGCATCGGACAAAGCCTGGGGAAGCACATGTTCAAATCCCCGCTCAGCTGTGAAGCTCAGTGGGTGACGTTGAGCACTCAATCTGATTTATCCTAGCCTACCTCACAGGGCTGATGTGAGGATAAAATGTGGGAGGAGACAGAACCACATATGCCACCCTGGGCTTGTCAGAGGAACAGCCAGCATTAAAAATGTGATCGAAAAATGAACCTTTGATAGTCCCTGATGGATTAGGCAAAGGTGGGGCCTGCCTCATTCAGCATTCTGTTTCACCCAATGGCCAGCCGGATGCCTCTGGAAATGCCACAAGCAGGACAGAAGAGCAACAGCCTTCCTGTGCTATTGCACACCAGGAACTAGTATTCAGAGGCACATTGGCTTTGGCAGACAAGTTTTCATCAGGGAAAGTTAACAGTGCGATTCAGCAGGAGCATGCAAAAGAACAACAAAAAGGGTGCTATTTGCTGCTGAATTCAGATTCCTGAGAATCTCAGATTTAAAAATAAAAATACAATCTCAGAAGGGTGGCTGAATAAGGTTTAACAATGGTTGGGGCTATGCCTCTGCCCTCTACCCTCCCAATGGAAAGCAAACAAAAAACAAGTTATGCAAAAAAGGTACAAATATAGAAGGAATTATGCAAAGTAAACCAATTTATGCAATCAGTGTAATACATGCAAGCCACAAAATCCAGCATATTTTGGTGCTGTATAAATTAAGCAAAATAAGTCAAATTATGCAAATCTGCATAATGTACATGAGCCACAGAATTTAGCATATTTTGGTGTCATACTGTGGATTGCCTTGATGCAGAATTCCACTTTTTAATGTAAAGTAAACACAAGCCAGGGCACAATCACAGCTTGAATGGCTGTTGTGACACACCTGACCTTTGTATTTTCTGTTACCCTCCTTTTTTCAATCCCAGGTAAAATTACCTTGATAAGCCTGGCCATCCCAAAATCTCCCACTTTGCAGATGTTGTTCTCCCCAACCAGGATGTTCCTGGCGGCCAGATCTCGGTGGATGAAATTTTGCATCTCCAGGTAGCACATCCCATTGGCCACCTGGGAGGCCATGTCAACCAGCTCTGATATTTGTAGCTGCTCCCCTTCGGAACCTGAAAAGAAGCACAAAGGGTGGCATGTTTATTAGGACCCATCTCTTGCCACAAGTTTCTTCTGAAAGTTTTGTTCGGGCTTTTTTTCTTCATTGTGACAAATGCAACAGCAGCTGACACAGATGTGCATCTGAAAGGCATGAAAAGGGCTCATATTTCTCCAACATATTAATCTTTGTGGATATGTGTGGATCATTTCCTTCCTTCCTTCCTCTGCCAATACATTAAGCTCTTCCACTGAGGCCTTGCTCTGAGTACTGTCACTCACTGAAGTGCGTTTCCCTTGCGTGAAGAAGAGGGCATTTTCAGTGGTGGCACCCTGACTTAGGAACATCCTCCATAAAGAGGCTTGACTGGCATTCACATTACACTATTTTCAGCTTGAGAAAAATACTGGCTTTTTTTGCCCAGGCATTTTAAAGCAGCTGGAAAGGGCCATTGCTCACTGACAGAGCTATACTTGGCATGCAGAAGGTCCCAGGTTTACTTCCCAGCATCTCCGGATAGGCCTAGGAATGTCCCCAGAAGGCTGCACACGCCATGTACATTTAAAGCACTTTTTAAAGCATGCTGCTCCTCCCAAAGAATCCTGGGAACTGTAGTTTATTAAGGATTCTGGGAACTGTAAATCTGTGAGGGGTAAACGACAGTTTTAACGATGATTTTGGAGGGATGTGCTTTAAATATATGGTGTGTATGCAGGCAATAACCCTGGACTGCGCTGAACACGTAGGCATCAGAGGGAGGTGACACAGTGTCAGGAGCAAGGCTTGAAACTGTGAGTGCCCTACATGTAAGTAATGCATGAACAGACTTATGGCTGTGCTGCTGTCAATGAATGAAACATTTAAAGGCCTCACCTCGGAGGAATTCCAGCAGGTTCCCTTTGCTCATGATCTCTGTGATGATGTACACAGGATCCCCAAGAGAAGAAATGGCATAGAGAGAGAGGATGTGCTTGTGTCTCAGCTTCTTCATAGCCTCAGTTTCATTTCTGAACATGTCCTGGCACGTCAAATCAGCTGAAAAACAAAAAACATACATGTAAAGGAAAAAATGGTGAGCCGTTTCTTCATCAGGAAATGTAATAGTACCGTCTGAGCCAACTCTGGGTTGTTGTTTTTTCTTCTCCAACTAGGGAAGGATGTGGACACCCCCCTGTGATTTGGCAAAGGGTTCTGTATTGTACGGGAAGCTGACGATACTGACAGTAGCACAGGAGCCCATTATGATATCCTGCCAGGCTGCAGACCATCAATGGGAAACCTCTGGCCCTCAGGCCTGTTTATTTATTTATTAGAAGTAAACGATACCCTTCCTCCAAGGAACTCAAGTTGACATAGATGGTTGCCCCCTCCCCATTTTATCCTCACAACAACACTGTAAGGTAGCTTAGGCTAAGAGACAGTGACTGGCCCAAGGTCACTCAACTTTCATGGCCAAGTAGGGATTTGAACCTTGGTCTTCCTCCAACACTCTAGCCACTACACCACCCTGTATCCTCATCCCACCAGGCCTCCTCACTTGGCCTGAGAGGTCAAATTTGGGCCAAGCCATTCCCACCACCAGGAGTGGGGCAGGTAAAGATGCAGCTCCTGCAGGGTTTGCAGGCACTTCTGATCAGCTGCACCTGCAAAGTTCTGTGCTTTTTGCAAATGCCGCCATGATCCTTGGTGCTTGTAAAGGCACGGGGCTTTGTAAGTACTGACAATCAGTTGATTGTTGGCGCTTGCAAAGTGCAGTGCCTTTGCCTGTGTGGTTTGATTTCAAACCATGCAGGCAAGGGAAAAAAGAACCTCTGATGTCATGTGATAGGTGGGTAGACCATCAGGTGATTGACAAATAAGCAAAGGAAAACAGGTCACTTGACATCACTGGGATGTCAGGTACCCACCCACCTGTCAAAGTTGGCCTGTGAGGTTGGGGGAGGTATATCCAGCCCACCTGCCAGATCCAGTTCCCCATCCTTTGCTGCAGAACGTTCTGGGCAAAATGGACATATGGCATGACCTGGCATAGCAAAGGCAGCTTCCTATGTTCCTAGGTAAAGCCAAGCTCTCACCTCGGGGGAGCACTTTGACTGCAACTCTGACTCGGTCTTTCCAGTATCCTTCATAGACTTCTCCAAAGTAACCTGCGCCCAGTTTCTGGACAAGGCTGAACTCTTCCTTTGGCCTTTCCCAGTCATCCCAGTGGGGCATTGCTGTGGGTTCTTGCTGGAATAAAAAAAGAAATGGCAAACTTCCATGAAATAAGGTTTACCCTGAGGAAAGACTTTCAAAGCATTTCTTTTTCATTTCCTCTTCTTAATCTTTTTTTTTTTATAAAGAAATGCAATGCTCACTTGGTTTCACCCTGCCTTGCTAGACTGCACCCTTATACTAGTTAGGATATCTTTACAATACAAAGACATTCCGCTTCTAAATGGATATCTTTATCCCAGCTGATGTCTGAATTGGATTTAATTAATTTTATCTATGTGCAGTTGTTGTTTTAAACCAGGAGTGGCTAACCTGTGTCCCTCCAGTTGTTGCTGAATTACAACTCCCATCAGCCCCAGCAATCATGGCCAGTAGCCAGGGATATGGGTGCTATAGTTCAGCAACATCTGAAGGGCCAAACATTCCCCACACCTGTCTTAAACTGTTTTTATAATTATTTGTTTTTTCAAAAGCAGTGTTCTTATATATGCAACGGTTTTAACTGTTTTTATATATGTAACTGTTTTATATATGTTTTTATTATATCGTAAATAACTTCAGGATGCCTCATGCCTAAACAACAACTATAGTAATAATAAATGTACACATGGGCAACTTGTGGCCTTCCAGCTGTTGTTGAACTACAACTCCCATCATCCCTGACAATTGGCTATGCTGACTTTGGGCTGATGGGAGTTGGAGTCCAACGACATCTGGAGGGCCACAGGTTCCCCACTTCCGATCTTTTGGTTTTATACAGTTTAACTGTCATGCTTTACACCCAAATAACCCTGGGAATCTTAATTTCATAAGGGTACTGAAAATTCTCTGTTAAAGGTCATTGCCTCCTCCCTGATCTTTTCATGGACTGATTTATAATACAGTAGGGCCCCACTTTACAGCGATTCGCTTTACAGCGATTTGCTAATACAGCGGTCTCAATTAGACGCAATTAGACTAAAGCCCCACTCATACGGCTCTTGTTCCGCTTTTATGGTGGTTTTCGGGCATCGCGTGCCATTCTATTCAATGGGTTTCGCTTTACAGTGGTTTTCGCTTTACAGCAGGGGTCTGGAACGTAACCCGCTGTATGAGTGGGGCCCTACTGTAACTGTTTCTACCCTGCCTTTAAAAAAACATTGACTAGGACAGCTTACAAACAGATAAAATTATTTAAAAAACAAAACAAAACAGAGCAAATCAATAAAATCTGAAGCAGCAGATAACACTCTGTATTTCTCCCTATCATACTAAAAGTCCACCTTTTAAATATAATATAGCAAGGCTAAGGTTTCAAAAAAGCTCTCACACCTCTGAATGAAGTGATTTTAAATATGGCAGAGTACCCCCATGGAAAGATTCTTTCTTTTTTTAAAAAAAGCACACCCAGAATAGGGAATTAACAACAAAAATGGACTTATTATTATTATTATTACAACAGCAATAAAATTAATTAATTAATTAGATTTATATCCCGCCCTTCCTCCCAGTAGGAGCCCCGGGCGGCAAGATGTCCCCCTCCCCTGGACAAACCAGCTTTCCAGATTCCTGCCTAGCAACTGGAATTTCTGGTTGGGCCAGTCAAATTCTAGCTGGCTGACACCTGTAGGCCTTCTTTCCTTTTATCAAATGTGTCTCCATCTACTCTGACAGGATAGGCGAGGAGCCATTTCTTCTTGATAACCAGGGCCGGCCCTACCATGAGGCAGCAAATCCTGAGAGGCAGAGAGCAGGCAGAGATGTGTCTGTCTGCCCGCCAGCCCCTAAGCCAGCTTGCCGCCCTTGGGTGCAGCGGAGGAACTGCCCTATCACTAAATAAGGTGCCACTGTCAGTCTACTCAGCTTTTGTGGATGGAATGGAGGTAGAGAGGCCTTCTTGTCCTTTGCCTCAGGCAGCAAAATGTCTTGGGCCAGTTCTGTTGATAAGAGAGAGCTGGTGTGGCAGAGGGGCTGAGAGACCGACCTATACAAATCAAGAGGTCCTTGGTCTGAATCTCACCTCTGCCCAAACTCTCTAGGTCAGAGGTGGGGAACTTTTTTCAGCCTGAGGGCCACATTCCTTTCTGAGCAACCTTTCGGGGGCCACCCCCATGGGTGGGGCCAGAGGCAAAAGTGGGCGGAGCAACAAATGTAAACATTACCTTTGCACAGGAGGCTAGTTTCTACACACACTACACATATGCCCCTCTCTGTCCTCTATCCAGGCAAGCAAAAGGAATCATCGGGGTTCAAGGGCACTTTCCAACCATTCAGAAACACCCAAGGAGGGGGCAAAGCAGAATTGCTATGGGGTGTGGCCTGAGGAACGTGGGTGCAGCTGGAGTGGGGAGATTCCCAAGGGCCAGATCAGCCTGGAGGGCTGCATTTGGCCTCTGGGCCCGAAGTTCCCCCCTGGTCTAGATAACCTTAAACGAGCCATTTTCTCAGCCTCAGTCCCTCCGTCTGTAAAATGGGTGTGTGTGTGCAGTTTAATAATAACAATACTGACTTACAATACTGACACGTTATCTAACAACTAGATAACATGAAGCACTTTGAATGCTTGAAAGCCCTGTACAAAGCAGCAGTAGTATTATTTAAGCCAAACGTAGCTGTGGGTGTAAATGTTGCCTGTGTTGGTTTGCAAGAAAGCACGCTTTGCCGCCTCCAAGCTTACCTTGTAGCAAGGGGCCAACAGCTGGAGGCCATGGGTGAGCCCCTTCCCTTTGTAATACTCTATCAGGGAGAAGAGATCTGGAAAGGATCTGCTGGCGTTCATGCAGAAAGTTCCCTGGGCGTTGCGCAAGATCTTGTAGTGCCTCACCAGTGACTCATCTCGGACTGCGAAATCACGGAAAAGAGAGATTAAAAGAGGGAACAATAAAGAAGCCGGGGAAGGGGGAGGGGAACACCCAGGTCATTAAAGATGTTGCTATCTTCCTGTTCCCGTAAGTGCCTGCATGAAAACTGGGCAAGCTGCCATCTCCCACACAGTTCTGCTGCCTGGGACACCATCTACCGTGCTTCATGCTCGAGTGTGGGACAGGATTTGGGGAAATGTTCTTTTCTAGCTCACATTTTAAGACCATATCTATCCCAGCTGTGTGGGGAGCCAGGAGGCAATAGATCGAGGATGACCAGGGGCAAAGGACGCTCCTGTGCCTTCCAAGGTTATGGAGGGGTTTTGGCCAAGGAAGCTGGTCACGCGGCAGCACCAGGGCTCAGTAGAACAGATACACAAAATCCCTGCTTTGGCACAACGATGAATCTGTTTCCTGGCACCATAAAGTGCTATTGTTAACCTACAAAGGCCTAAACGTTAACCCGCCCAGATGTTGAGATTGCCCCCAGATGCCCTGTTAGGCGTTCCTGTGCTGTAAGATGTAAGGTGGGTAGTAATCGGAGAGAGGACCTTTTCCACTGTGGCACCTGATCTTTGGAACTCCCTTCTGAGGGAGGTTCGCCCAGCACCATCTTTACTTTCTTTTGGGCACCAGGTAACAACTTTTTAAAAAATCCCCAGGCATTTTAAAGGGTTTTTTTTGGTTAGCTTTTTAGCTTTTACTTTCGTCTTTGCTTTATGTTGGATATTCAATAGCCTACTGTGATCTGTTTATAAGGATTCCAGTGGTCTTCTTTTGGTTTTCTTTTAAACTTGTAAGCTGCTCTGAGAGCCATGGCTGAAGAATGCCCAATAAACAGTAGTAACAAATGACAAAAAGATAGATATAGTTGATCTCTCGTCATCGTAAATAGCTTTGGGGCTTTTTGTAGTGGGAAGCAACATACACATATATTAAACCTAACCTGGAGAGATACGGAAATTAGAGGAGTTCTCTCCTCGCTTGCAGCTGGTCACTTCAGTGAGAAAGGGAAGAAATGAAACATCCTTACCTGACAACACATTTGTTGTTATATGCCTTCAAGTCGGTCACGACTTATGGCGACCCTGTGAATCTATTTTGGGTGTATTCATAGGGTTTTCATGGTAAGAGGTATTCAGAGGTGGCTGACCATTGCCTTCCTCTAAGCCTACGGCACCCGGTATTCCCAGGCGGTCTCCCATCCAAGTACTAACCAGGCCTGACCCTGCTTAGCTTCTGAGATCAGACAAGATCAGGCGTGTTCAGGGTAGTATGGCCATAGGCTTACCTGACAACACATACTCGGCCCCTTTCTTCTCGCTGATTCGGATTAGGAAGGCCCCGGTTTTGTTCTCTTCCGACATCAGCCGATGTACTGCCTCAGAACGGGAGATCTGCCCAAAAAACCACCTATAGAAGGAGCGTAAGAAATTGCTTTGCTTTCAGGGAAGGGCCGTAGCTTAGTGGCAGAGCATTTGCCTTGCATGCAGAAGGTCCCAGGTTCAATCCCCGGCATCTCTGGGTAGGGGTGGGAGAGACCCTGCCTGAAAACCCTGAACAGCCACTGCCAGTCAGTATGGACAATGTTGAGCTAGATGGACCAATGGGCTTGACTCAGTATAACGTTGCTTCCTATCTTCCTATCAGACCTAAAGGTCCGCCTAAGTCTAGCAGAGGGCTTTCCACAATGGCTTGAACCCTAGACAGATGCCTCTAGGGATTTACTAGCACAGAATGAACCATGCTGCCTCTGCACCGTGGAATCCCACTGACCTATCATGGATCCTTATCAGTAACTAATTAGGCACTGATAGACTATTAAAGTGCTTTCATGAAGAAGATGGGATATGTATTCCCTAGCTCAGGGATTGCCAACGTAGGGCCCTCCAGGCTACAACTCTTATAATCCCTGACCATTGGCCATGCTGGCTGGGGCTGATGGAAACTGAAATCCAACCACATCTGGAGGGCACTACAAATGCACTTCAAATGCATCCTGTGCCCCTGCTCACATTTTCAAGGTTCTCAGTATGGTGAAGTGCCTGTTTTATTTATTTAACATGATCTCTTCTTGATCATCCCAAAGTGCAGGGCACGGAATAATGGGCTCCAGAAGCCAGATTTCAGCTGAACTTCAGGAAAAACTTCCTAACTGTTAGAGCGGTATGATAATGGAACGAATTACTTAGGGAGGTGGTGGGCTCTCCAACAGTGGAGGCTGTCAAGAGGCAGCTGGACAGCCACCTGTCGGGAATGTTTTAAGTTGGATTCCTGCATTGAGCAGAGGGTTGGGCTAAGTGGCCTTAAAGTCCCCTTCCAACTCTACTGCTCTATGATTCTATGCTGCCCTTCCATAAAACTCCCACAGCAGGATACAACAAGGCAATAAAAACAAGAAACAGTAAATTTATAACAATATATATAAAGCCAACAGTATTCAATGCATGTCGGGAAAAGCTATAGCTAAACAGTACAGTATCTGTAAGGAGAAGGTCCCAGGTTTAATCCTTGGCATCTCCAGGTAGGGCAGGAAGGGACCCCTGCCTGAAACCTTAGAGAGCCACTGCCAGTCAGTGTAGACGATGCAGACCTAGATGGCCCAATGGTCTGACTCAGTGATAGGCAGCTTCCCATGTTCCTGTGAGCAGCACCGAAAAAAATGGTAACTGCACAATTAAGTGGAACAGGTGTTTTTTAAAAATAAGAAACTCGGGTCAGGGAGTCGGATTGGATTTCCCCCCCACCTTCACAGCTCTCTGGTTCAATATATATAAGCATGGCCTGAAATGACAAACACTGACAAAGCGGCTCTTATCCTGCCCTGCAGACATTCTGCAGTTCTGCACAAGAGCAGAAAACCCATAAAAGGAGGTGTGCAGAATGTGCCTTTCTGAGCTTTATTTTCATTCTACATTTAGAGCAAGCTTCACTTCCTTTAGCTGAAAAGAGGCTAGAAAGTATAGTAAGTAACTGGAAGGGAGACAGGAGATAATGTCCGCAGTGGTCTGGTGAGGGGGATGCAATTGCAACCCGCTCGTATGCCCCGCTCTCTGCTCTCAAGGCTGAGCTTGCGGAGCAGCAAAAATGCACATGCATTCGTTTTTGATGTTACATCAAGCCAATCTTATTTAATGTACATATCAAAACAAATCACCCCAGCTTATTGGCCCAGAATTGAGAGGGGAGGGGGCTAAGCCCAAAGCACACAAGGGTCACTTCTCCTCTCCCCCCCCCTTTTCATTTACAACTGGACAGGCCCGTAGCCAGCCTAAACATTCAGATTGGGTGGGGGGAGATTTCTCCCCCGTTATAAATCTTTTTTTTTTGCAAAAAAAATTAGGGGAGGCTGCGCCCCCCCCCATCCCCCTAGCTAAAGGCCTGGAATTGGCTAAGGGTGTCTGTAGACATGTGTGTACTTACGGCTCTGCTTCCACAGTCTCCTGCTCGGCCAGGTAGTTGTATGGAATGTAGCCTTCCTCAAAACTTCTCCCGGAGGCATCCATCCTAATGGCCCACCACCACTCTCCATTCTTCTCCATCACCTGGAATAGCTCTCCGGCCCGGAAGCTTAATTCAGTCTCTGTCATAGCTTTGAAATCCCACAGGCTGGTGTAAAGGCAGCTTCTGTTTCTCTGCCGCGGTGGTGGGACTGGTCTGGAACTCATGATGTCAACGCAAGGGAGCTGAGAGCTTAGAGGAGATTGTGCGTATTTGTGTGAAATCTTATGTCACGACCACACCACACCACACACAACTTCACAATCGTTCTAGCCTGGAATCCTTTTCAAACGCCCGTCCTCGGTCACAAACCCTTGCCAATATACTTCAGGGAAAGTCTTTGTAAATCCTGCTGAACTGTCTTTATCATCAGCAGGTAGAGGCTGCCAGCAGGAGACTCTGAAATAAAAACCTTCTCCACTTCCTCTATGAGAAAGCAACAACATAACCCAGCCCTGCCCTGTTGTTGCTCCTTCAGCAGATAAGAAAAGGAAGAAGGTGGTGAAACAGAAAGGCAATATGCCCGGGGATTCCCTTCATCAAGATTGGGGCTCTGGATGCAAATCGTGCTGACTTTGGAACTCGCTGAAGGGCTGCATACACACCATACCTTTAAAGTAGTTCAAAGCACACACACCCCAAGAATCCTGGGAATTGTAGTTTACCCCTCATGGAGCTACTATCCTCAGCACCTGTAACAAACTACAGTTGCCAGGATTCAATGTTGGAGACGCTGAGCTATGGTAGAGACACACTTACTGTTCTGCCGATTTCAGTGCATCTCCACCTCTCTCTTCTGAAAACGGAGGCACACGGCATTAGTCAAACCTCGCCCCTTTTTACTGTAAAACCTGGTGGGTGTGGCTCGCGTTCTTTTTTAAAACAGCTTAAAACAGATTTCACAATTAATTGGCAGATCAATCCATTGCCCCTTCAGGTGTGGCCAATGGAAATGCTTCACTGTAGGTGACTAGTGTGCTCACAGCCCTTGTGCAAACAAGCACTGAGCAGGAACAAGAAACAGTCTCTCAGGCATGGTGGATTTTTGAGGGAATATTTACTGAGACCTTTTGCAGGCGCCATAGGAGGTACTGACAGACAGGCACATTGGGTTGTCTTCAACTAATGTTTACTCAGTCAACCCATTAAAATTAATGGCCATGACTAAATTAGGTCCATTTATTTCAATGGGTCTACTCTGAGTAAAAATTAGTTGAACACAACCCTACGTCACCCACAGATGCCACTTTGGCAACTCCAGTTCTAGACATGTGGGACACTGTAACTATTTAGAACAGATGCATCCTGCACATGCTCAGATGCCCTCTTATTTGCAGTACTTTATATCCAGCTTTTTAAAAAGAGGAAAATGCCTAAAATGCCACATTAAAATCCATAACCAGAAGAAGCAAGAAAAATGAATAGCAACCACAATCCATTTGCTTTTAACGAAAGCTAACCTAAAACTATCTTTTAGAAGCTCAGAACTGCCCAAAAAAGAGATGTAATAGCAGCAACAACTTTCATAAAGCTAAGTAAGAACAGGAGGATGTTTAAAGACTTGGGAGAACACAAAAGTATTGGCCCAGCATCAAAAAGACTGCTGTGCAGTGCAGTCAACTGGCAAGTTTCTGTAAGGAGACTGTTCAACAATTGGGGGGCCACCATGAGGAAGCCCCTTTTGTTGCCACACTCTGCACTTGGATAAGGATCATAGGTTGAT
The DNA here is from genome assembly GCF_030035675.1 of Rhineura floridana. Classification (NCBI taxonomy): domain Eukaryota; kingdom Metazoa; phylum Chordata; class Lepidosauria; order Squamata; family Rhineuridae; genus Rhineura; species Rhineura floridana. Next base: position 11,439,889 of record NC_084485.1, on the reverse strand, counting down.
GATCTTAAGGGACAAGCTGGCACATGAGGGAAGAGGTATTCCTTTAGATACTGAGGTCCTAAGCTGTGCAGGCGGTTTATTTATCAAGACCAGCACTTTGAATTGGAACTGGAACTTTGAATTGGAACCTTGAAATGAACTGGAAGGCAAGAAAGAGCCAGCAACATTATTGCAGAATGAGCCATAGCTCAGTGGCAGAACATCTGGGTCTCAAGTTCAACCCCTGGCAACTCCGGACAGAGCTGGATGAGGGCCCTGTCTAAAACCCCAGAGTGTGAAGACCGTACTGACCATACAGGCGGCATACAAATAAAATGATAATGATGAATGATGATGATGATGTGGACAGAGAGTCTGACTCAGAATAAAGCAGCCTTCTATGTTATTACATTTTTGTGATGTCTCGGCCCTGTTAAAATTTGTGCTGCCATTACACCACCGGAAGTTTCCAGATTGTCTTCAATCACGGCAGCCTCACATATAACACATTGCAGTAATCGTGACTGCAGGGCTCTAGTTTATTCTCTGTAATGGCTATACATTTTTTAAAATTATCATTATTCTGGTGGTGCAGGGTGGGAAGGTGTAGGTGAAATCATTTGCAACCACCTTGATCCAGTATTGCACTGGCTGCAACAGCTGGGTGAGGGTAACCCACTATTAGATTGCAGCCTGACTTCAGATGAGTTGGAATTGCAGCATTGCCCCCACACTAATATATGGTAAAATAAATAAGAAAATAAGAAATGGTTCCCAAGAAGCACTTTTGGGTTAAAGCTGTGTCACATGTCTGAAAAAGTTGAGGACTATATCCACCTTTCTGTACAACAATCAATATTACCAAATAGTGCTTTAGAACACTGCACAACTATCGGGGTTGTAAAATATTGTGCTTTAAAATGCAGCAATAGAAGCTCAACCCTTAAATGAGCGAGGCCTGCAAGCACAACTCACTATACATTTTAAGCACATTTAAAGCCCATGGCTGGCCACAAAGAATCTGCTGACACTGCATGTTTAAATTCCATCCAACGCACATTTAAAGCACACAACTTCCCCCAAAGAATTCTGGGAACAATGCATTTCCATTTACAAAGCTACAACTACGACACTTCGGGAATGCTTTGATTTGGATTCCTGCATTGAGCAGGGGGTTGGACTTGATGGCCTTATAGGCCCCTTCCAAATCTACTATTCTGATTCTATGAACTTTCCAGGTAACTTAACAAACTAGTTCCCATGATTCTTTGGGGGAAGTCATGTCCTTTAAATGTACATTGGATGTGCTTAAAGGTATAGTGTGGATCTTACAGTTCCCAGCACATTTAAGAAACTGGTTTCCAGAATGCTTTGGGGGAAGCCATGCATTTAAATGTGTTGTGTGGATGCGATAATCTGCTCCACAACCAAAATCACATGAATGTAGCTAATGCAGAGGGCAGCTGGGTGCTGTTATGCACATGTGCTATGCTTGCATTTCTTTCTCTCCTCCCTCCTTCCCCCAGCATGAATGACACTCATGGACTAGGAGGCTGCTTTTTCTTTTGGGTCTGCCTTGACAAATGACGCCTTTTAAAGGTTCTTCCCAGTAAGATCTCATCTCTCTCCCCATCTCCAGATGACTGGAGTCTTCTGTGTAGGACCCCCAAGGAACAGTGCCCCGCCCTCTTGCACGTGCGACTCCATGCAGGCCTAAGTTTGAGCATGGCTTCGGCAGCGCTCATAACCAGACCTTGTGAAGTCAAGCCAAAATATCCGGGTACAGTGAGTGCAGCTAAGGAAACCAGTTTTTAAGCTAGACTCTGGGAAAGGAGCTTCCATCAGCAAAGGCAGTTTACCTGTCAATAAGAACACCAGGGTGGGGAGGGCATTTGCCTCTAGGTCCTACCTGTTGCTTGGAGCTGTCTGGAAGGTGTGTCAGGCTAGCTGCCACTGGAATCATCGTGATCTCTTATGACGAGAATGCCTCTAGGCATCTACTGAACCCATCACTCCCTTTCCACACAATTGGGAACCATGCTGCAGGAAGGAAAGGCTTCTGAGGCTCAGTGTCATGCCAGTCGCAATTCTGCTACCCCCCCCCACCATGCCTCTTGTTTTTCTGGCTGGGTGCACCCTGCTGCTGTGTCAGAGTTGCGCAACTCTAGCAGAGGTTTTCAGTGCCCGCCTGCACTCCAGGGCAGGACAGCAGCTGTTTAGGCTTGCAATTGTTATGGGTTTGGGGTTAAGATAGATGATTTCTATGAGTCCCCTTCCAGCCCGATTTGGAACCGTGCACCTAGAGGTGGGCTCTACAGTGGAGAAACCTGCTCTGCTGGTCAGATGAGTCTCTTTTGTTAGTCTAATAGAGTGATAGAGCGCCCAGGTGGACTAATGGGTCTGCCAAGTGCCCATTAACTAGCGAATGGGCCAGGGAGATCCCATTGTTATTGAAACTCTTCAGGAGAGCCCCCCACCCCCAGAAAAGAGAAGCTTGTGTTTTTGAGTCTAAGGAAGGGCTGGGAGCTGGAGACACACAGGGAGGCTGGCTCCCTGCACCATGGTTTTAGGATGCCTCCTGTAAGCCTGATGGAAAAGCAAGATATTGGACTGCTGATGCTTTGAAATAAAAACCTGTCATCTTTAGCTCACGTTGGAATGTGTGTAAATAAATCAACCATGTTTCATAAAGACACCCCAGTCTCCGCTGGCCTTCTTTCCAAGGAAATAAAACCCTGGGTAAGTGCAGGGACCCCTGGAGATCTCTGGGCGATTGGGGTGGTGAGCAACATAGTATTTTTTAAATACGTTTAGTTTAGTAATGATAATGTTGGAAAAAGTTGTTTGTTGTCCTTGCATTTTTATCTGTATCTATAACAACAATCAGGGCCGGTGCCAGGTATGACTGGGCCCTTAGGCACCAGCCTACCCCGGGCCCATGGCACTGTAGCCCAATGCACACCCCCCAATACAGGCAGTACGGGGCTAATAAGCCTACCCACGTGCCCCACCTATCTCTCGTGACGTATGAATGACATATGCGCATAGCGCACATGCCCTGAATCAACCAAGATGGTGGCAAGCGCATCAGCCCCTTAGGGAAGCCCGTGCTGCCATTGTGTGTGATGGCAGGCATATGCACAGAGCATGCACACTGATGGGAGAGGTAGGTGGGGCGTGCATATGGGCTTATTGAAGCCCACGTTGTCTGTATTGTGTGTGTGTGCCTGGGAGCTCTTTCTTCGTGACCCGTGGTAGGTCGGGTTCCAGGACCCAACCCTGCCACGGATCATGGAATGGGAGCACCACCCTAGGGAGGGGACCTTCATTGGCCCCTCTGGGTCACAAGGGCGCTCGCCCAGGACCCAACCTGGCCACCCCCTGGCACCGGCCCTGACAACAATAATTCAAGGCTACCAAAAAAAAGTGACATACAGTTCCTGGGGAAAAAAGTTACTTACACCAGATAGTGAGAACACAGACCCAAGTGTGTACGGTAGGTACATTCTTCCTGGTGCGGAATTCAAGCGGGGTTACAGCATTCATTGGAGCAGTGCCCAAAGTTGCCACCTTCACCTACCTGGTGCCCCCTCCAGCTCTTCTGGACCCTAACTCCCATCAAGCCCGGCTGGCTCACCTGCACTGGCTGGGACTCCTGGGATTTGTAGTCCAAAACCGCTGGAGGGCACCAGGTGGGCGAAAGAGATGATTTACTGACCGCCCCACCGGTCAGTTCTGAGCTGCATGAGGAAGGCCTTCCTTTCTCTCTGCCCCCAGCCTCTCCCGGCTCAGCCTCACTGAATGACACCCCCCCGCCCCCATGCGCAGCTTCAGATATGAGGAGAGAGGGAGAAAAGGCCTCCCTCTCCCCCTTGCGCCACGCAGTGGCATCACTAGGGGGGTGCGGACCGCACCAGGTGACACCATCAGAGGGGGGTGACTCTCAGCTTTAATTTAAAAAAAAATTAACTTTCTAGGTGGTCTGGTTCTCGAGATATACATAAAAACGTCAGCCGCCCCCCAGTGGCGTCATGCGGGGGGTGCAGACCACACCAGGTGACACCATGACAGGGGGTGATTCTCAGCTTTAATTAAAAAAAAAAGTTTCTAGGTGGTCCAGTTCTCGAGATATACATAAAAACGTCAGCCCACCTGTTAAATCTTTTTTTTAACTACTGTATTACTTAAAGCTACTTCGTAGCTTTACCCCGCCCGTTCAGGATTGCAGCCAATCAGTGAAGTGTTTGTTTGACCTGTGGCAGTGTCTAGTAAACCTCATTGCTAGGCCAGAAAATTGTGGTTTACCCCCCGTTTATCTGAAAATCTCATAAATTGGGTAAGTATATATATTTCAGTTTTTTTCCCCTCTTGTGTGTAGGAGTCAGATCCTGGGCAGTGTTTTCAAAACCTTCCTAATACTTGCTTTTGTGGGGGTAAAAGCATTGCTAATCCCATATCTCCAGAGTAAATCCCATTGAATTCAATAGGATTTACTTTTGAGTAGACATGGTTATGAATGTGCTGAAAATCAATGGGACTTTGGAGTGAATGTAAAAAAGAATTGTGTTTGTGTTGTCTTTCTGTCCCCGCCTCCTCCAGTCCTATTTTAATGCAAGTAGGCAGGGCTTACTTAGGTATTACAGTTTTTATTCTGTAGGAAACGAATACTGATTTTTTAAAAACTAATACTGATTTTTCTGCAATGACCAACTGGTTTGACAATAAACTATTATATGGGCTGTATGTATTTATACATCTGCAGTGTGTGTGTGTGTAGTCATTCCAACAACCCTGTGAGGTAGGGTTGGAAACCAAGGCAGCTCACAACAAGAAATAAAGCCATTTAAAATCCAATAACCATAAAGCAAGAATAAACAGTTGGAAAACAGCCTAAAGAGGCATGATTCTGAATTTTGGGTTGGGTGAATGAAGTTTATTTATTTATTATTTGATTTATATCCCACCCTTCCTCCCAGTAGGAGCCCAGGGCGGCAAACAAAAGCACTAAAAGCACTTTAAAACATCATAAAAACAGACTTTAAAATATATTAAAACATCTTTGAAAATATTTTTTAAAAGCTTTAAAAAAACATTTTTAAAAAACAAAGAAAAGGCTTAAAAACATATTAAAAAGCAATTCCAACACAGACTCAGACTTGGATAAGGTCTCAACTTAAAAGAACAAGTTGAAAGAACAAGTTCCTTATCACTTGAGGTTGTAGTTCTCTGCACACGTCCCAGTTTGAGTAAGCCCCATTGAATACATGGGGACTTGCTTCTGAGTAAACAAACATCAGATTGCACTATGAATATATTTACAGATTGTGTAATTCATAAACATATTTGAGAGTCATGTTTATATAAATATTTCTTCATACTGTGTCCCAATAAGTATTTGATTTCGCACTATGGTTGTAGATGATTTTTTCCTCTACAGTTTAAGTGTGCCCTTCTTCCTGGGGGTGGTCATGGTTCTCCATTGTTTTCATCCTGAGGGGAGGATAGGCTGAGAGATGGTGAGTAGCACATTTAAGGTCTCTTCACCTCCCCCCCTTTTTTATTTGTATTTATTTTATATTTCTTCAATATCTTCCCCTGGCTGTTTTTATGTATTTTAAATATTTTTAGATTAAATAATAGGAAATCATAATTGTGAACCTCCCTAAAAGCAATTTACCTATCCTTATGTTTTGGCAAAGTGGTGGTGTGAAGGCATGCTGGTAGAACAAGAGACCATGTTTGAGGCATGTTATAAGGTGTTTGAGGACTTTGTCACACATTACTTTTTGAGACCTGTAGATTCATGTTGGAAAGAACACGTGCATGTATTGAATGGTGGCTTGGGTGCTGTTTTTTCAGTCTACGCTGCATGCGTAGGGAAGGTGATACATCATGTGGCAGCTAGCTTCATAACACGAGAATGAAAAACATTTGGATCACCTTCACTTGTTTACTTTTCTCACTACTGAGACCACTTCATATATTACTTTTTCATACAAAGAAATTTAATCTTTGTATAGGAAAAAGTATTTTGTAAAATGTGAAGGACAGTGGCTGCCCAGTCAGTATAACCACTGTACAAGATCTACTCAGCCACTGTAATTACCTTTTTGTTTTGAGTGCCCTTTTGTCTGGGTCTTGGTTCAGGTGTGTATCCAACTTTGATGTGCTTATGGAAGGGGTGTGCAAGTACTGCCCCCCCCAAGTGTGGAGGCTTGGACAAACATTGTGTTAAGGAAAACCAAAGTCTGTGTGAAAGTACATATTTGGGAATGCCATCAGTGTAATCCTAAACACATTTAATAAATAATATTGAACTTGCATGTCACAAAATATATTACGGTCATGTCCATAAACACCAAGAGGGTAGTCGCCCAGGGGATCTTAGTCCCTCAGCTTTTTTGGGAGCAGGGTCCCTATGTCTCCAAGCATCCTACAGTCAGCATGAAAAGGGAGTGTGCTAGTCACTGAGAAGAGTCTTCTAATAGGCTTCCTTGCCTTTCCTGCTGATTGGAGCCAATCAGAGTGAAAGGAGGTGAGTCAGCCACTGAGAAGACTCTTCTCAGTTGCTAACGCTCTCCACTTACATGCTGATTGGCTCCTACAGATGTTTGTTGTGAGAGAATGCATTAACAAAGATCTCATTCTTAATCCAGGAGCAAAAAAGGATGTATGTGGCTGCAACTATCATGAAGGGACTCTGCACTTCTGAATTTTCTACTAAACAACTGATAAATACCTAGGTAACTTTGTGTCTTATTATTAAGAATCACTTTCCATAATTGTAAGGATGTATGTCCACACGCATGCATCCCAGGCACCTAGATGAGGGGTGAGAGCAGCATAGGGACATAAGCAGATGTCTTATACCAGGGGTTCCCAAACTTTTCTTCTACATAGACCACTTGAAAATTGCTGAGGGTCTGAAAGTATCTGAAAATTACTATGGGCATATGCAAGATAATTAACTCCCATTAGTAATAAGAGCAAGAATTTGGGCTGTGTGTATGATATTGTAATTTAAAGGTGTAATTTTAATTTTGCTAGTTGTTTATGTCACTACTATTGCCATTACATTTAGTGATATATGGGAATTATGATTTACGAGTAACATTAGTACAAAAAACATTACTAAGGATTCTGTATGGTCTGGTGCGGGAGGAGGTCCATGGGGGTGA